>NC_086332.1:10552036-11152036 GCF_032445375.1 Bacillus rossius redtenbacheri | reverse complement strand
CAAATTTAAAACAAACAAAAATGCAGAATATGTATGGATATCCAATCAAGGTGTCTCTACTTCCGTCTCCACCGAGTTCATTTGAAACTAGAGACGAATTTGGGCAGGTACATTATACAGGCCCGCAAGGATATGCCATCTCTTCTCTTATAGAACAAATGAACGCTACTCCAATAATACGTCCTCCCATAAAAAACACTTTTGGATTGGTTTTTCCGTATGATGACGACACCGTACTGTTTAATCGACATGATGTGCCTGACATAGATGGAAACTATCGAGGTTTAGTGTTTTGTGATATGGACGCAATAGTATATCCACATGACACTGCTTGCTACACCATCATAGTGCCCAAGTCCGAACGCATTCCTCAATACATGAACTACATATTACCTTTCAGGAACGATACTTGGTATGCACTATTATCTAGTTTTATTTTGATATACTGTTTCAATAAATTTGTGTCTACCTTTGAAACAAGTCGTGACAACCGTCATAGAAACTTATGGATTGATACGTTTAGATTATTGTTGACCGGTGCATATCTGCACACAGTTGAACGTTCAGCGGTAAGGCTATTTATGTTGATGTGCTTGGTGTTTAACTTAGTGCTGAGCAATGCCTATCAAGGTCTTCTTACTAGCTTCATCGCAGTTCCTAAATACTACCCGGATATTAACACTATTAAGGAGTTTCTTGATTCAGACTTACGATTAGGTTACTTATGGAACCCTAGCGCTACTAGCGGTCGCTTTGAAAATAATGAATTTGACGAAGTATTTTTTGCGTTAGCGAGTAGGTCGTTCCTAGGATCAGACGTCACTGAGTTGCTAGACATGGCTGTAAATCACAGAAATATGTCCTACATGAATGGCAGAGATGTACTGTCATATTATTGTCAACAAACTAAATACCATGATGGTAATTTACCTTTACTGCATGTTCTAAAAACTTGTGTAAATATCGTTCCTCTATCGTTCAGGGTTACTAAGAAATCTCCTTATTTAGACAGGTTTAACAAGCTGGTGTCTTTATTAAAAGAGGCTGGACTTTTCCTGAAGTGGCAACTGGATGTAAACTCAGTTAAACTGCACAATTCTGGAGATGTATTAAAAAGTTTCGGTGTAATGCACTTGCAGCTACCATTCTACATTCTTGCTGGTGGGATGATATTTAGTTGTTTGATTTTTTCTTTAGAATGCTTGGCATGTCTCGCACAGAAGTTTATGAAAAACGATTTTTAAGGATACGCTTGAAAATTTAAAACAAAATTATTGACTTTTACAAAAATTAGGATGTAGCGGTCAGGTCCGCTACTTTCAAACGGCGCGTGCCATCGCGGGCCTCCGGCACTCCGCTCCCCTCCTCCTTCTCCCTCCTTTTCCCCCTCCTAGTGCTTGTTCAATTTGTACTCCCCCCCCCCCCCCCCTTTGATAGGCGCATGCGCGCGCTGCGGCGCGAGCTTATAAATTGAGCTGCAACCATGTTGGGAGGCTTCTTCTACAGGTTTGTTTAGTCAGGCTCGGTTGTCAGCGGTAGCTGATCTGTTGTACCTCTACTAGCATGTAGTCCGTTAGGTTCTATTTGAACTACGTGCGTGTGCGACTTCAGGGGAAAAATGTAAGTTGGTTTGAGTCGTCAGTGAGGCGGTGGCCCTCACCCTGATGTAGAGTCATTTATTCTTGAATTTGTTCTGTCTAAATTCCTTTTCGGCCGCCACCTAGAAAAATAAGTTTGGATTTCTGCTGTAAATTAACTTCATCTTCGATTCCGTTTTCTGTTTGTAACTGTCTCCCCCTGAGACGTCATCGCACGTATTTATTTATTTATTAAAGAATAATGTAAATTCTTTCTCTATTGTACCTGCACTTTGCAATAGTTTTTTAATTCTACTTAATGCGAATCTAACTTGATACTTGACAATGCTTTTATTTCTAGTCAACTGCGCATTTCCCCCTTTGAGGGTCAGTTGTTTGGATCGTTTACGGTGTAGCCGGCATACCTTTAAAATTTATTATTGTTATCAAACACGTTCTGGCCTCCCTCCACGTTTAGTTAGGCCCTTCTCAAGGTACTTAAATACCTGAAAACGACTCAAATCCCAAAGACGCACACAATTTAGCACGTTTGTAAGTGTTGGATGTAAATATTTCTATACTTAAACATATTTACCAAAAATATTCTAAAGCTGGTTTTTCCCACCTTTTCTCTTTTCGTCAGTATTAATAGTAATAAAATGTTCCTTATTTAATCCGAATTTCTTCATAAAAACTTAAATATGCTCATTTCTAGGCGTTTAATATTTGTTCGAGAATATTTTGCATGTCAGATTCAGTAAGTGGAAACAAAATTAACGTTTTAGTCCATTAGGTCAACAATCCAAATAATATATAATAATCATTTATTCATAGTATCAACTGACAAAATATTTTTCATAAAAATGCATCTATTTTAAATTTTGTATACGCAATTATTTAAAGTTTAGATAATGTAGTGATTAATTGATAGAAAAATCCAATATAAACAGAATTTAAAAAAAAAATTAGTTTGCGATATTTCTACCAAATAAAATGTAAAAAGCACAGTTTTAAGAGAGAGGATTTCACCATAATGAATTTACATTGGTTGTAAGAGGCTTATTTATTTCTACCTTAATTTGCCAAAAAAAAGCTTTCCAATATAAATGAGGAATATTATTTAGGCATATACAAATTTGCATTGCAATGATGCTTTTTTATTTTTGTCACAACTGGGTGGTGAAATCCCCCAGTTTGAGTTAAAAAGGGTGAACTGTGTATTTTTGTTTTTTGTAAATCAGAATATGATGGCTGACAAAACTGCTTAATTTATATTTCTACCTGCGCTCGATAATCATGCTTTTTTTATTTTAATCTTTCAGTACTTTTAAGGGATTTTTATTCAAGTATTATTAAGACATTTATGGTACACTTTTTATGGTTTTTATCTTGTGAAATAATTAAATTAGATTTATAAATTTATAAAATGTGCTGTCAAGACATTTTAGGTACATTTTTTGTGTATTTTATCTTGTAAAATAATTAGATTTACACATTTATAGAATGTGTTATCAAGACATTTGAAGTACATTTTTGTGTATTTTATCTTGTAAAATAATTAGATTTACACATTTATAGAATGTGCTTTGCATTCAACGGCTGCTAAAATGAAACATAAAATAATTATATTTGTGGAAAAATCAAAGTTGATGTTGTAACTATTCTGTTTGAAAATAAAAATCAATTTTGACATAGCCTGCAGTCGTAGTTAGATTTAAAAGTATATGTTTCTTACTGGAACACTCTGGAATCATAACTTTCTAAAATTTTCTGTAACATTTTTAGAATATAGAGTACACAACTAAGGTACTGTTACAAGTGTGAAAACTGGTCGGAAAATGATAGCCATTTAATTAATTGCAGTTTATTTATAACCAAATTTGTACAATATTGATTTGTTGGTAAGATCTGACCATGCCAACAAGAACTTCAGGAGTATACTATGCTTATAAGCAGCACATGACGTTTTTATTATTGAGCAACTAATAAAAATACAATAATATGGACCATCAGAGTCGCAAGATACTGTATAGGTTTCTGATAATACTGGTAGCTCCTAAATTTCGCCTTAATCCTTGCAACAAATAGAGAGGTGCAATTAATAAGTATCACTACCATAACAATTTGACAGGCGAACAATACCTGTCTTAGTACTTGGGCCACATTTACTAACTAACATGATTATATTCACACGCATTACTGGCCCGATGGGTAAATATATTCAGAATTAATATCCAATCTACTCGCTCCCCACAAAAAAACACAAAAATACTTTATTGGCGAGTAAGAACCTGTGATTTATTACAATAAATTGTTTATTTCAGTCGTGACCATCTTGGCTGTATGTGAAGAATGTTGTCATCTAAGAAGCGGATAATTCACCATCCAAGGTAGGGAATCTTGGCGGGTCGTTACCACAACGCCAAAATACGACAACGCCGAACGTACAATAACGCCGAATACCATAACGCCGAATGCCAAATGGACCGCAACGCCGACAGATAGAAAACTGTTGTGTACCACAACGCCGGAATACAGTAAGGTCGAAAAATGTTGCCGGGGGGGGGGGGGGGGGCACAGGAGCAAAATTAAAAACAACTGAATGAATTTGTGTGTGTTTCTTAAATTTATCTTAACGCCGAAATACCACAACCTAACCTATCCTAGGCTAGCCTAACCTAGCCTAACCTAACCTAACCTTACCTAACCTAACCTTTGTGGCAGTCCTGCAATGACATTTTTCGGCGTTAATGTATTTCGGCGTTGAGGTATTTCGGCGTTGTGGTGCGTCCCCTCAAGGGACTCACAGCAAATATAACTCCACCCGCAGGTTGGGCACATGAGTTACTTCGCTTTTCCCCACGTGGTTTGCTGTCCTCAGGCTGCTGCACGGGATGACGTCACCCCCGGGTAACGCAGCTCAGCTCGCACCACCCTCCAGAGAGTTCCTCTCCACGCGATTCCTGTCGTCTCCGGACACTGGCGGTCCCCACGTCTCGGGCCACCTCCAGCGAGGCTAACTCGCTTCCACTCCAGTAGCCCCAGCAGGTCGACAGCCAGTTCCACTTCCAGTGGAAGGGATGTTAACCCTGGATCGAGGCGCCAATGATTGCACGGGACGACTCAGCACACCGGCCCTAAAGGTCGGGTGCGGAGATCTTCCCCAGATGTCTGGGACACTGGGGTGGAGACATTTCGGTTGGTGGGAGGACCACCTCCGACGAGACTGTGGGAGATGTGGTAGGGACCAGTACCATTGCCTACGTTCCGGCGGAATCTCTCGGGAACAACCTCGGCTAGCACAGTGGTGCAGCATCTGCTGCTGTCTGATCCAATTGAATTGAGCCTCAGTCGGTGGTGGGTGCCCGTGGATCTCACGACCTGGGACGAAGTAGTTCACCGTCCCTAACCGGGTTAATGCGGGCGACACCCCGGATTGCTTAGAAGGCTAGAACATCAGCTTAAAGAATCTGTAAGTGCACGTGGGCAACCTAGATTGTCCTCGTGTACCTGAGAAACCTGCCTGGCGTAAGCCTGACAGGTGGAGGGGCGTGCTTTCAAGCAACACGGATCCTTCAGATAGGCAACAAGTTTGTGTCGAAGCTTTGATGGGCCTATTCTAACACGTCTATCAGCTGTTCCCTGATTCTACCTTTGAGGTGCAGGTACAGGGAGGGAGGAGGTGCGGAAAGCCGGGCATTTTCCGGAAAACATGCCTCTTGTACAGCAGCCTCGGGTCAGTTGCAGAGAGTACCACTCGTGGCCTCTCAAATCGTATCGGACCGCGATTCGTCCCAGCGAGCCAGCAGCCAGTCGCACTCGCACCCAGCGCCATCGGCGCAGTCAAGGCGACGTCTGGTTTGCCTACGTCCAGGCGTAACGTAGCACCACCCCCACGTAACGCAAGTTAATGTAACTTCGTTACGTGACTTGAGTTGCGTAGCGACGAGTGATGCAGCTCGGCATCGGGCGGCGGTGGATGGCTCGTTGACTCGCTGTGTTCGCAGGGTTTCGGAACACCCCTCCTACGGACTGGCTGCGGCTGCGGACTGTTCGAGCCTAGGTCGAGGGTGCTAGAAGCTTCTTTCGTGTTCTGGTTGATAAACAGAGTCACTGAGCTAAACACCGGCTCGACCTCGTCTCGCCTGACCGTGGGTCAATGAAAGTAGTCACAATTGTACTTTTGGTCAGGGAAAAACCATAATGGAGAATCACACTGTTACAAATTAAATTACTCCAAATGAAGTATCTGTCCATAAATTAATCACACTGGAGCTCGGCTCGACAGATGTTAACTATACCGTTCCTCTTTCACCATCTCGGTTCGCAGGACCCACTCATCTTCCACGCAACCAACACCATTGCAGATGCTCTGGTCTCCAATACTACGAAGCCATTTGCTCGTCGCCCGCTATCACTCACCAAAGGGCCACTTATCACCTTCACTTCACATACCCGATGCTGCGCCGGTATCGCCACCGATCTAGTACACACGCTGCCGCAGGTCTGCGAAAGTTTTATATATATAGGTACCTGCCAAGTCCCATAGCCTTTCAAAGGTGTCGCGTCATCGGAATTCCCAACTCAGCAATCGAAGCTGCAGGTGTGAGCCAATTAGGAGAAGGACTTTCCTGCCATTGGCTCATATGTTGGACAATAATGTCGGCTCTATTTTCATTGGTTGTGTTGGCCATGCGGAGATAGACAATTTGTGGCTTCGCTGCTCCTGCTTTCTGCGGGTGATCATATTTTGCTTGGTGCCCATGAATTGCTCAGCTTGTAGCGGAGGTGCTCTCGGGACGCACTGAATGTTCCAGGAGGGACAGTAAGGCACTCCCCCTACCCACGGGTACCGTGGGACAGAGATGTGGCTTTCAGAGGGAAACCCGCTAATAGAGTCCATGTACTGGTATGAGGAGGGAATCAGGGGCATTGGGGAGGGATAGGCATTACCTGTCAAAGTTAAAGTTCAAGGTCAAAGTTCAAGGTCAAGGTGTAAGTTCAATGTCAACAGTCGAGGTCAAGGTAAAGGTGTAAGTTCAATGGTATGGTAAACAAAAGATTATACTAA
The DNA here is from genome assembly GCF_032445375.1 of Bacillus rossius redtenbacheri. Lineage (NCBI taxonomy): Eukaryota > Metazoa > Arthropoda > Insecta > Phasmatodea > Bacillidae > Bacillus > Bacillus rossius. The sequence continues at coordinate 11,145,388 of NC_086332.1, read as the reverse complement.
CACGGTATCAGCACACTCTAGCAGACGAAAACAAGATGGTGGTGAAGTGTTTTCAGAATTACTCTATGGAGTATATTTCATAAAATGACAATATCTATAATGTAAAATGTGGTCTAGTTGGGCGCCGTGAAAACTCTATAAAGTACTAGTGCTGTGATTGTGTATGTAGCACAACTACTAACCTCTACAGAATATTAACTAAAATATGTCTTGTTATGTTGATAGTGAAAATAAATTATTCTCAAGTTGTATGTACTGGTGTAGTTTGACTCAGTATGAATACCAAACAATAAAATGTCGTATAATTCCTTAGCAGTATGTCTCATTCTCTTTGGTGTAAGTATTCTGACCTTAAAATCAACAAATATAAGTAGTGTGTTTAAAAGCATTAACTTCTCTATGACTGCTGATCTCAGTGTAATAAAAACTAATTATTCTTTCAAGACAATCCAAGCTAAATATTTCTGTCTATCTGGTTTAACATACACATGATCTGTAAGTATGGTTATCAATCGGAAAAATAAAATATAATGAAAATTTAACTTTTTACTAGGGTCAAAATCATGGTTGTATGGGTGACAATACTCTTTTGCAACATATCCCATTGTAACATGAAAAGTGACAGAGTCAATGATTAGCAAGCAACATACAAATACCTTTGAGACAATTATTCATGTTTAAATAGGTTTTTCATTAAACAAAATTTCAATATCCGTTATACTTAAATGTCTTTCAGAACTAATTACGTTTTACGTAATTGTATCACTGAATAATAGTTTGGTTATCAGTCAATATTTTAAATATTATTGAAACACATTTTAACTGGCAAATTAGTCTTTTCTTTGTTTTTACTAGCTCAGTCTCTTTCGGTAGATCAAACTGTCTCAAGACTTCTGGACCTGGGACTATTCTTTAAACATTCAAGACAATTAATGACTTTAACAGATTTTAACTTTGATATCGTACATATTACTGATCAATGTCAGTTAACCAGGTCCAGTATGTACAAGCTACAAGTCTTTACGTAGTTAAGTAGTATTAAGTTGTTTTAGCGAGTTTCAAATTAGGTCTTGATCGTAAACATCATAGTTTAAGATATCTTGCCATTAAAATAGGACAGGTAACTTCTCGCTGTTCTTGTTAATTCGGGGATGGGGCAAACAAACCTCGTCGCGTCGTTACAATACCAAGAGGCTGTGGAAAACCTCTCCGAACCCCTGTCTCTCCTCCGATGTTGCTGGTTAGATCTCACTCTCCTCCGATGTCGCTGGTTGGGTCTCCGTCTCGATGCACCTCCTTTCGTGCTGCTGGTACTCCAGCAGGACTGGCGTCGGTCACCTGGAGTCGTCTAGAAGGATGATGTCCTCCGGTACACCGTCTACGATGCCGTCTACCGCTGTCGAACTCCTTCCATCTCGAAGATTGATAGTCCTTTTCTTCTTTTCTTCTTAATTCGTCGTTGATCCAGTTCTATTTATGCTGTTAGTCAAAACTTATCGTCGTCGTCGATTCTTTAGTAGAGCTTCGAACATCGGTAACTACCTCTTCTTCATTGTGTAGTTCCGGTATTTATTATAAAATCATCAATTTCACGTAGATTCTAGCTATTCAGTCGTCGTAACAATGTTTTACGTGATATTCTTACATTCATTTATGACTAAATCACGGAGCTCTTTCTCTCTAATCCTTCTCCCATGATAGTAGAACAGAAACTCAAGTTCCAATTTGTTTCAAACAGTCAAAGCTTTCTCTATTGAACACTCTCCGAAATCACACTGGAAATACTAAATTCTTTAAAATAAAATATATGCGCAGTCGAGCGTCCAATCACATATACTCTTTCCTCAGTAATGACCCAAAAACAATATTAAAAGGTGTAAGCTCATTTCCTATTCGTCGCCGTTTAACAAATGTTTGCAAAGACATTTCATAAAATTATTACTTAGATAAAACATGAAAATACTTAAAGAGTAAAACCAAATTGACCTGACCATAGAGATACAATACTGGTAAATATAATTCATAACAGGACTAAGACAAAGTCATAGAGGTAAGAAGTAAAATAATAAACATAAAATTCATTTCTATTGAGGGCTTCTCAAATACCTCTATAGAATAGTCCCCTTCAGAAATGTGACTAACGAACTATACTCTGATATAGGTCTTAGGACCATTTCTCATCATACAAACATCTCATCTATATTCTAATTATTTGCAGAAAATTTACATTTCATATTATTGACCTTATTTACATACTTACTTGCAAACATAGAGTATTGTCACCGATATATGTCTTCAAACGGACATATGTGTAACAGTGTATACTATTCTACAGGAGTGTAATATTTCCTCAACTGCGTTATATTATAGTGTCCTATTACTTGTTTCGTTTTAATGTCAGACAGTTCGTAACAGTTACTTCTAATAATCTTCGTGATCATATATGGTCCATCGAAGAGTAGAAATAGCTTCTTAGTAACGTACTTCCAAAATTGGCTTACTGGATTCGTTCTCTTGAGTACTAAATCTCCACAATTAAAACTCATCTTGCTGGAATCTTTCTGGTATTTTCTCCGAAGATCCGCCGTGGATGTCAACTTGGCTGCGACCAACTCTTCAGTTTCCTTCTGTATCTCGACTAATTCTTTATCTTCTGCGGCCAGAGCTTCATCGTGATGTCTCGGTAGTAACGATGACGGTATTATCAATGATCTTTTTCCTGTTAACGCTTCATATGGAGTAACACTGGTAGAACTGTGTACAGTATTATTCAAAATGCATTTTTCCGAAACTTCCCAATTTTCAGTAGTTTTCGTATTTTCTGTGTCATCCATAGCAGTTACCATCCAACTTGCAAAATTCAAAATTATTTTATGGCTAGTTAGAAAGTCTACCCCGAAAATTACTGGTTTGGCCAATCCTTTTACGATTAATACATTAATGTACTTGGTGCTACCTAACCCTTCTACTTCCAATAAGGTCTGACGATTAATGATGGGACTAGCCCTTGATGTAACTCCTAGAATCTTTAAACTCGGTACTGGCATTCTCGGTAATGATATTCCGGTGCTCTCTATCATGGCTACGCAGTCTTCGCTGATGCAGGATATCTCTGCGCCGCTGTCTAATAGTACAGGCACTTTAACTCCGTTTAAAGTTAACGATATCTCCGGACATAGTGCTTGTTTCGCTTGAACTTCGGTTGCTGTGGGCTCGCTGAGTAAAAATTCACGCTCGTTTTCTTTGAACATAATGGTGTGTATGCTTCGACAATTATTCTTGTCATTTGCGTCGGGATCCAATTTTATACTAGCCCCGTCTAACTTACAATTAGGGACTGACGTGCGGAGCTGGTTTTCGCCATCCCTAATTAGTTTACCGCACCGTCCTTAAATCCTCTAATTTGCTCTTGTGACAAATTAGCAAATCCATTATTTGCATTCGGTGAAATCAAAAATGTGTTATTACCTCCTTGGTTTGTATCTGAGCTTCTGCTAGATTGCATGCGCGGCCATTCCGTGTTGCTTTGCTCGTGACTTGGCGCTATAGAATATGAATTTCTTTCTCCTTGTCGCGCGTCGTGAATGGTGGTGCTAAAGCTGTTCCCTTTTGCAGACGGTACAAACGTTTGTGCATTTATGCTGTACTGACCTCCGGAATGATTATTGTAATTTGCCGATCGTTCTTTCGTTGTTCGATTTTCGCCTGAATTCTCTCTGAAATTAACTGTCCCCTCCTGACGTTTATTCTCCCACTGTGATTCATTTTCGCGTCTGTCTTGTCGCTTCTCGTTTCTACGACGATAGTACTGTGGTTTATAAAATCCGTTACCATATCGCTGACCTCGATATCTATTGTGATACCAATTACTTCCGCAGTTTTCAACGTTCAGTGTGTGAATTTGAGGTTGTTTGTGTCCGCTGTTCTGCCCTTCATTTCGATTGCGCCAGTTATTGTATAACGGTGTCTGTTGGTTCGTGTTCTTGCGCTCGTTAGTTTCTTTGTGCGTTACCGTTTTATCGAGCTTAACGAGTCGTTCATACGTTAACAGTTGTTCCTTGAAATCTACAATATTACTGTATTGCCGTCCACTAAGTTGTAATTGATAATTGAGTGGTAATTGCGAAATTATCATGGCAATAAACTCTTCGTCTTCCATACGGCAATCAAGATAACGAGTTCTCTCGTACATATCGCTGATATGCGCCTCTAAATTTTGAAATTTACGATTTTCGAATTTTTCAGAATGCAACTGTATTCGCAAATTGCTTTGGATACGAGTATTCCAAAATTGGGATATGAAAGCTTTCTGAAACGATTCGTATGCGTGTACCGAATCTTTCGCCAACTCCCACCAATAATATGCCGTGTTTTTCAAGCAGTGGCTAACGCATTTCAATTTTTCTGCGTCTGTTAACTTAAATGTGTGGCAATATTCTCCAAACTGATTTAAGAATCTTCGAGGGTTTTCATTACTTTTCCCTGAATATGTTGGAACGTTATCCAACCATTTCTTAGAAGGGTGGTGTAGTGTAAGTACCGGATCTGCTGACATAATTGCAGTACTAATATTCGCGGGATTTCGCTCGGTTTCTATCGTTATCGATTTGTTTACCGGCGTGTCTTCCTTGTCGGTATTACATTCGCTAGTGTGGTGAGTCGTTAGTTGGGGCGAGAATGTTGCGATGTGTCTGGATTCTCTTTCTATTTCCCCTATTTTCGCCTCTACCATATCTAACCTTCCTGTTAGACGCTCGCTTAAGTGTACTACTTTATCGTCAGTGCGTTTACTGAATATTTCTACACCTTCAATACGAGTGTGTACACTGGAAAACTTCTGTTGCATCTCGTGCTGTGTTTCAGTTAAGTCATGCCTGATTTCTGCTGTTTCATCTGCAATCCTGCCTAAAGTGTTATTTAAGACTTGCACTAAATTGTCTAGTCTTTCGGCGTTTTCTCGCTCCTTTTGTTCCCTTTCTAACTTCTCCTCCTGTTCTATACGCTCCCGTTCTTGTTTCTCCCGTTCCCGTTCTAGTTTCTCCTCCTGTTCTTTACGCTCCCGTTCTTGTTTCTCCCGTTCCCGTTCTAGTTTCTCCTCCTGTTCTTTACGCTCCCGTTCTAATTTCTCCTTATTCATGAACTGGAACAGTGCATCTAGGGTAACAGTTGGTGTCGGCGGCGAATGACCCAACTCCATTTCCTGCTGTGACTCCATACCAGTAGTCTCGATGTGCTGTTCTGGTACTACTTCTCTAGGTTCTCGTTCAGGACTAGAGTCAGAAGTGTCATTGCTACCTCTCAAAAAATATGACTTCCTGCCTGTGTCTGTCATCTTGACAAAATAAAATTACAGTCTGTATTTTTCAAAGTGTCTTGAGTTGTTCAAAAAAAAATCATAAAATAGTCCCTAACGTTTGCTTACACGTTGTGCGCCAAAAATTCTGAAGTGTTTTCAGAATTACTCTATGGAGTATATTTCATAAAATGACAATATCTATAATGTAAAATGTGGTCTAGTTGGGCGCCGTGAAAACTCTATAAAGTACTAGTGCTGTGATTGTGTATGTAGCACAACTACTAACCTCTACAGAATATTAACTAAAATATGTCTTGTTATGTTGATAGTGAAAATAAATTATTCTCAAGTTGTATGTACTGGTGTAGTTTGACTCAGTATGAATACCAAACAATAAAATGTCGTATAATTCCTTAGCAGTATGTCTCATTCTCTTTGGTGTAAGTATTCTGACCTTAAAATCAACAAATATAAGTAGTGTGTTTAAAAGCATTAACTTCTCTATGACTGCTGATCTCAGTGTAATAAAAACTAATTATTCTTTCAAGACAATCCAAGCTAAATATTTCTGTCTATCTGGTTTAACATACACATGATCTGTAAGTATGGTTATCAATCGGAAAAATAAAATATAATGAAAATTTAACTTTTTACTAGGGTCAAAATCATGGTTGTATGGGTGACAATACTCTTTTGCAACATATCCCATTGTAACATGAAAAGTGACAGAGTCAATGATTAGCAAGCAACATACAAATACCTTTGAGACAATTATTCATGTTTAAATAGGTTTTTCATTAAACAAAATTTCAATATCCGTTATACTTAAATGTCTTTCAGAACTAATTACGTTTTACGTAATTGTATCACTGAATAATAGTTTGGTTATCAGTCAATATTTTAAATATTATTGAAACACATTTTAACTGGCAAATTAGTCTTTTCTTTGTTTTTACTAGCTCAGTCTCTTTCGGTAGATCAAACTGTCTCAAGACTTCTGGACCTGGGACTATTCTTTAAACATTCAAGACAATTAATGACTTTAACAGATTTTAACTTTGATATCGTACATATTACTGATCAATGTCAGTTAACCAGGTCCAGTATGTACAAGCTACAAGTCTTTACGTAGTTAAGTAGTATTAAGTTGTTTTAGCGAGTTTCAAATTAGGTCTTGATCGTAAACATCATAGTTTAAGATATCTTGCCATTAAAATAGGACAGGTAACTTCTCGCTGTTCTTGTTAATTCGGGGATGGGGCAAACAAACCTCGTCGCGTCGTTACAATACCAAGAGGCTGTGGAAAACCTCTCCGAACCCCTGTCTCTCCTCCGATGTTGCTGGTTAGATCTCACTCTCCTCCGATGTCGCTGGTTGGGTCTCCGTCTCGATGCACCTCCTTTCGTGCTGCTGGTACTCCAGCAGGACTGGCGTCGGTCACCTGGAGTCGTCTAGAAGGATGATGTCCTCCGGTACACCGTCTACGATGCCGTCTACCGCTGTCGAACTCCTTCCATCTCGAAGATTGATAGTCCTTTTCTTCTTTTCTTCTTAATTCGTCGTTGATCCAGTTCTATTTATGCTGTTAGTCAAAACTTATCGTCGTCGTCGATTCTTTAGTAGAGCTTCGAACATCGGTAACTACCTCTTCTTCATTGGGTAGTTCCGGTATTTATTATAAAATCATCAATTTCACGTAGATTCTAGCTATTCAGTCGTCGTAACAATGTTTTACGTGATATTCTTACATTCATTTATGACTAAATCACGGAGCTCTTTCTCTCTAATCCTTCTCCCATGATAGTAGAACAGAAACTCAAGTTCCAATTTGTTTCAAACAGTCAAAGCTTTCTCTATTGAACACTCTCCGAAATCACACTGGAAATACTAAATTCTTTAAAATAAAATATATGCGCAGTCGAGCGTCCAATCACATATACTCTTTCCTCAGTAATGACCCAAAAACAATATTAAAAGGTGTAAGCTCATTTCCTATTCGTCGCCGTTTAACAAATGTTTGCAAAGACATTTCATAAAATTATTACTTAGATAAAACATGAAAATACTTAAAGAGTAAAACCAAATTGACCTGACCATAGAGATACAATACTGGTAAATATAATTCATAACAGGACTAAGACAAAGTCATAGAGGTAAGAAGTAAAATAATAAACATAAAATTCATTTCTATTGAGGGCTTCTCAAATACCTCTATAGTGGTCTCCAGCGGATGAAGACAAGTTGGCGGACATGACATCATACCAGCTGACGATATATACCTTGGTACTGGTGGAGGAAGGATCTGATGATTTTTATTTTTTGCTCCTATCGGTTTCGAACCAAGGACGGAAATCGATCTAATCAATTAGTATATTATTTAGGAATTTTTCCCGATCTCTAGCATTAAAATTACAGATTTTCAAGATTAGGGACATGACATCATACTAGATGACGATATATATACCTCGACATAAGTGGTGGGATCAGTCTGCCAGCAGCCACTATGAGGAAAGTATCGGTCACCATTTTTTTTGCCCTCACTGTGTTCGAACCGAGGACTCCAAACTCCATGACGTAAGTGTACATTTTTTTATAAATTTTTATAATAATTTTTATTATTAAATTCGATTGATTAATTGTTTTATGATTTTTAAAAATTTTTCCCGATTTTCTAACATAAAAATTACGGATTTTCAAGATGGCGGTTTGGCTCCCGCCCCACGCGCTAGCGCCAGTTACAGTATGCCCCATTCTATACTACTGAAGTTGTGTGTTTCTAAGTTGTGACAGCACCCCCCACTTCTAGCAGGAAGTTTCCGTACCATGAAATTGTAAATGCTATATATAAACTATTTATTACTTCTTTGTAGTGTAACTAAAAGAAATCTAGTAAGAGACATGTTCCAACGTGAAGTTAAATAAGTTATTCTTTGATTTACATTGTACGATAGTCTGAGAGAGACTTTTTTTTAAAAATGTAAATATAAATATTTCTATTTTTCATTTGTATGGTATCGAAGATAAACAATATGTACTATTAAATAAATCTTGTTTTTGCCATTTTGTATACATTATTATCTTTGTCATTTTTAATTATTATTCACCAGTGTTATTATATTATTGTTGATTCAAACATGGTGTTTGTTTAAGATAAGTTATGTAAGAAAATTGTTCATGTAATGTTTTTATTTGTATATATAGTTTAATGTTTTATGTTTTAATGTTTTACAAGGACATGAAAGAACATTCTTTGAATTAAGAGTGACTGCAAAAGCATATATGAGCATTGAAGTTTGTTCTTGAATTCTATATGTGAATTTGAATATTATCCTAATGTACAGTATTTTAAGATAATTACGATAAATACATTGTAACTGTGCTTTCATTATCTGCAGCGGCTAAGTAATAATTGTAAATTCTTACAGTATTGTTATTATTTGTACTTGTTCAAGTTATGTATGTATTCATTGCTTGATTGAGAAAATGATGTAAAATCAGATATATTAGGACAGTCACATAAGGATCAACACTAAATCATAGTTATTTAATTAAATTTTGGTCTTTTATTTAATTCTTTATGCATCAGTTATGACATATTTTTATTCTTATGATTGATTTTTCTACTAACCTACATTAAAACACGTAATATATTTTTCCCTGATTCATATAGTTACACAGCTACTACAGTTGGTTTGCAAGTCATCCAGTATTTGTCTTAGTACACTTGTTCTTTGGTGCTGGAACGAAATTGGAAGGAAAGCATTATGGTTATTCCCTAGAGACCTGCAAAATTCGCGGTTTCGATGGCCTTCAGAATAGACTGCACATACCCCTGTACACTCGAGCAAATAACGCAAGTTCATTGGCTGCCGACTTGTAAGTCGTCTCAGCTGGCTTGTCTGTGATTCGATCCTTCTTTGGTTGAGGGTTTATAACTGGTTGAGATTCGTCCATATGAACAGTCAGCCAATAGTAAAATTATCTAAGAGGTATATGTGTTTGAATTCTAGCCTATCACCGAATGAATCCGCGAATTTTGCAGGTCTCTAGCTGATTGAGAATGGCCAGCAGCAAATGCACATCGTTGAAGGCGTCATCCGCGTGTGAGGCAACTCTAGGTAACTATAAATCCGCGCGGATGACAGGAAGACTTCCGCGACGACCGAGAGTGGTAGTTTGTTCATCTGAAAGTGTCATTTACTGGATGATGGCAATATTCTTCTTGCTAGACACGGGGCTGAACGCCGTGCAGTGACATAAGCTTCCGCGTCGAAGCGAGATTCCTTCCTACCGCCTGCAGAATTGGTCGAGGAGTCGATATTCTTCAGTTGTTGACGCCGATTTGGTCATCCTTGGTGAGAACCAGGATCGGATTTAGAGGTCTGGAGGCCTCGGGGCAACAAAGGAGCGGGAGCCCCCTGGCCCCAAATTATTTTCCAAATAAAATGAACAAATTTTTTTCAGTCGAGTTTTCCAATAAATAATTTATTGTGAAATCAAGTAGATTCTATTAGTATGTATTAAAAAAACATACATAAATATAATCGGAGACAAGAATTATATGAAATTAAATTTAAGTGTTAATGAATATTTCTGTTAATATTTAACAATAATATAATCATGTATGTACAAAGTACTGTAGGTAAAAATAAAACAGCGAAAAAAGAATGTCAAAGGATTTGTGGGGGCCCTCCGTTTGTGGAGGCCCCGGGGCTTTCGCCCCGATTGCCCTCCCCTAAATCCGGCCCTGGTGAGAACATTTCAAGTCCTAGCATTTTACAGCTTTCTAGTACTACAGAAGCTGAGGAATCAACGCCTACGATAGCTACAGTCGTAGCTTCTGAATTGTCTGTTCAGCTAGTACCAGACTGCGCTTACGACCCTGAGGTCCTGAGCCGCTCACTTCCCACCTCAACGATTACCTGAAAGTCTGCACTTCTAGCCTAGAGTAGTGAATAAACGTATCGACATCATGGCATTATAATTTCTCTGTATTATCAAACCTAGGGCCGGGCACATTGAATCTGGTTTTACTAAAATCAAGCCCTATATCTGATGTCCTAATATATAATAATGAATATACGACAAAGTTTCTCCAGTTGGTGTGCTTGAATATAAATAACATAATGAAGGAAATATTGCAAATTAATATGCCTTAATAATTAACATAATGATTACATTATATGAGTATAAGTTGTTTCTTTATTTCAGGCATGTTAAAGAGTTTAATTTGAAACATAATAACACTCAGCATCTGTAGTTCTGCAGCAATCAATACAATATACACTACACTAGATTTTCTCCGATTTATTTTTATGTTTATTTTCTTCTCGTCCCCTCTCGCATGTGTTAGATGTTAATTATTACTTTTTAATAATTAATCCAGCCGGGACACGTAAGTTGAGTATACACAGGTATTTTCAGCTTGAGCTCAACCATCACAGAGGAGAGTGACAACATCAATTAATTGTACAACTTTACATCTGACAGTCAAACAAACGCATCACGTTTTACAAACACGAGAAGTGCCAAATGTTTAGCTGACTTTAAAGCTTTCAACTCATTCGGCATCGCATGCAGGCTTAAAAGTGGTCGCATTTGAGCCAGCGATACCGAAATCAATGCGTGATGTGTAGGGACCGGAAAAATTCGTGGGTTCAATGGCCTGTAGGATGAACTCCATAGTTCTACGTACATTTGGTCAAATTCCACCCACACATTGGCTGCTGTCTTGTAAGACGTTCCAGCGTAGCAGCCTGTGATTCGATAAAGCTTTGGTCGGGTGTTTCTCATTGGCCCAGAGTCATCCAGGTGAGTTGTGAACCAATAGCAGAGGCAGCACTGATGTATAACGATTTGTTTTTTAGCCTATCGCGAAATGAATCCGCGAACTTTTCTGGTCTCTAGTGATGAGTCGGGGGGAAAACGCGAGAAAAATTTTGCCCCGCCGCCAAGTTTTGCTGGAGGAATGGTTTCCCAAGCATAGGGCACGCGACGTGTGGGGGTTTTCGTACGGGTAACCTAATTAAATTTTAATTAATACTCGGGTTTAATAATATTCACTCGGATCAGAGGGGTAGAAGGATTGGGGGGGAGGGGGATGGAAATTTTCTGTGTAATATCCGCAAGTCGTATTTTAAGCAGGCGTCGGGCGCAGGGCTTGCGGGGCGGGTTACGCAGACGGGACAGGAGCGGCCGCTCTGCGGGAACTCGTGTTAATGATGGGGCGGGGGAGGGGGAGAGGACAAGCAATAAGGTCCTGACTCGGTGCGAGCCGGGGCGATGGGGCCGCTTATTAAATCCTTTAATAAAATTAGTAGACTCCGTGTGCGCTGCGTTTCGCCGGATTAATTCCATGCTTGGGACAGGTCCATAGGATAAGCTTGGGGAGTTGACTACTCGAAGAGTTGAACTACAACTCCCACAACCGTGTTCACGGATGGTAGAAAAAAAAGGGGGGGATTGTCTGTAAAGTTGGTTCACGGACGATAATTTTTCGTGATAACGTCATGAGAAAACATTGATGAAAAATTGCATGCTTTTTTAATTTTTCAATTATTATTTACAGTTTTTTTTTGCGAATTTAATTAAAAATGATTTGTTTAAAAATAAATCAGGAGCAATTAGTTAAAAAGCCCGTTGTTTTGTCTAGAGACGTACGAGACTGTAAAATCCATTAACAACGAAACAATTAATAACGATTCACTCGAAAACAACTCGATTGGCAGCAAGCGTGCACGATAGCACAACTTACCGCCATGATGGTTCAACAACAACTGTTGCTTCGTTGCCGGAAGCTGCAGGGCTACCTGCCTTGGCAGGCAGCCAACTTGAAAAACTTGGCGCTGCTAGCAAGCAGCGCGGGAAGTTCAAAATTCAAATGTTTCAAACACTATACTAAATTACACACAATATTTACAAGTCCAAACATTACCGCCCGCCTTGAAATGTCCCATTTCAACAATCATATGGTAGCGGGCAGAGCTTTACCACAGGACGCTTCAAAGTTCCACTAGAAGTCCGGATAGTAGCCACTCTGGCAACACCATCTTTCCCAGGATAGAGCTCCACGATGCGCCCCAAGCGCCACTGTAGAGGTGGGAGTCTGTCGTCTTTCAGGAGCACAAGTTGGTTGGCAATGGGACTAACTCCCTGCTCGTTCCATTTCTGCCGCTGCTGGAGCGTGTGTAAATAATCCCTGTGCCAACGATGCCAAAAGTCCTGTTGGAGGCGTTCCACAAGTTGCCAACGTTGAAGGCGGTTTAGCCGTACATCCCTCAAGTTAGGCTCTGGTAATGTGACCAGTGGCTCCAGGGTTAAGAAATGGCCAGGGGTTAGAGCACTGATGTCATTGGGATCAGAGCTCAAAGGGCACAGGGGTCTCGAGTTTAACGTAGCTTCCACCTGCACTAGAAGGGTGTAAAGTTCTTCAAATGTGAGCACTTGTTCACCAATAACATTACTTAAGTGAGTCTTGAATGACTTTACCCCGGCTTCCCACAAACCACCAAAATGGGGAGCAGCAGGAGGGTTGAAGTTCCACATGACACCGAGCTGGGACAACGCATCAGTGACAGCCTGCTGGTGTGGTGCCGACGACAGAAGTTGCTGAAGTTCCTTAAGACGATTGTGAGTTCCGACAAAGTTGGTCCTGCAATCACTGTAGATATCAGATGTTCTCCCACGCCTGGCAAGAAAACGTTTGTAGGCTCCAATAAATGTATCTGTGGACAGGTCTGAAGCTAGTTCTGCATGAACGGCCTTTGTCGCGCAGCAGACAAAAATACAAAGGTAAGCCTTCAAGACCTTTGCCCCACGGACCCAACCAAGCTTAACCATAAAAGGACCAGCATAGTCAACTCCTACTTTGGCAAATGGTTTAACCTGTTGCACTCGCATAGAGGGAAGATCGCCCATGAGAGGTGCGCTTGCTACGGGTCTTTGCTTGAAACATGGAACACAGTGACGCAAGCAGCGAGAGATGGCATCCTTATCTGCAAGAATCCAGAATTGTTCTCTAAGAATTCCTCTAAGAGTCTGAACTCCAGGATGATAATTCTTTTCATGATAATGGTTAATAATGAGATCAGTCAGATGGTGAGATTTTGGAAGCAGCACTGGGTGCTTCTGCTCAAACGGAACACTGGAGTGAGCTAAACGACCACCTACCCTTATCAGGCCACTGTCATCAAGAAAGGGTACTAGTTTGCGAATCTGAGGGGAAATGCACTGTCCCTTCTTCAGAGCACTTATATCCTCTTTGAAATGATGTGATTGTACCCAGAAGAGCCAAAAATGCAAAGCCTTATTCAGCTCATCAGGAGACATATTGTCAGTCTTGCGCTCTTTCAGTGACACGCGACAATTGTGGGCAAACCGCAATAAACAGCATGTGACACGCAGAAGCCTGGTTAGTCGACTGAATCGCGTTGCTAACTGGCCAAGATCATCAGAGGACGTTACAGTGGTCAAGGTGACAGTCTTCTTCTCCATCATGGCGGGATCCACTTCCACTGCATCTGGTGACTGGGAAGGCCACTGTCCAGGTGACTCTATTAACCACGGTGGGCCAGTCCACCACAAGTAATGATCCAATAGTTGAAGAGGGAAGAGACCACGAGAGGCACAGTCAGCAGGATTGAACTCAGACGGTACGTGTTTCCACCAACTGGGACGGGTAAGCTCTTGGAGTTCGCTTACCCGGTTAGCTACAAAAGTCTTCAACTGATGAGGAGATGAGTTAATCCATGCTAAAACCACTTGTGAGTCTGTCCAGGCTGTGATGGAAGATACGGGCAAAACTTCTTGGTAAGTCTCAATCACATGATTGAGCACACGAGCCAACAGAAGTGCTCCACAAAGCTCCAGACGAGGTAAGGTTTGGCTTTTGACTGGTGCAACCTTGGATTTACTGATCAGCAGACGAATGATGGTTCGATCATCCGGGCACACTATGCGCAGGTACACCACGGCCGTGTAACCAATCTCAGAACTATCACAGAAACCATGCAGTTGATAGGTAGAGCCTTCTGGACCTTTAATGAACCGAGCGACAGCAATAGAGGACAACCGAGGGAGCTCCCGGCTAAAATGATCCCACTGAGAAGCAAGATCAGGGGGGAGGTGATCATCCCAGTCAATGGACCGGACCCACATTAGTTGCAATAGATGCTTTGCAAACATTAACAGTGGAGTAAGCCATCCTAGAGGATCAAATATTCTGGCTACATTGGCAAGGATGCTCCTCTTCGTAACAAGACTTGAGTGGCCTCGGATTACATAGGAGAAGGTGTCAGAGACTGGGTTCCATTGAAGTCCTAAGACCTTGACCACAACTTGACTCTCAGGATCCAGATCAAATGATTGGGGCATATCAACATCTTCAGGCGGAAGCCAGTCTATGAGAGCTGTATGGTTGCTCATGAACTTCCTCAACTTGAAGCCCCCTTTGGCAAGAAGAGCTCGAAGGTCCTTTTGGATGGCCAGAGCAGATTCAAGAGAGTCAGAACCGGTAACCACATCATCAACATACACATCGGATTGCAAAACTCTTGAGGCAACTGGAAAGTGGTCTTTCTCATCGACCGCCAGTTGTTGAAGAGTTCGAAGGGCCAAGAACGGAGCTGAGGAGACGCCATACGTCACCGTCTTCAATCGATAATCCTGCACAGGTTCCGAATCACAAAAGCGCCAAACAATGCGTTGGTAGTCCTGGTGCTGGGGCAGAACAGATATTTGACGGTACATTTGTTTAACATCTGCCGTAAACACAAAGGCATGTAGCCGAAAGTTCAACAGTAGATCAAAAATGTCTCTTTGCAACTTGGGGCCGGTTAGCAGTGTGTCATTCAATGAGACACCAGATGAGCTCTTAGCAGACCCATCAAACACTACCCGCAGCTTCGTGGTTGAACTCTCTGGCTTCACGACACAATGGTGGGGGATATAATAAGCTGGCGTCACATCAATCTGATCATCAGGAATCTTTTCCATGTGACCCATGGCAAGATAGTCTTCCATGAACTCTGAGTACATTATTTTGAGCTTTGAGTCACCTTTCAAGCGTCTCTCTAGGCGCATCAACCTATTTATAGCTTGGGGTCTGGAGGTGCCCAACTCAGGTCTCGAGTGGCGAAATGGCAGGGACACACTATATCGGCCTTCTTCATTTCGGACGTGAGTTTCGGCAAACATGGTTTCGCAAGAAACATCCTCAGGAGACTTGTGTTCTACCCGTGGTAATTCTTCAATTTCCCAGAACTTTCGTACAACATCATCTAATGGAGGGTAAGAAGTGAACAGTGTGACACAATGCGATGCCAGGCAGGATAGTGGAAGTTTGGTGTCCACCCTTCCCATGAGAATCCATCCCAAAACAGAGTCGAGAGCCACTGGAGACCCTTAAATCTTGCCTCCAGTTACAAGAAGAGGAAATAGGTCAGCACCAATAAGCAGGTCAACAGGACCAGGGGTGTCGAAAGAAGGATGAGCAAGCTTAAGATGAGCCACTGGTTGCCGCACATCCGATGAGAGTTTGGCACTCGGCAAGTTATTGGTAATGCGTGGTAAAACAAATACATCCAGGGCAAACTGATTATCTGGATTGCCCACTGGGGAGATGACAACTGATGTGTAGGACTTAGCCACATTCACAGGTGTACTGGACAAACCATGTATCGGAAGATGGGCCTGTCTGCGAACCAGTCGGAGCTTTTGTAGGCACTGTTCGGTGATAAAGCTGGCTTGACTGGCAGTGTCTAGCAAAGCACGTACAACACAAGGCACACCAGCACGATCGAAAATCTGTACTTGAGCAGTTGACAACAATATTGTTGTTGTTAAGGTAGGTTTAGCAGCAGTTACTGCAACAGTGGCAGGATTAGAGTCAGATGATGGTGGTTCCTTGTCTGAGTTGGATGGGATGGAGTCTTCCTCTGATCGCTGACCCCCAAAATGCAGCATGGAATGGTGACGTGCCTTACACTGGTGACATGAGAACTTAGATGGACACCACTTTGATCGATGTGATGGGGAAAGACAATTCAGACACAACTTATGCTCCTTTACTATTGCATATCGTTCCTTGGGGCTACCCTGCGAGAAGATAGGGCATGACCTAAGCACATGAATGTCACTACACAAGAGACAACTTTGTGACTGTGGAGAACTTACTAATGTGTTTACAGGCTGACCTCGAGACTGCCTCCAGCTGTTTTGGTGCCCTTGAGCCGTCTGTTTGGGAACCTGATTTCCTGAACTCCTAGAACGGGAAGCTATCACAGCCTCATGCGCACGACAATGTTTTTCAAGAAACGAAGTGAAACTACTAAGAGTGGGAAACTCGTCTGTTAATGTCATTTCCCATTGTGTTTGTAAGGCAGCATCCAACCGTTTGCATAGAATGGGCAGCAGCATCAGATCCCACTGGTCTACAGGGACAGACAAGGCCTTAAGAGCAGACACATTCTCTGTAACAGTGTTCAACAGTTGGCGCAATGTCTTGGGAGAGTCAGCTGATGCAGAGGGTGCTTGAAGTAAAGCCTCCACATGGACAGACACAATGAGCCTCTTGTTCTCGTACCTACCAACAAGTAGTTTCCAAGCCACATCAAAGTTTACTTCAGACATGGGCAAGGCCTGAATCATGCTGAGGGGTTCACCACTGAGAGCAGTCTTCAGATAAGCCAGTTTCTCAACAGATGAAAGGTCACTATTGTTAGCAACGAGAGTGCAAAATAGGTTGGAGAAGTTAGGCCAATTTTTAATGCTACCCTCAAAACTTGGAAGCGTAATTTTTGGTAAAGCTACCCTAGAATTGCTCACCTTGGGCCTTGAAGATGTTGAGCTCTCCATCGAACAACCCTCCAGGGCACTTACCGTCGCCATGACTTCAAAATATTTCTCTTCGAAATCGTCCATTCGTGCAGTCAGTTCTGAGAGATCGATGTCAGAATTTTGTGTTGCCCCGAGAACCACAAAATCCGCCTCGAACTTATCACGAACTTGGGGTAGATCACGAACTGTGGCACGAAACAATCCCTGCTTAGAAACATCGTCAACAACACTTTGAGACAGGTCGACAGCACGTTTGAGCCGAGCCTCTGCTAGTCGGATACGCACGAGTGCCGAGCCTATATCTGCCATGGTCACACACAGACGCAAGGACGAAATAACCAAAAAGAAACAACAACGAAATAAACACAACGAAGACCAATATAACCAAGGTTATACACAGAAAATCAAAATTTATATCCAGCAAAAACACCTAACGCAACGAAAAACATGAGCAGACGCCGATAAATAATACAACATAACCCCAAAACGATATATATTCCACGAAAAACAAAGAAGATATAACAGTTTCTTAGATCGCCAAATCTCTGCGAATTTCTTCTAAAACACGTTGCCGAAGAAATCTTGACCATGAAAATACTCTAATTAACGAGAGTATAGCGCACGAAATAACGTGAAAACGAAGTGTAATTGTTTACCACGTGCACACGAATCACGTTTAAAACAACACCAGAGAAAACCGGAACTATCCGGCCCGGAGGACCAAATGTTTTGTCTAGAGACGTACGAGACTGTAAAATCCATTAACAACGAAACAATTAATAACGATTCACTCGCAAACAACTCGATTGGCAGCAAGCGTGCACGATAGCACAACTTACCGCCATGATGGTTCAACAACAACTGTTGCTTCGTTGCCGGAAGCTGCAGGGCTACCTGCCTTGGTAGGCAGCCAACTTGAAAAACTTGGCGCTGCTAGCAAGCAGCGCGGGAAGTTCAAAATTCAAATGTTTCAAACACTATACTAAATTACACACAATATTTACAAGTCCAAACACCCGTCTTAACCTGTTTGATATTATAGAAGAATTTCTCGCACGGTGGTTGGCAGGTTCTTGCACGCTCGACTCAGGCGGAACGTGACAATGAGTAATGCTTTTTCGTGCGTTCAGCCGGCTTTCATCGATTTATAAGACGTTATCACGTCAAAAAAATGTTACTTCCCTCTTTATCGAGTCAAAATATGTTGTTTTAATACTTGTGGGAATTCGGTATTAAGACTCATTCTCACAAGTCATTAAGATTTTTATTTGTTCGTTTTTTCATAATTTATTTTTTTAAAGACTATTTATACAATTTTAACTCTTTATTCACCTCTTGCATTTATTATTCTGCTGCAAATACTTCAAACAGATATTCTCTTAGTGTATTATCATGGGTGCAAAGAAAACCGCGAATGTCTTCGTAATTATTATCATCACTTGCACGACTTTTTACAATCGTGATAAATATTTAGTGAATAACTGTTGGAAGTATTTGTGGCAAAACAACAAACGCAAGGAAGCTATCGAGTCAAAATTTAAGAAATTAGCGCTTAAGCAAAACTAATAAAAAATCAACATGGTAGCTATATCGAACCTTAAAACCTTTGTAAATACAATACTGATCAATTTACTATCCATATATTTCACAAGTGATAATTATTTTTCTTGCATAACTTTTACGCTGTTTACTTTTATTGATTTTATTGATTCTTGACAATACAAGACAAGATACATTCGAGAATCAATAGAAATATTAAAACACCCAGCAAACATTAATATAGAAGATGGCTACAAATTAAGCAAAATATGGAACCCACTCTTTAGAAATCCTCACAACATAGCTCCACATGCAACATCAGACAAATCACCCCTGATTTGCAAAACAGCTCTGCCAACCATAAGAAAGGAAAGCACTGATTGGCCCACAGCAGCAGCCAATCAGGAAGCACCTTCCCCTCAGGCAAGAGTATATAAAGGCAGGACAACTGGTAAGAACCTCAGTAGGTATTATCTTTTCGTTCTCTTCTGCTTTGGTAAACTATTGTGTTTGTTTTGTCTTTTCGTTTTGTCGTGTTTTTGTCTCGTTTCAACTGTTGTGCTGAATTTTTTTGGGTTCAATATTTTTGTGCTGTCATCATTTGTGGGTATTTTTTTTTTCTCTTAGTCCATTTTTCTTTGTTTTTCTTTGTTTGTTGACCATATTCCTGTTATGGAATATTATGTGGTGTTTATGTCCTGTTGACAACAGCAATTTTTTTGCTTAATTTGTGTTTTTTGTCTTTTGGGTATATTTTAGTTTTCTTCTACAGAAAAAGTGCTTAGCAATGGCGTATGTCCAAAGGCTTACATCAAGTCCTCAGTAGGTAACTGCTCCCTCATGATGGTGACTGCAATGTCGACCGAAACGTTGGTGAATTATTTGCCAAGGGCACGGCTACAACCCAGAAGCCAAGCTACTTCCTAACTGTTGGCGGATTGTGAAACTGAGGTGACGCGCGCTGACGAATCGCTACGAGGTGTTCGGGATCCGAGGCAGTCTCCAGAGATACGAAAGACGGGTCGTTACCACAACGCCGACATACCACAACGCCGAATGTACAATAACGCCGAATACCATAACGCCGAATGCCAAATTGACCTCAACGCCGACAGCTAGAAAACTGATGTGTACCACAACGACGAAATACAGTAACGCCGAAAAATGTACCCTAACCTCAACTAACCTAGGCTAGCCTAACCTAGCCTAACCTAGCCTAACCTAACCTAACCTTACCTTACCTAATCTTTGCAGCAGTCCTGCAATGACATTTTTAGGCGTTAATGTATTTCGGCGTTGTGGTACACAGCAGTTTTCTAGCTGTCGGTGTTGTGGTCAATTTGGCATTCGGCGTTATGGTTTTCGACGTTATTGTACGTTCGGCGTTGTGGTATTTCGGCGTTGTGGTGCGTCCCCCGAAAGACTACGGGAGGGGCTTGCAGCAGAAAGCGAGCGAGTCCACAATCAAGAGCCGGCCGAAGACTCGTCTTCTCGTCGCGAGTAAGTCGACTCGGCGAACGAGTGCAGCGGTCAGAGAGATCCAGTTGCAATGAGAGCGAGTTGGTCTCGTTGTTCCGGTCCACGCGATATCAGGTGAGTTGCAGTTCCCACCGAAACCACCCAGAGTCGGGTGGAGTTTCAGTAGTAATGTCAATTATAATTTATATTTCTATCCAGAGCTTTTTTGACGTAACAATGTCTAATAAATCAATGAACGCCGGCTGCATGCACGAAAATGTGTCCCGTTACGCACATTGTCCCGTTACGCTGTATCCCGTTACGCTCATTGTACGCTTGCGCCGTATCTCTCTCTCTCTTCCACTCGATTGGAACAACCATCGATTTGACTTTTTCGAGGCACATTAAACTTGAAACACTCCCATTCGTTTCCTACTTTTCCTATCATCGTCCTATCCTTAACAGAATAACACAGATTGGAAGAAGTTAAATAGCAAACATGTATAAAAGTTATAGTTAAAATAATCTCTTCGTTAAAGTAATAAACATATTTGAATTAATGAGTGCAAATAAAAGTATATTTATCAATTAAATTGTAGATTTCATTTTACTCCTTTGCATCCATACAAAATAGTGATAATTCAATAAAAATGATTCAATTTTATTCATTAAAGTATGCAATCATTTCATCAATGTTTTGTTATGACGTTGTCACGTTAAACGATCGTCCGTAAACCTACTTTACAGACAAAATTTTTTTTATATATATTTTCTTGTATGTAATTATTCTATTGTTTTTACAGTTCTTCGTTCTCTGTTGTGAGTGTAAACTTTAGATTTTTGAACCGCCCTTTTGCCTGGTAATTGAGACATATTTAATCGTATTCTTGCCCATGGTTTTGTTTGTGTAAATAGGGAGTGGCATTTTGGTTTTAATGTTTGTCTTTGAGGCATTATTTATTAAGCGTTTATGCTTGATCGTAAGAATCACTTCTCGTCCAGCACGCCTTTCGCGACTTGCTCTAACAATATAAACTTTTATTCGTGTGATTGTGCTTTATATTTAAACAATTATAAAATGTAGAATGATATAATGTATGATAATTTTGCAACAATTTTTTTTTCAAAAAAGATTAAAAAGTGAAACCAACGTAGAATCTCGAAAATGATTTTTGGCTAATATGTCGTGATTTACTCAAAATGAACGAAAAAGACTTTTTTCAATAGACAATTATATATTATTTCTAAACAAAAAAGACAAGAAAATTTACCTAAAACATTTTTTAATACGAGTAGTAGCAATTGCAGTAGCATGAGGTATTTTCAATGTCTAAGTAGATAAGGACAGAATCGATGGTGAATATGAATTTGGAGTAAACTCACTCAATATACATTCCTTCCCTTCTTTACAAAAAGCATTCCACGTTACAGTTACCGGATCAGCAAAAACTTTCCTGGGATTGGAATCCGTATTAAAACGCTGAAAATTGAATTAGAAATTTGAACTCTGAAAGCATTAAAAAATTACGAAGTAATTTAATTTCCTTATTTTAGCTGTAAAATTCATTTTACCCTTTAGCATCCAGGATATTTAAACAGATTAAAACTTAAATGAACTTTTCGGTTATCTTCACTGATATTGTAATATCGTATTTATCAAAATTGTCCTTGCCATATATAATAATGACAACCTTTAAGTACCAGTGACACCGATTTCTAACAAGCAAAAGAATTCCATGAAAGTACTTCAATTTTCTAACCAGTGTTTAACTAAGCGTTTGAACATTCTTTATTCTTCCTGTTGATGTAGGATGTACGCATACATAGTATCACGGGTTTATAACAACGTACCTAGAAGAAGTTCAAATATTAAATTTATAATTTCAATTGGGTGCTATTTCAACCTGATGCAGTATCAACTAGGACTAGAAGACGAGAGAAAAATTCAATACTGTGGTTACGAGTCACTCAATTATAATGGCTCCAAACCATTTGGGCAAATACCTGGATATGAAAGTTTCGCATGGATATTCTCGCGTATGAATTGAATTTCCAAATGAAATGAAACCACCGAGCTGTGGTTATTTTATTACTTGTTTACAATTTTTCATACACTGACATAAATATTCACACTTTTACAGTTTCTAACCTGAAAACAATTTTTTTATTCAATTTTTTTTAGATATAGAAGCCTTTATGCGTATCTTCAACACATGTTAAATTAAAACATAGTCTGCCACTTGTTTGACAATTATCTATTCACACTGTCTAGTTGACAGTGATCTATTAAATATGTACATGAATTCATGTGTCAATTAGGCTATATCGCAAATCTTAAATGCGAAAAGTATATGTGTATATACATGATTCAGTGCGTTATTTGAATGGGTGTGACATTATTACCCTGGCATGAAGACTTTTTTATTGAGATACATGCAACTTAATAAGCGTATTTTAATGTCAGCACAGAATCCATAAAATTTTCAGACACATTCATTTCTTACATTTTGTCAAACGGACACGTGAAACAACATTTTTTGGTTATACTGTAGATTTTGAAACGCATACAAGACTTCAAACGTTTTAAAAGTTGTTTCCCACGCAATAATAAGTTGATGGGTTATTGTTGAACGTCTGTTGAACATCGCGGTAATTAGATGCAGGTGGTGGCCACGTCTGCATGATTACATAGTCACTGGGTGAAGTCATTATTTTTTCTTCAACTAATTATTGCACCATGTTGGTTGGGCACCCGAAACATTGGTTGAAGTGTAGTGCTTTCAATGTGAAAACAGTATTGTTCCACCCAAACGCAGTGCCTGATAACGTCGGGTGATAGTAATTATGAATTAGAATATCTCTCGTTAAAAGCACTTTCATAAAAAAAAGTAATTTAAAACTGTCGTGTCGTACCTCATTCTGTGTGTGCAGGCCTGCGTATAAGTAGGGGTGAGGGGCAGGACTACCCCGGCCATTTAAGAGGCCACTCTTGTGTTTCAGGGGCACTACGCAACCCGCGTTAACCTCATAAGATTCAATGCTATTTTCATTTTGCTTATAACTTATTAACTAATATAGATTTCGAAATGATGCTTGCTTGATATGTAAGACAACGATGCTCTTATCAAAGCCCCTTTCTTCAAAAATGTGCATAAATTATTGTTCAAACCTAGACAATACACTTATGCATATTAGTAAAGATTAGTATAAAACCATAATTTAAGCTCGTTTTTGAAGAAAGGGGCTTTGATAACAGCATCGTTGTCTTACATATCGAGCAAGCATAATTTCGAAATCTATATTAGTTAATTAGTTATAAGCAAAATGGAAATAGCATTGAATCTTATGAGGTTAACGCGGGTTGCGTAGTGCCCCTGAAACACTGGAGTGGCCTCTTAAACCCCGTGATCACATTACTGGTGAGATAATCAATCGGGACAGCCACGGGATGAAAACGGCAACGTCCGCTGTGTTTTTCGCTGGTGAGAGATGCGGGTTCGGTCCCGCCCGGACGTCGAACTGGGACTGCAGGGAAGCAGGCACCCTTCCCTCGAGATGGGGTGTGGGGGGGGGGGGGGTTAGGGAGTCTGGCGCAGTGCATCACGACGTCATTACCTCTGCATCACCTTCAGATGCCGCCAAACCCCCACCACTTCTCCTCTCCACCCCGAGCAGGTAAGGGGGTGGGGGGTGAAGCGTCTGCAAGACTCTCTACCTGCCGCGCCGCCGAGGAGGCGTGCCACGTAATTAAATTTGAATTTCTAATCAAGTGTTGGGTGTTGGATGATAAGGGCCGGAGGGCGGGGTAAGGCTTCGTCGGCGATACCGGTGGGGGTTGGTGGAGTGGGGAAGGGGGGAAGACTTCCTAATTGAGCACTGAAGGAATTTTAATTAACGTCTTAATGACGTGTTGAAAGATGGTCGGGGGTGTTTCCGAAGTTGGTCGGGAGGAGAAAGTGGGGTTCCTGTTTGTGCCGCCGACGCAGACCCGCCTTCCAAGTTCCGAGTCGAAACACGCGCGCGAAGACACAGGAGCCCAGCTGGCTGGTCGCACTCCTCTTTTCCCCCTCCACCCCTCCCTGACCCACGAGGTGCGCCTTTGCCAGGATCCACCGCGAGTTTTGCAAACAAATTTTCATTTCGCTAGCACATACTGCAAAAAAAAAAAAAACTATATCCGGACTTTTATTTTAAGGCTACCGTCAAATTGGAAAACACAGTCTTCAGTCAAATATACCAGAGACCAATACCTAGAGACCGGAAAAATTCGCGAATTCATTTCGCGATAGGCTAAAATACAAGTAGTTATACCTCAGTGATGCCTCTGCTATTGGCTCACAACTCACCTGGATGACTATGGGCCAATGAGAAACGCCAGACCAAAGCTTTATCGAATCACAGGCTGCTATGTTGGGAAGTCTCACAAGACAGCAGACAATGAGTGGGTGACATTTGACCGAGTGTACGTAGAACTATGGAGTTTATCCTGCAGCTCATTGAACCCGCGAATTTTTCCGGTTCCTACTAATACCGGACAGCCCTATACGATTTAATACAGTTTCTTGGACATATGTCATTGCAGTTTTACATTGTTTGTCATGGTTAGGGGCAGGCATTTTTCGCGAATAAATCTGAACGCCTATTAGACTGCAACAAGGTATACGCACACCAACGGTTTCTTCCTTTTGATTGGTGGCCGTCTGCGAGAGAAGTAGTTGCCTTATTTGGCTGAGCGACTAAGGACGAAATTTGCTTACGCAATGAATCACTGTGATTTATGTTTTAACAGTCGTCACGTACCTGAAAGAAACTCACCCAATCACGAAACACAGACGATGCTACAGTGTTTTGACTTTTCCGCTAGTCTCGGAATCTTTTCGCGAAATATGCATGGCCCTAGTCATGGGAAATCTTCAAAAATGCAAAATAAGAAATAAAAAAAAAATAAAACAGAAACCCACCGATAACTAGCCTAAATCAGCTGATGTAAAAAAAATATAAACCCAACGATGAACCTAAACAGGTTTATCGACCACACAACGACGGTAGCACAAACGAACACATTCAAACTTACCAGACCGCACGAGAATTCTGTGGAAGAAATTTAGTCATGAAAAAAAATCAATAACAGCACAGAAGAACTAAAGGGACTAGCAACGACGAGACATTTTCAACAATAACAATTAATGAAGACGAAAAACAAATCCTGTACAACGCAGCAAATATGCTAACACAAGGATGAATACAAACACAGGTATATTATGGACAACACAAAGACGAAAACACAGACAAACACAATAGGTTTCCTATGACAAAACAGTGGTGACGTTTCGGAAACTGGAAATTTTTTCCCGCATCAGGCACAAACAGACAAAATTTTCCATTGCATGGATCATTTCAAGAACGTAACTCTGTGCTAAAAACACAGGCGTGAGTGTGAAAAATAACCTAGTGGCAAGAAATGTTACTACAGAAATATTTTAAAGGTAAATCGAAAAATTATATATAATATGTTCATGTGTCGAACGATTCACTTCTTTCCAACAATTTCAAGCACTCGAAATTTATTTCTCCCCATAAATCTGTATGTATAATTTTTAAATACGTTATTCTATGAGATAAACTTATTTTCGTTGTCATAATGTTGGTACCATATGTACTAATGCTACAATGTTCATACTGGGCATACCGTCTACCATCTATCGAACTGACGTAAAAAACGCCAGGTTTTCACTCAGAAATCATGGAGGTGCGCGGTATTAGTTTCTAGCGTATTTGCTTCAATGCCATGCTAGGATAAACTTTCAAGACAGATTCTTGACTCGAGGTCAAAATATCACATGATCCTTCTAAAATAAATATTGATTATTAAATTTAGACGAAAAAATTTTGGGAAAATGTTGTTGGCTTTTTCTGCTAGTAAGTCATAATAACTTACTAAATAAAATTACATCTCTTTCGGAATACGCACACATAGAAATGCAAGAAAATGAACTGGAAGACTATATGTTTTCTGTCGGAACGTGGAGGCGATTCATTTGTTTGACAGATATTTAAGTCTCACATAGGCTTGAGGCGACGAGTCTTCCAAGATTTATCGAAATCCGAGTTGGGATCCAACCCACGGCCGTCAACAAAGGAACGTGAAGCATCAGCCTTCATGCACAATAGAGTTCCACACTTAAACACGTTTGAACTTTCAGGTAAGTTCGATTGAATTATTTTAAGTTATTTTTATTTTATTTTTTTAGCAAAATGCGCGATAGCGATTTTTTTGGAAATTTTTTTTGGCACTTTGATTTTTTGTTTATTTTGACGTGACGTCTAATAAATCTATGAACGCCGGCTGCACGCTCGAAAAAGTTTCCCGTTACGCACGTTTTCCCGTTACGCTGTGTTTTGTTACGCTCATTTTACGCTTGCGCCGCATCTATCTCTCTTCCAGTAGATTGGAACAACCATCGATTTGACTTTTTCGAGGCTCATTAAACTTTAAAAACTCCCATTCGTTTCCTACTTTTCCTATCATCGTCCTATCCTTAACAGAATAACACAGATTGGAAGAAGTTAAATAGCAAACATGTATAAAAGTTATTGTTAAAATAATCTCTTCGTTAAAGTAATAAACATATTTGAAGTAATGAATGCCATAAAAAGTAAATTTATCAATTAAATTGTAGATTTCATATCACTCCTTCTTTGCATCCATACAAAAATAGTGATAATTGAATAAAAATGATTCAATTTTATTCATAAAAGTATGCAATCATTTCATCAATGTTTTGTTATGACGTACTCACGTTAAACTATCGTCCGGAAATCGACTTTACAGGCAACCAATTTTTTTTTCAATGTCTAGGTTTTATCAAAATGAAAATAACCTGTTGTGGGTGTTGTAAGCGCGGTTGGTTTGTATCAAGCTAGATGCGCTCCCTCATGAGTTCGCCGCCGTTGTCAGGGGAGACGACACAGGACCTTCGTCCTGGAGTGGGCGGCCCTTCCTCGAGGATTGCTTATTTCCGCTCGCGTGGACAATCCGCCGCTTTAATCAACGCGAAATTGCCGTTTAACTGGCCAGGGCGGGGCTGCCCCCACCCCCCCTGCTTTAACGATGGCCTGTATACACAGAATGAGGTACGACACGACATTCTGACAGCAGTCGACTTCCATGTATACACATAAGAGCAGTGCGCACAGGATCAGAAGTGGCACGACGCCACACAAAAAAACTGTCGCGATCATACACGAGGCAACAACATCGAATGACTGATCAAACTTCGTCGCGAGCAGACCGTCTGACGGCTTCAGTGTTCTGCGCATGCGTGAATAAATTTTTGTTGCTTAAAAAGACATGCCATTGCCGTAGTTTCATACCCTTTTTTTTATTCAATGGTACAGTGTTTATAGGAGACTAGAAAATATTGTTTTTCGACGAAAATTAATTTGAGGAATATTCATTGGAATGCATTCTACTGATTTTTTTTCTCATCATGGAGCTTGATTCATATTGATAAGTATGTTTAGTGCAGGAAAGACATATTTTCTATGATCCATCTTTGAGGGACTATCATGAAAACAATTTTATTTCAAGAATTTGGGAAGAGATAACGCAAGAAAAATACGGTGTTAGACACGATCTTTTATAAAGCCCCAAAAGGAAAAAAGAAAAATCGCATGGCGTTATGTCAGGTGAACGTGGAGGCAAAGCGAAATATAGCTCTGTCGTCTCGACCATTACGACCAATCCAACTGTCAGGGGCTTCGACGTACAACCACTCTCGTGCAAAGAGATTCCATTGGGGCTTGCAAAATGAAGTTTACATGTTCGCCCTCTACCAATTTGGAGAAAGAGCCATTCTTTCGCGCTGCAAACGAGAATAACATCAAAGCTGAACTCGCGCATGTGCTTATCTAAAACTGTTTTGAGTTACTCTTTAATTGCGACCTTGAACGAACACTCTACAACGCTTACAGTTGATACTATTTAATTTATAACTAGGCCATTATTTTATGGACATATTGTATATTGACAGCCTTGCAGCTAGGCAGAACTCCTTGCGAGCGGAAGGTATATGTGTAGAGACCTGAAAAATTTGTGGGTTCATTTCGTGTTATGCTAAAATTCAAATAATTATACCTTTGTGCTGCTTCTGTCATTGGTTCACTGTTAATCTGGAGGATTGAGGGCCAATTAGAGACCCTCACTCATAGAAGTGTCGAATCACAGGCCACCCAGTCGAGACGACTCACAAGTCAGCAGCCAATGAACAGTTGGCATTTGCCCGAGTGTGCAGAGTATATTGGAGTCTATCCTGGAGGTGATTGAACCCGCGAATTTTTCCGGTCTCCCGCTGTAAGCAACAGCGAGGTCATCTATAGAGACGGTAAATGCTCACGGATGCGAGTTAGAGATGTCGGGGTGGAAGAAACCGATCGTGGTCTACCACAATTGGCCCATAGCGATTTTAGGGTAGCTATGAAAAACCAAAATCAAGTTTGCCGGACTATAGTTATAGCCCGTTTAATCTGGAATGCGATTCCGGTGTCTAAAGGCCCTGTCACACAGTCGAAATATTTGTCTCCTATAAATTTGACAATTTAGATTTGGACAAGTTGGGAAATGGCTTCCAATTTTCTTCACCAAATAAATTTGGACAGATGACTTCAAACATGTTTCAAATCGTGTCACACTGTCAAAGTTTAATTTTGCTCTAATCTATCTTAACATTTTCAGTTTTAATCTTTATCTTGAAATTAAATAATGCCTAACAGTTTGGGATGGAATTTTTTAAATTGTGATGTTATTTGTGTATTATTTTTTTTAACAAGTTTAAATTTTATTTCACAAGAATATTTGTTACGTGATAAAATAAATGTTCATTGAATTTTTTTAAGCAATAGAAACATATTTTTTTTTCACACATTTTTTTCGCATGTTATATTAATATTTAAATTATTTTAGTTAATTTTATAATCTCTTTAATCACCCGGTGTTCTTCGCTGTTTTAAAGAATCGTTCGGGCGGAAACACGAGTAACAGGCGATTTGCCTAACGGCGGTTTGCCTAAACATGAATTTTTACGGCGATTTGCCTAAAGTCATTTCCTCTAAAGGTGTTTTGCCTAACGGCGAATTGCCTAACGGCGTTTTGACTAACGGCGATTTGCCTAACGGCTATTTGTCTAATGGCGTTTTCCCTAACGGAGTTCTGCCTGATGGCGATTTGCCTAACGGCGTTATGCCTAACGGAGTTTTGCTTAACTCCGATTTGCCTAACGGCATTTTTCCTAACGGTGATTTGCCTAACGGCGTTTTGCCTAAAATGTTACTATGATGACAAAACCTCGTTTTGCCTAACGGCGAATTGCCTAACGCCATTTTGCTAATGGCGATTTACCTAACAGCGTTTTGCCTCACCTAACCTAACCTAGCCTAACCTAACCTAACCTAACCTAAGCTAAGCTAACCTAACCTAACCTAAGCTAACCTAACCTATGCTAACCTAACCTAACCTAAGCTAACCTAACCTAAGCTAACCAAACCTAAGCTAACCTAAGCTAACCTAAGCTAACCTAACCTAACGGCGTTTTGCCTATCAGCGTTTTGCCTAACGGCGATTTGCCTAACAGCGATTTGCCTAATGGCGTTTTGCCTAACGGCGTTTTGCCTAACGGCGATTTGCCTAACGGCGTTTTGCCTAAAATTAGGCAAAACGACACATGCCCGGAAACGCAAGTAATTTCAGTTTTTGCTAGGCACGATTTTGATTGGCCGATTGCACCCAACATCCAACATATTGTAGAACTCGTCCTATTTGCAAACTGTCTTATGAAAACTCAAGTCATCCAAACTTGTCAAACAAACATTGCTTCACGAGTTACGTTTCATGTGACGTCATAGCCCTTCAACTTTATTTCACAAATATATTGGAAAGTGTTGGAATAAAAAATTTTACAGTGTGCCGTTAAACCCTTCACTTCTATTCCTTTTTTAACACAAGATTTTGCAGAACCTTACCTGTAAGTATGAATTACTTTCAAAAGGCTACGTAGAAGCAGCCCTCAGTCGTCGAAAGAACGAATGAATGAATGAAGTCGGAATAACCGAATGAATTACGGACCAACAAAGTTACGAGTAGAAATGAGAATGTGAACGCAGTTTTATAATCAAATAATATGTGTTGAATATATATAATATATTAGAAGTGTGTATATGTAATAGTATATATATAACCCACGAATAAAATGATGTCACAAACACATACACATAATATATGACATTAAATACACATAATAATGGTAGGCCTACGTACGTAATAACTAGAGACCTGCAAAATTCGCGGATTCATTCGGTGATAGGCTAGAATTCAAACACATATACCTCTTAGATAATTTTTCTATTGGCTTACTGTTCATCTGGACGAATCTCAACCAGTTATAAACCCTCAACCAAAGAAGGATCGAATCACAGACAAACCAGCTGAAACGACTTACAAGTCGGCAGCCAATGAACTTTCGTTATTTGCCCGAGTGTACAGGGGTATGTGCAGTCTATACTGAATGCCATCGAAACCGCGAATTTTGCAGGTCTCTAGTAATAACAATCTGTTTACGATACACAAGTATGTATTATAGAAAGTTATTAAAATAATTACTTTTCGGATAGGTATTATTACAGCTTTTAAACATACTCTCTTGTAAACATTCGTTAACATAATATTATTTATTATTTCGCACGGGATTAAGGTAGGGCACGATGAAATATATATACAAAAGTTATGATCAGGGACCCGGGAATTTCGCGGATTCTTCTGGCCTCAGGATAGAATACAAAGTGTGCTCGATTCATGTTTACTTTCCTATTGGTTGATTTCTTAGCGAGAACGTTTTTATCCTTGTTATTTGGTACTACCTGATTCGCTTACTTCTCTCCTGGCTGGGCTTCATTGGCTCACGGTTGTAGACGGGCGTGTCCAAACAACTGCGTGCCAATCATGAACACAGTGCGAGAGTGTGAAGGTTTGCATTCTAGCTTGCAACTAAATGAATCCGCGAAATTTCCGGGTCTCTAGTTATTATCACGTTGAAATATAAATGTTCACTTTAATATATACAAATAGTTGTATTGGGTTGTTAAATTTATAGTCAGTATCAAATTTCACTCATTTTAAATCTCAGAGTATTACACGAAATCAGTTTCACAAGATCACTGGCTTACCCCGAATCTTAGGGACAGAACTATGTTTGTGTATATAAATATTGATTTTACGTATTTAAAATACTGTTAAGTTCATCTAGTACACAGAATTTTAAAAACAATAGATGATGTCTGTCGGACTTATAGTTTTGATGCAAATACAGTGGCGTCACTAAGCATATAAGTGGCTTCTCAGGTTTACCTCAGGAACCAGCAACTATTTTGAAGTTATTCTCTCCTATGTACGTCTGATATCGTCGGATATCAACCTGAATATTAACAACTTACGCTTCAAGGCCGTTAAATATACTTCCAACATACTGAGATGCCTAGCTAAATATCACCATAAATGCTGGATATAGCACAGCGTCACTTTTATCGTCCAATAATGGACTCGAGCCATTTTAGAAGCTGTTTTTACTCGTCATCGTCCAATTAACATTAACAATACTGACGCGGTGAGGTCACTATCAAAATTAATTTCCACAATGTAAACATAGTCAATTTGATAAACCAAAAATAATTATAATAACCACAACTTTAAAATTTTTATTTTTGCCATGTTAAGTTATGTACAAATTTTCTAATCAAGCTAATGCTGAAAGTAAACATAGCTATCGTCCTTTTACGTGGCCATGCTTAAAATGCATGTCATTGCAAAACAAACATGTGTCAGTTCATTGTTTTGTGTTATAAGTTCCGGATAAATACACTTATTTTTTTTTTACTCTTTGGCAGAACATGAAGTAGTGTCAGTGACGCCCTATTTTCGGGAGAGTCTGTATGTCTACCCCGCACAAATGTAGACCTGGCGGGATGAAATTTTTGGGGTAAACGACTCAAGGCAACATCCGCCACGTCCCTCGCTTGCAAAATAAACCCAGGTTTTGGCCCAGTCGGTCATCGATCCCTGATTGCCTTCTCAACACAAGTGGTACGAAGGCCCGCCACCAGAGTTCATCAATCTGGACGCTAAACCGTGAAGCATACCTGTTGTAGGTAATTTTACCCACTGTGACAAAGTTCAAAACACATTCTCGTGATTTTCAGGCCAGTTGCAAAAATATAGAAGCTCACTATAAGAGAAGAAAATAATATTTTATATACTTAGTACGCCTATGGCTAAGCAAGCGTCAAACCCAAAGTCACAAGTTTTTTTTTTCCTTGCATAGCGAGCGCACTGCAATATATGAATAACAATGCCAATTTTATATGTGACTTAACTACTAAAACATATGTAAAGATTAAACAGAAATTATTACTTAGAGATTAAAATTGTTTGTACTATTAGAAATCTCCTATATAACTTCTTATTGTTTTAGTTTCATGACATCGTTTCTTTCCACCTTAATATATACATTACAAAAATTGTACATGTACCATGCATCACAAAAAAATAAAATCTTTAAACAGTAGCTCTGAAAATAATTTTTATTTGCATAGGAAAAAAGTAACAACTGTAGTTCAACTTTATTTAAAGATTTATAAAAACCAAGGTCATGTCCATGTTAAAAAAAAAGTTATTTATCCATCCTCAACCACTCGAGACCGGGAACAAAAATTTCGCACTTGGACTGACACTGGGCTAGAAAAGGAGCGATATTTCTTTTATTTTTTCCTTTCCATTTTTTAGCGAGAAAAATATTTCCAATGCCGGAGATTCATAAGCGGACGCAGCGTGGAGATAAGAAACAGAGAGGGGAAGAGAGAGAGAGAGAGAAGAGGAAGACGAAAGGGAATCGGAAGCCATTTGTCGGCGAGGAAACAGTTTCTCCTGCCAACGTCGACGCTAGGGGTGAGCGGAAGGGGGTGGCGCGGAGTGATTCACCGTCAGATATATTTTTTTTTCACCCCCGTCGCAGTGGACTGGCTGGTTTCCGGCGCCGATTCCTCGCTGGCTTGCCTCTAGACGTCACCCGAAAGGTCGTCACTGATCTCACTACAAGACGCTGCCTCGTCCGAAAAGAGCTGAAACACTTGCGCGGAGTGACACTTGCATGAAGTGACATTTCAACAGTCAACTCGCCAACTTTCTATCTAAGAAGGGTACACTTCCACAGAGTTATACAGGAAGTGACATTTCAACAAAGTCATCTCGCTATATCTCTACCTAAGAAGAGTAAACTTCCACGGAGTGACACACGAAGTGACTCTTGCATGAAGCGACATTTCAACAGAGCCCTCTGCACCAATCTAGGTGTGCATATGTGTGTGACTGGTACTGATGTAATACCTGTAACGAAGTTTCTTAATTTTTTGGGCATGTGTCGTTTTGCCTAAAGGCGTTTTGCCAAATTTTAGGCAAAACGGCGTTAGGCAAAACGCCGTTAGGCAAATCGCCGTCTATCAGGCAGAACTCCGTTAAGGAAAACGCCGTTAGGCAAATCACCATTAGGCAAATCGCCGTTAGGCAAAACGCCATTAGGCGAAATGACTTTAGGCAAATCGCCGTAACGAATTCATGTTTAGGCAAACCGCCGTTAGGCAAATCGCCTGTTCAATTTTTTTCTAGATTTACGGCCCTGTGATCTTTGGCCCTTAAAGTCATTCCTGCTGTTGTATGCGTAAACATAAGTTAGAGTTATAACATGTATATTAGATTTTGGTTATGTTTTTTTTATGTTTACCTTTTGTTTATGAATATTTAACTAGTGTTTAAGTTTTTTCTTCGGCATATAACTTACTTTGCCGTCAACTCTATTTTTTATGTCAAACTGTAATTTTAAATAGCATATTCTTTGGTGTTAACAATGCGATTAATAGTAAGAACGGGCCCGTCGCCTTAACTTCGCAGTCAACGATGACGTTAAATAAAATTATTTAAAAAAAAAACGGCATAAATGTAGTGGTGTGTAAAGGCCCGATGAATGAAACAAGTAATATATTACTTGTTTCATTCATCGGGCCTTGGAGCTGCAATGTGAGAAAATAAGTAGTACTTTTTTTTTCAAACTTCTAGGTGTATTTTTTTTCCCAGTATGGAAGTTTCTTCGGACGTAGCGTGAAAGAGTTGGGAGATATATTCCAGGAGCCTTAGGCATCTGTCCTGGCGATAGGATCTCGTGTGAAGTGGAAGTTTGTCATTTGGAGAAAGTTCGCGCGACAAGGTTTGGAAATGGTGAGTGTGTGTGTGGTTGTGGGTCGGGGGGAGGGGGAAGAAAAGCTTCTGGTAAAAAAAAGTATGTGTGCGGCGACGTTGTGCGCAACTATGTCTTTCCTCTTGTCAGGGGAGCACTCAGGTCGAACGAGATCGAGTCACGTGATCTAACACCCCCCCCCCCTCCCTTCACGCCAATGCCCCGAGAAAGCAGGAGATTCGTCGGGGGGGAAAAAAAGTGAAAAGACAATAGTTCCTTTTCCATCACGATTGTTATTTTCATGTCGCTATGAGAAAAACACACACGACTACGGGAGAGGGAAAGGATAGAAGGGAAGTAATATAAATAAACACAGAGACGAGAGAAAGTAAATAGTCGCTGAGAATTTTTTCTCCCGACTGTGTTTGCGTTCTTTAAAAAGAGGTAGGGACTAAAGACACCTGCGAACACCTTTAAGATGTAGAACGTGTAAGTTTTCAGGATAAAGGATGCTATAGGAGGGAGAGAAAAAAAAACTGTATCTCTCTGTGCGAAGCTGAAAAGAAAATGTCCAAAAGTTAAAAAACGAAAGGATTTTTTTAAAAAATTATATTGAGACTAGCCATAGCTGGAAACAGTTGAAGGTTCTTGATGTGTAAAATAGTTTAATTGAGACAATTAAGTGATATTCATGCGCACCTAATCTAGACTTTAGACCTTAATAATTTCATCAAAGCTTACAATTTCGTTCTAAGTGAATATTCCCTAAGGTTTATTTTATTTATATCACAACTATTCATTAGTTGTCTCCATTACTTTAATCTTTTCTTTATAACCATCAGCATTAATTGTAGACGTTAATAGCATGATTCAACATATAATTCACTCCGAAGGAAGTACAATTATGCTTAAAAAATTAATTGGAACTGAAGAAAAATTAGCAGTATTTTTGAGGTAGGAATATTTTATTTTTTTGGTTTAATGGATTTTTAAAAGTTTAATATAAAAATCTACGTAATGTTTAGAACTGTTTTTGAGAGAAACTTATAATTTAAAAATATGTGCACAGAAAAATGTGAATAGCATATTTTTTCAACAAAAACTTATCATACAAAAACAGAAAGTAACAAGTTTAGAAAAAATTGTATTAGCTTATTAAAATTTGAAATAATATCGTGGTTTTTGTTGTGAAAAACACTTCATGAATTAAATGACGTTGTTACTAGTTTCACGTAGAGCCATCATTTATTCAGAGGAGTAGGAAAGAGGTATGTAGTCCTGAGAAATTCTGGAAATGGTTCAGCTCAAGCGAATAGAAGCCGAATTCGACCAATTAATAGTCATCTGATGATAAATGGTCTTGCCTGTACTGACTTAGCATTTTTCATGTGATACAGTGAGACTTTTCGTAATAGATAAAAAATAAAATGGCTAGAACATTTGAATTTCTTGCGCATGTTTACTGATTAAAATTACAACTGTAAATATGAACAGCCGATCACAAGATTCTCTTAAAGTTATACAGTCTGCTTTAAATCAACAATAAATTGAATGTAGATTTGAAGCTTCATTTTATTTTTCAGTAAATATCTGTAAAAACCAATTCTACTGAATTCTGTGTCATTTCCTCAGAGATTCACGACAATAAATTTATTTAAAAGTAAATATTAAAAATTATATATTTTTGTAATTTTACTGTATACACGTTTAAATTTTATGTAAGTAATGTTATTGCGTTGATCAGAGTTGTCCAAATTTTTAAGCGACATCATGCACATCAATTTTTTATTTTTATTTTGTGGTTCGAAATGTTTTTTACATCAATCTCCCCAGTGTCCGCCTGCAGATCACGATAACTGAATGAGTGGCTGTGACAGCTTCATTATTCAATCAATGGACCTGGAAAACTGTTAATTAGCTCGTTTGCCTCTAAGCTCTCGCGTATTTGTCGCTTCGTGAACCGATTCGTTCTTTTTTTTTTGTCTTTTGCTGCGCATGCGTCATTCAGAGGAGTTATTAGTCCCACCACGTGGAGCTGACAGCAACTAACAATAAATCAGATGAGAGCATCCACAAGAGGCGTAAATGCGCAGTAACGTTACACACGACTGGCAAAAAAAAAAAGGTTTGCCGAATTCTTTCGCGACTGATTATGTCTATAGCGATTTTGTGGTTTTTAAAGAAAAATATATATGTATACTGTATTTGCGTGTTTGAATCAGCTTATCCGCTGATAACTTTATATAAATTTAGTAAGGCTAACAATGATTAAAAGAAAACAAAACATTAAAAACAGTAGATTATGTGATATGCTCAAACTAAAGGTTGTAAGTTTATCCTTCTTCTTTGTCATTAAAATAAAAACTGAAAATTTGTTAATGTTTGTGAAAATTCTGTTCTGACTTTCGCCAAATGAACGCAATGATACCAGGATTGCAGCGTAATATTAAAAAATTATAGATTATATAAAAGCAAGGTAAACCATTTACCTACAAGTGTTATTTTGGAAGCGAAATTTTTTTTATGTGAAATTCAGTTTTTACCATATTATAAATGCGTGCAGTTTTATTTTATGTGACCGTGAAATATATTATATATTTCAGTATATTTGAATCTACAGAAGACTGAATAATTCAGTGCCTGGTAATTATTTATCATCAGTTGGAATCAAACACGCCAGAGGAATCAAACCTTACCTAAATTAAAAAACTAATTTCATTAATTAAAATATTTAAGATGCACATATAAATATTATTAGAGATTGCTTTATTTCTATAAGTTTTAATATTAATTATTAATTACTCAACAGTACGATATCCATAATACTTATGCGTCTACGAAATAACAAATTATAACGGCTTTAGAGAATAACAACTAGTATCTCGGGTTAGGCAAACATATCCGATGACGTCACGGCCATAAGTCACCGGGTATCCGCTTTTCCCGCGCAATTCTGTGCACTCTCATTATGAGTGTTTTTTTGACGTGACAACGTCTAATAAATCGATGAACGCCGGCTGCATGCACGAAAAGTGTCCCTAAACGCGCATTGTCCTGTTACGCTGTGTCCCGTTACGATCATTGTACGCTTGCGCCGCATCTATCTCTCTTCCACTCGATTGGAACAACCATATATTTGACTTTTTCGAGGCACATTAAACTTGAAACACTCCCATTCGTTTCCTACTTTTCCTATCATCGTCATATCCTTAACAGAATAACACAGATTAGAAGAAGTTAAATAAAAAACATGTATAAAAGTTATAGTTAAAATAATCTGTTCGTTAAAGTAATAAACATATTTGAATTAATGAGTGCAAATAAAAGTAAATTTGTCAATGAAATGGTAGATTTAATTTCACTCCTTTTTTGTATCCATACAAAATAGTGATAATTCAATAAAAATGAATCAATTTTATTCATAAGAGTAAGCAATCATTCCATCAATGTTTTGTTATGATGTTGTCACGTTAAACTATCGTCCGTAAAACGACTTTACAGACAACCATTTTTTTTTTTTTTAAGATTCTATCCCTATCTAAAAAATTATTCCAACTTGATTCTAACAAATTATCACATATTTAATTGAACAAAGGAAATAAAATCAAAGGAATCATCTCTGTTTTAGTTGTATAAAGCTGCGTTCGGACAGAGGAAGCAGCTTACATAATTGTCGTATTCATAGATTAACCTGCGACATTGGCTACATAGGTTGCATGTTAAATAAAAATTTCATTATATGAATAAATGTACGAATCAACTCATGGGTAATTATTTAATAAAGTTTTTATAAAAAATATTTGAAACATTGAGATTTATTTGAAACGAAATGTTTTTATTGACATTTTCTTTGAATATAAATATATAGAAGGTGTCTAACTGGTAAAAATCACACAACCGCTGACTATAAATTGTGTCTTAAAGCTAGAGTCACGATACCACGCCGGACACGACACGACAAATCTGATTATACGTTGTGCATCGTTCCAGCACGACAGAGTTAAAAGCGTGGGGTCACAATACCACGACAACATTAACACAACGAACTCTAATATGGCTATCGGCAAATCTTCTCATGCCAAATTCGTCCATATAATGCAGTAAAGATTGCGCTAAAAAAAGTTTAGGTAGGCCTTATAGGAATCTTTAATTTCCTGTAGTGTATAACAATACAACATTCAGTCGTCTATTATTGAAAGTGAAAATAAATTTATTTTCGAAGCAATCTATAAATATGTTGATAAGGGACAGAAAATATTTCCTCTCAGCTATGATAAATAAACTTAATAAATAGAGAATGGAAAAATTCGCGCTTTCGATGACCTCTAGGATAGACTCCACAACCCTCTACATACTCAGGAAAATGCCACTTGCTCATTGGCTATTCACTCGTGACACTTGTCAACTGGGACGCTTGCGATTCGATACTTTTTTGGTTGAAGGTTTCCCATTGGCTAACAGTCCTTCAGATAAACTGTAAGCCAATCACAGAAGCAATATAAATGTACAGTTGTTTGGATTCTAGCATATCGTGTAATGAATCCGCGAATTTTATCCGGTCTCTATTAATAAACAATTGAAGACACACTACAGATGTGAAAGTTTTCCCAAACGTAAAAACAAAATTTCGATTTGAAGCATGAAGAGTTACCAAGTAGGTAATAATTTTTGAAGTTTGGTCCTGTAAGGTTTCCGTTTTGATTTACGTCGTGCGGCATGACACGACGAAACTAGAAATAGAATCTACTTCTTGCGTGCCGTCGGCGCTCGTAGTTCGTCGTGGAAACGTCACGGTGACCTGGTATTTCATTGGCTACAGAGCGTGTCAGGCTGTCGTATCGTATTCGTCGAGACATTGTGACTCCAGTTTTATACTGTTCCGATTCTATGTGTCGGTTTCTCTTCATCAAGTTCAGCTTGGGAAAATCATCCCGAAATCTGCACCCTTCCTGGTTTTAATTTACATAGAATCATGATATGGCAAAGACTAGTCTTGTCTATACTGCACACGAGGCCGAAATTGAATTTCGATCGTCCAGCAGAACTGTAAAATTTTGCTGGTTAAAAAAAGCCACGCGCTTTTTAAATTATTTAATGTCAACGTGTTATCTGATGCTGAACATAAATCAATGCACTAGTAAGGGATTATGGAACACGGCAATGAAAAAAGGACACACAATGTGATAGGAGATTTTATAACCTCAATAATTCGGCAACTGCGTCCGCTAATGTAAAATTATTTATTGACGGTTATATTGACGAAAAAAATGTTAAATGGTTTGGTTCAGAACTTATACTGCACAGCCTGTGCGTAGTCTATGTCTATATTTAGTCTTTAAAATTAAACTTGACTTCTAAATAAATTTTAGTCAAACAAGATGCAACATGATTGGAAATTAACAAGTTTAACAAGTTTAACAAATTTGAAAATTCTACTTTTCGATTGCTGTGAAAGAGAGCTGTATTTTATTATAAAACTTAGTTTCTTGTCACTATACAAATACATTATTCAGGGGAACGGTTTGAGTTAAGAGGTGGAAATAGTTTGTTTAAAATACAACAAAATTCAATCTGCCCTTAATATTTGTAAATTTTGACATGAATACGTCTTAAAAAATAGGAATGCCAATGAAAATTGGATTGATAGATTTTGAAACGCTATAAAATATAAAATGGGCTTAGTATATTCGAATTTATCATTTATATAGATGGGTTAAGGGTTTACGCATGGGCCATTGTAAACAGTTTATCGAATTTTTACAGGTCACTTCGAATAATAGACAAGTTTCTCGAACGTTGGTTTCCGGGTGAATCATATTCTTTGAGAGCAGATATTGGACACATAACCAATTTGATCAAATAAAATTAATTTTGTGCAAAAAATAGTGAACTACTTAAACCATGATTGAAAAGTTTTTAAAAGTTTACTATATATCTGCTACACGAATTTACGTAGAATAGAGCGGAAAAACTACAGTGTCAAGGCCTAGCCTATAACAAATTTATACAAGTAGTGTGTTGCAAGAATCGACGACTAGACAAAAGAACAGTTTTTGTAACGGTTCCCAAAAGGCGCCACTCGGCGGTGCCGAATCGATCATACTCTGCAGGGAATGGAAGAAAGCTAAGATGGAGAATGTCGCCATGCCTGGATTTGAACTTCCTATTTAAGAGACATATTCACATCAAAATCTTGCGGTTTTTTTTAACTGGCCAACACTTATATGTAGGGACAAGAATTTTTCGCGAATAAATCAGAACGCCTGCTGGACTTCAAGAAGATATACCCGCAGCAGCGGTTTATTCCTTGTAATTGGCGGCCGTCGGCGAGAGAAGTCGTTGCCTCATTTGGCCGAGCCACTCAGGACGCGTTTACTTCAGCACTTAATAAATGTGATTTGTGGTTTAACAATCAACATGTACCTGAAAGAAACTCGTCCAATAGTGACACACAAACGATGATACATTGTTTTAACTTTCAGCTAGTCTCAGAATCTTTTCGCGAAATATGCATGCCCCTACTTATATGGTATTTGTTCGGCAACCAGAGGTTCGCTAGTCTGGGGAAAGGAATGAGTTTGAGGGGAAGGGGAATGTGAGTATTTGCTGTCAATACTATAGAATTTACATCTCTTTAGATAGTTAAGTTTATTTTTTTGAAATTATAGTTATTAGAGCACGTTATTAAAAAAAATACGAGAGTGAATTTTTTAGATGCGCGCGCACCATGCAACACAGGAAGTTGGGGGACCCACGTGTATGAAAACAAACTCACATGTAGTCACTTTTATAAAAATTAAGGGACATACCAAACTAATAGTGTGCCAAATGAAACTAATTATAGTGAAACTACCCTGGAATGTATTTGGTAAACTAAAATAGTCACAGTAAAGAGTAATTTAAAGTTTTAAAAAACCGTTGAGGATATAGTATTATTACATTTATAATGTAAGTTTCCCTGGCAGGCTTTGTAGCACAGTGGTTATAGTGCGCGACTTATACGTAGGGACCGGAAAAATTCGCGGTTTCAATAGCCTTCAGGATAGACTGCACATTCCCCTGTAAACTTGGGCAAATAACGCCAGTTCATTGGCAGCTGACTTGTGAGTAGTCTCTGCTGGTTTGTCTGTGATTCGATCCTTCATTGGTTGAGGGTTTATAATTGGTTGAGATTCGTACAGATGAACAGTAAGCCAATAGCAAAATCATCTAAAAGGTATATGTATTTGACTTCTAGCCTATCGCCGAATGAATTCGCAATTTTTCCGTTCTCTACTTATACGTTTAAGGAACGTGGGTCAATATTACTAGGTTGTGGAAATTATTGTTTTACTTTGTTTAAATTACAGTTTACTGTATTACACAAATTATTCTTTAAGCAAAAATAATCGAATACATGTTATTTGTTTATCGCATTGTCATACTTTAATTAAATACATAGCTCAGTCTATTGGATTAATTTTTTTCATACTTGGTAGACCTAAATCCTATAGATTTACTCAAAGTAATATTAAATTAATTACGTTTGTTAGGAAATGATTTTCCATGAATTCGCATAGGTAATTAAAATAAAACTTTATAATACCGTTAGTACAACTTTCCTTTAATGCTTAATAATTTATAATCATCTAACATGTGCGGAAACTATATAGCATTAATTTTTTCATGAATTTCAACGAGGTGGGCAGTATTTAAATATAATTCCTTGTCAAAAATAAGGTCTAAGCCGGGGACGTTTAATTATATAGTTTAACATTTCGCTCTGAAAATCGAATGATTCGATAGTCAAAGTAGCTGCTTCGGTAGTGAATTCTAACGGCAGGTGTGAGTCGCGTTCAGAAATTTAGTGATTGTTGTTGAATACTGGTCCATATAATTAAAAACATTTATTTATTGTGAATATTAAAGATATAATTTGTGTTAGTAAACTTTTTTAAGTG
Source organism: Bacillus rossius redtenbacheri (assembly GCF_032445375.1). Lineage (NCBI taxonomy): Eukaryota > Metazoa > Arthropoda > Insecta > Phasmatodea > Bacillidae > Bacillus > Bacillus rossius. The sequence goes on along the minus strand of NC_086332.1, from coordinate 11,103,046 downwards.
TATTTATATGAGTTATGTTGTGTTCCAGAATGTACAGTTCATTTTCATTATAAGTTGAAAATTATTACATTATTATTTAACAAATAATTAAAATTAATAAATTAGAATAAATATTCAGCTTACTTCTTCTTACAGACATCCGTCAGGCTTCTTAGTACAGTGATATAGTGAAATTTATTTTTTACTTTTTTTAAATTATAGATTACAGGATTATACTAATTGTGCTTTAAGCAAATACATATTTGTCTACCATATTGTTATAATATTATTTTATACACACGCTTATATTAATATTAAATACTGAGTTTAGTATCTTAAATTAAAAAAAAAAGTACAACTTCTAACTCACGTAGATCAGTACAGTGTTTGGTCACCAATTGCTCCAGTTAGCTACCCCTGGTCTATGATGTTTGTTCGCCGGGCCAGAGGTGCTGCCAACTCACGGGTTTGGTATCACGGAGATAGGGCAGTAGAGGTGGGTGTGAGCTGGGTGAGGGGGGAAGGGGGGTCAGGGATCTTGGGTTCGCGCCCGCCCGAAAGCCGGCGGCTGCTGGACGGGCTCCAGAACTCCAGGGAAATTTCTCGACCGCAGTAATTAGATTCCTGGAGGACAGAGCGTGAAGAAGTATGAGGGCACGAGCGCGGTTGGGGGAAGGGGTGAGGCGGAGATGGTTTTTTGGCTCTGATTGGCTGCTGCGCGAGTCTTGCAGGGGAAAGAGAAAGGAGTAGGGTAGGGAGCAGCGGGTAAGCAAGTGTCACGCCGAACTCTTAGGCAGTAGAAGACCGGGAGGGATATTTGGAGCACATGTGTCTCTTGGTGCCCTGTGTTTCCAGTACCGTCAGTTGGGGTAACATTGGCCCTTTGAGGGTAACTTTGGCCCAAGACATATGTTATATATGTATCATCACATCTAATAAATATTTGGAAGAGTTGTAACATGATTTAACATTTTTTTGTCTTGGACCAAAGTTACCCTCAAAGGGCCAATGACTGACGGTATAACCTCGATAAATTTCCTTGTCAAAATATTAGTGTCTAGTTTTACATTATTTTTTGACTATATAATTTTATTATTGCTTTCAAATGAGGTATTGGTGACAATCAATTTGAAATCACATAAAAACATGGGACAATAATTGCAGTCGACAAATAAAAACACACTATGTTGTTATGTTGTTTGGTAAATTGCAAATAATTTTAATAACTTTATCCCTCACTGTTAGACAAATATCCCACATAAATAATTTAAACTTTAGTACAACAATCAGGCAGTTTGGGTTTCAGAATAAAAACTGTGGCAGTGGTGGATTAGCTTAACAGATAATCCTTATATTCGTAATTTCCGGAGGTATGTAGTGCACACACAAAAACCAAAAGTTCGTTATTCCTGATAGATTTTATGTCAACAAATATTTTCACCATTTGAAAGTTTTATTTTAACTGGTTAGTCTATTTATAATGCGCTGGCTAGCTTGTTCAGGGTGAGCAGATAACTTTAAAAACAAGGCACCTGGGGTTAGACGAGATAATGAAGTTTGTAATAAATTTAAAAAAATAATGTTTATAAAAATTATGTCACGAATTTCTATTAAGTTCTTTAGGCAATGAAAGTTCATTTGTCTATAGGGTCATAAAAATCAGATGTGTGTTTTGGGTAGCAGTGACAATTAGGGAAATTAACAACCGCCACAATGGCGTGACACGGTATCGGCGACAATCGCAATTTCTATCCACAATTAAAAAAAAAAATTTACATGTTTCCCTAAAACATGTTCTACACACGTAGCTTTGCACATCTACTTGTGTCATAAATACACACAATCCTGTTTACTTTAAAATTTTATATTTATTTAGCAAACTTTATTGGCTCTAACTTCGAGCGTCCTTCGGTCTTCAAAAAGTCCCAAACATTCTTTCGATCGTTGCCAGTCCGTTCAAAAACGTCCATATGGCGCATTCCTATTGGCCCGTACGAATCGTAAGATTTAAACTTTAAGTCCAAAACAATTACACACAATAACCGAAATATTAAATGTTTTTCAAAATAAAACTTAATCAGGAAAAATACGTGTTATTAAATGTTGTAATAAAAAAATAAGTTTTGAAATGTATTGTTGCAAACGACTCGGTCCACAGAGTCATAAAGCGCATTCACAAATATAAATGTTTTCTGTTTATAATCAAATAACATTGACACTTGAAACTGTTTTGTAATGATTCACAATATTAAATTAAATGTTTGCAAACGTAAATATAAACAAACAATCTGGGCCTATTTTTCGGTACAAGGGAGATAATGAATCCATTTAACCCTCTTCTGCCTTAACTGGTTTTACGGAACGTAAAGAAAAACGTAAAATACAAGTACTACACACAGAAAAAGGTTTGTTTGAATCAAACAAATATTTGTTTCTATACTAACACTAGCTAAACCCGGCCACGCTTTGCTGTGGCACAGTTTAATAATAATTCATTGTTTAATTTAATTTTTTACTGTGCATGGCTGTGGAATGTAATAGAAGAAATAAAAATGTGTTTAGCTTAAATATTTTTATTGTAAAGCTAATGGAAGGACTACATTCCTTGTTTTCCCATTTTTTGCATAAACATATAGATCAGATGGTTTACCGACTCTGGAGCACCCGACATATAACTGTCCATGAGAGAAGCATTCATTTTCTAAATTCAAACCGCACACTTGCAAAGATTGTCCTTGTGCTTTATTGATGGTCATAGCGAACGCAAGGCGTATTGGAAATTGAAGTCGTTTGAACTCGAACGCCATATCTGTCGGAATAAGTGGCATTCGTGGAAGTAATACGTCTTCACCTTTATGAAGTCCAATCAAAATTGTTGCTTCAATAAGATTATCCATTAATTTTTTAACTACTAATCGTGTACCATTACATAATTTAGGCTGACAGATATTTCGAAGCAATATAATTGGCACACCAATTTTCAAATTCAAAATATGTGGTGGTAATCCTGGAACATCGAGTGAATTGAGAAATTCCGTTGGAAAGTTCACTGCTTCATTTTGGTGCACTACTGAATCAATAGATTTGTATGTCATTGTTTCACCTTCGATTCTGTTTATAATACTATTGTTCATATCGTGTACGTCAACATTTTTAGCCGCTAGAATGGCTCTTTCGCTCAACCATGCATGATTTTTGAATTTTGTTTCGATGTTTTGGAATACCTTGTCTACTAATTCCTCTTTTGAATCTACGATGTTGCATAAATCAGATGATAAGCTGATTTTTCCTGTTTCTGGATTTGTAGGTACAGTGCCGTTACCAACTTCAATTAATTGTCTTGAAAATATGACTGCTGTTGGATCGTTCTGAAGTTTAACTCGCATATTCGTGGTTAAATGCATTTTTTTTACTGTGCTCCAAAAATTTGAATATTTTTTTAATTTAAACGTATTTTTATCAATAGAGTCGAAAGAATATACTTTCAAATTAAATAAAGTTTTTTATTCTTTCTTGAAATATATATATATATATTTGTGTAAATTATAGTCGTCAAGGCACAATGGTCGAGTAGCCTGATGTGCTTGAACTTCGACAATATGGTACAGCATCGTTGAGCGTGGTCACAACTAAGTTGCGTGACCATGATATTTAGTTATAGAAACTTTTTTTTCCGACTTTTCCGGTGGATTTTCCCAAACTTTTATTTCATATAAACACTCTTCTGTTAAGATGCAATCTTCTGTAAAAATTTCAATCCAAACCATCGTATTCTTTCCGAGTTTTGCGGCCAAATACATACGGAAGCTAAATTTTTATATATATAGATTAGGATCCTCATTGTGGATAAAAAATTTCTCTGTGTGTGGGTGTACATATATAATAGTTTGTGTTATAATTACAAAATAAAAAAATAAAATAAAATACTTGTAGGTTAATCCTCAATACTGTAATACAGATTATACACAATAAATAAAGTTCGAACATTATGGCTAGCTTGAATACTTGATGGTATATGGATAATTATAATTAAGAATGTAAAATTATGAACAAATAAACCATTTGTGTCAGCTCAAATGTTTGTTAAATGACTGGAAGTTAGGTTGGGCACATCATTTAAAAAAAAAAAAAGTAATTGTCAATATTATAATTGGGTTCCAACATTAATGCACCCCACGATATAGTTTATATTATAATGTTTTAATTATAAATCCCAGCCAACTGATGTCAATGGTAGAGAACGAAATTCCTACCTTAGGTCTTCTGAAATTCCGACGAGTACTCGGTATTAGTCAACAGACTCAATTGTATTTAATTATTTTTCTTCACTCATCAAATATAACCTCATACGATTAACACTTCAATAAGAAAAAACACGGCCTCCGTATTTCTTTTTAATTATTTCCTTCTCGGGATCTCAATTCTTTCATTCATTTTTTTAAAACTCCTCGGGAATCATCGAGTAATGTACATACAATATGACCATTCCAATACCATAGCACAGACTTCAATATAGCAAACAAAACATGGCACTGAAAACTAAATATATATCCGATTCACAAAACCAATGCAAAAAGTTCATCTGTAACAATGTTTCGTTACAGTTTATATGTGGCAAAACAAATATTTACTTGCTGTAACAAAATATTTTGCTAACTTAACCAAATTTGGTAAGTAACAAAATTGATTTGTTATACCTAACCAAATATACAGTTGAGTTGACAAAATCATTTTGTTGGGTCAACAGAATCTTTCTTACTACAAAATATTTGAGTTAGCAAAATATATTTATTTCGCCAAATACAAACAAATATGTTGTTGAGACAAACAAACCTTTCTCTCAGTGTACTAACAACTGAATTTTTGTTCAGGATAATAAATTATGTGTGCATTTCATGCACGACACTTTACATGTATTTGCGCTAGCCTGTATTTAAAAAATGTGAACAGATGAGCTCGTGAAATAAACCACTGGGAAATACGACTACAGATTTAACCACTCCAGAATTAATGAAAGCGCAGTAGATTTCATGGATTTTCGATGAATAACTCTCCTCAAATGATCGAAGATCTCTTCGTACTTTCAGACATCTTGACTTTCATAAAAAGGGCGTTGTGTGTAAAGTCGGTTTACGGACGATAATTTTACGTATTAACGTCATAAGAAAACATTGATGAAATTTGCATACTTTTAAATTTTTAATATTTTTTACAGTATTTGGAGAAATAATTTAAATAATTTGTTTAAATATAATCACGAACAATTAGTTAAAAAGCCCGCCTTTACCTTTTTGATATTATAGAAGCTTTTCTCGCACGGCGGTTGGCCGGTTCTTGCACGCTCGGTATCAGGCGGAACGTGACAATTTTTCGTGCGTGCAGCCGGCGTTCATCGATTTATAAGACGTCATCACGTCAAAATACTAAGCCGTATTTCGTCTTCCGAGTTCTGTTCATGGTGTGAGAACACGTCTAGAAGAAATAAGAGTATGTTTTTTGTAGGAGTCACAACAAGTTTTTGAATGTTTTGCTATCATACCAAGACTATTCTAGTGGATTCATGTTCAAAGTAAGTAAACATAGCACCCGTAATTTAACCAAGTTGTCCGTAAATTTACGAAGATGACTGGATAATTTTTAGAGACCGAAAAAATTCGCGGATTCCTTTCGAGACAGGATGGAAAACCAAACTCGTTTAGCTTAATGCTGCGTCAGTGATTGGACCGCATTTTAACTGAAGGACTCTGAGCCAATGCTGGCAAACACTCAACAAAAGAAGTATCGAATCATAAGAATCGCATTAAACAGGTGTCCCGAGTCTGTAGCCAATGACCACGTGATAGTTGCCCGAGTACATAGAGAATCGTGGAGTCTATCCTAGTGGTCATTGAAACCGCGAATTTTTCCAGTCTCTAATAATTTGTAGAGATTGGAAAAATTCGCGATTTCGATGACCTCTAGGATAGACTCCACAACCCTATACATACTCAGGCAAATGCCACTTGTTCATTGGCTATTGACTCGTGACACTTGTGAATTGGGACGCTTGCGATTCGATTCTTGTTTGGTTGAAGGTTTCCCATTGGCTAAACGTCCTTCAGATAAACTGTAAGCCAATCACAGAAGCAATATAAATGTACAGCTGTTTGGATTCTAGCATATCGTGAAATGAATCCGCGAATTTTTCCGGTCCCTAATAATTTGTAACCAGCGTTCTGCGTAAAATTTCAAGGAGAAAATGTCCAACAGTGTGGCAGTCGTGGATGGCTGAAGCCCGCGGACAGCAACTTGGACCTTCTGGTGCCTTCCAAACGTGACATCAGCAGCCGGCCCCGGCACACGCACGCACGCACGCACGCACTCATACGTCATCCGAGGAGGTGAGCAGGGGTCGCTGCGATAGGCGGTCAGCGGCGTGGACGCGATAGCGGGCGGCCCACCACGCCCGGGGGAACTACAATGCGCGCTGACGTACGACCAGACGACCGCTTGAAGCAGGGGGCGGGGGGATGGTAGGGGGGGCTGGGAGTGGCAAATGGAATGCGACCACCCACTCGTGATCAGTGGCGGATCCAAGGGGGGGGGGGGCACCAGGGGCAAGTGCCCCCCCCCACGAAAAGCCAGTTGTCTGCTACATTAATATTTCCGAAAAAAAATGATGGTTTCTGAAACCAATAAAATATTTTAATATAATTAATGAATTTCTTGTAGGATCATAAAATATGATGGTTGGATGTTATGTGTGTAGTGTGAGTAGATTAAATACAATTTTAGTAATTTGAAGACTTTTTTTTTTCTCCGGCTACTCTGGAATCCTGGAGTGCCCCACCTCCGAGGTGAACCTCTGGATCCGCCACTGCTCGCGATGGCCGAACCCTTCGCCGCCGCGGAGTAGCGGCGCAGCTGAGCGTGTCGGGGCAGCTGAGACGTCCGCGGTCCAAGACCGATCAGGGCCGACGTGCTTGTAGACCCTGTGAGAAGCCTGAGATGTACATCAAGCTCTGTCCCTGCCCGAACACGCCCGAATATTCACCTTCGGCCATCCTCGGGATTTGTTTCATTTTTGCGCAGGAAAAATGATTTCAAATATCAAAAAGTGGTCGGTTAGGTTAGCCACATTAAAGCACTATAAAACACTATGGACGGTTAGTTAGGTTAGTATAGCTACATTAAAATAAACAGATAAATATAAATATACATAAATAAACCTGAGGTTGGCCGAAGGTGAATATTCGGGCGTGTTCGGGCAGGGACAGAACTTGATGTACATCTTAGGCTCCCCGTAGACCTGTCCTCGTCGTCTGCACCCAGTTCTGAGGCCGGGCGCATCAACTACGCAAGAAACGAAAGAAAAAAAAAAAATTGGTTGTCTGTAAAGTCGGTTTACGGACGATAGTTTAACGTGACAACGCCATAACAAAACATTGATGAAATGATTGCATACTTTTATAAATAAAATTGAATCATTTTTATTGAATTATCACTATTTTGTATGGATACAAAGAAGGTGTGAAATGAAATCTACCATTTAATTGATACATTTACTTTTTTTTTGCACTCATTAATTCAAATATGTTTATTACTTCATCGAAGAGATAATTTTAACTATAACTTTTATACATGTTTGCTATTTAACTTCTTCCAATCTGTGTTATTCTGTTAAGGATAGGACTATGATAGGAAAAGTAGGAAACGAATGGGAGTGTTTCAAGTTTAATGTGCCTCGAAAAAGTCAAATCGATGGTTGTTCCAATCGAGTGGAAGAGAGATAGATGCGGCGCAAGCGTACAATGAGCGTAACGGGACACATAGTAACGGGACAATGTGCGTTACGAGACAATTTTTCGTGCGTGCAGCCGGCGTTCATCGATTTATTAGACGTTGTCACGTCAAAAAATGTTTAGCAACGATGTTTTTAAATACCTGTTTACAAAATACAAATCAGCAACGCAAGCATCGGCCAACTTTATTTAGACTTATTGGGGTTCGGCTTACGATTTCTCCTTCGATATTTGAAGTAAAGTGTACCGAAAACTTTTGAGAACCCAGGAGTTAACAGCTTTGAAGGCAACGATGTTGTTTTTATTAATACGCATCATGTTTCATTTCTTAAACTTTCGCACAGTAAAATAAAATAACTCTTTCAAATAAAATTATTTATAATTTTGCATGTTTTCATGATAAATTTAATTAAAGAAGTCCGTAGTATACTACTAGTTCACGGCTCGGAATTGATGATTGTCGACCGTCATATTAGATTTTGACGTCACGGCGGCCATAGTGGATGATCTTTGACCTTGAATTCACTATTGACTTTGGAATTTATCTTACAACTTGACCTTGCCTTTGATCTTAACATTGACCTTGACTTTTAATTTACCTTTGACTTTGAAATTTGAGCCTTGACCTTTGCATTTGATCTTGAAAATTTACCTTGACATTTGACTTTGAAATTTGACCATGACATTTTACATTGACCTTTAACCTGACTTTTATCTTAATCTTGGCATCCATTACCATATTGAATTTCGGTAACTTGAAATCTAGTGACCCATTTACACATATGCTGCAGTTTTCGTGGTGATAGAACCTTTTGCCATATTCAGTTATGATGTCACGTTAACCATCTTGGATTATGATGTCACAGCCACTTTTTTATATTTGGCATCATGATCGTCATTTTATTTTCCGCCGCTGGAGGCCACCATTTTGGATGTTGTCACACCTGCCATCTTAATTTTTTTTATTCTGCTGGAGCTAGCTATCATGTATACCACCATCTGCTTCTGCTGTTTGTTTCTAGAGAGCGCCAACATCACTCTGTCTCATGCGCGTAAGTTCGATGTTCCATTACCTTCCAATGTTGTTATTGCCCTAATTGACATTAAATTAATTTTTTTATATAAAATATATTGAAAGTGAGGTGATTCAAAGTATGACAGCTCGGACCTCTGGGTTGGAAAACGTACGCCTTTGACCACAATGCAATCAAGACAGTCATCATATTGAGAATTAATAAGGTATATAAAAATATCACAAATATTCGGACTTGTAACTGCTTTTTATTTTAAGAAATAATAGCATCGCGAGAGAGCATTTCCGCCATCTTTTTTTCAGTACTTGCTTCTAGGAGCGCTAGTACCATGTAGTACACACACATCTGATAGAGTGCGCTGCCGCCATATTGGTTTAATTTTTACCCGCTAGAGCATTAGTATTTACTACCTTCGCAGCCACCATCTTGTCGGCCATCTTGAGTACCATCTTGAAAATCTGTAATTATTAACCTAGAAATCAGGAAAATTTTCCAAATATCATCAAAAATCTCTTATTAAAATATTTATTGATTGGATAGATTATGCTCATTCTTAGTCAATGCCAAAAATTGGTTAAGTTAAAAAAAAATCGTTAATTAATGTAAAGTGACAGGCTCAAAAATAAACAACACATTTTTAACAAATAAATATTTGTTATGTAATTTATACAAGTACAAGCAAGCAAATTACTAGCGTTTCTCGATCTCTACAGTCTTTATTGAGCGCCAAGAAAGTCCTTTGCATGTCTTGGCACGTTATTTACAGGCATTTCCACATGACAATCTATTACCACGTTTGTAAAACAGATTAAAGTTCTAGGTTTTGTTTAAAGAACAGTGATATATTACATGAATGATGCCTCGTATTGAACATATACACAAACGTCTTAGCACAGGAGATACATTTTGGTATTGACTCGTTGACGTTGTTGCTGCTGAGATTTCTGTCGTTGCAGGTGATTGGTCGGACTGAGGCGAAGGTTCGCCAGTTGATGAAGGTACGTATGTCATCGACGTCTTCGTCTTTCAAGTTCAAGTAAGGACTAACACTGTTGAGTAAATTTCAGGATAGTATGTTAAGTAAAGAATATTTACAAATCGCATTCGAGTGTTGTTCCAACCGTCTAAAATTGAAGCCAAGCCACGTTGTTCCAAATGACTGGTTTTTAACAGATACTCGTTCTTGCAGTTTTTACAAGTCGTTATTGAAAGAAGCTCGCACCACATAGTTCACGAAGTACAGCCCATGTTTCTTTGATAACAGATAACGTAGAGACCTGCAAAATTCGCGGATTAATTCGGTGATAGGCTAGAATTCAAACACATATACCTCTTAGATAATTTTGCTATTGGCTTACTGTTCATCTGGACGAATCTCAACCAGTTATAAACCCTCAACCAAAGAAGGATCGAATCACAGACAAACCAGCTGAGACGACTTACAAGTCGGCAGCCAATGAACTTGCGCTATTTGCTCGAGTGTACAGGGGTATATGCAGTCTATCCTGAAGGCCATCGAAACCGCGAATTTTGCAGGTCTTTACAGATAAGTTTTCGTCATATTGCAAAGTAAGTGAAACTCTCATCCTATCCACCAATACTTTTGGCTATTTAAACGATCTGTAAACAGATTCGTCTGAGTCACCATCTTCTTCGCACATTTACCGTCAATATTCTGAAAATCTTGATGGTCTTCGGTTTTAACACCATCCTCATCGGCGTTATAATCGCCACAATCGCAGTGATAATTATCATTATATTGACCAGGATAATTTATTCTAACGAGTCTTTTCCGTTGTTTTGCTCTCAGAGCTTCAAGTTCTTCGTAACAGACTTAGATCTTATCGACTTTAAATGTTTCTACATTGTTTTAAATTTCATGGAGGCGACTAGATTTTGGTGTAATTTTTTTTTTAATTTCGCATGAATATGCAAATTCCTTCGTTAGCTTTGAATTTCAAATCATTAGCGAGAGCTGGGATGGTATTGCTAGTATCAGCGTTTTCACATCTTCGTGACCATTATAGCCGTTTAATATTTTGTCCTCACTCCTCTTCCTTGGTGCTGAAGATACGGCGTCTTTATCGTTTGTCAGCTTGGTTGCACAGTTCTTGCGATGTTTATTTAAGATAGTACTTCGACTAAACGATGTCTTTCTCTGGTTAAAACTAAATGATTTTCGGTAAGGACCCTAAAATCACTCGCTCCTCTTATGGCCTTTAGTGTTTTTCTCAAGGTAAACGTTTTTCTGCAGTAACCATACCGGTGACTATCTATCGATACAGTTGCAGGACACGAACGATTCGTAAACCATATCAGCTTCTGCTTTGCATACTAAATACATTCGGATTTTTTTTTAAATTGAAACAAATACTTAAATACAAATTTCAGTAATCCATCAGCGAGAGTTAATTTTCCATTTTGAAAAATTCATGACCAATTATTTCGACGATTCACCAACAGATGTCGCCATATGTTTTGAGGTATATATTATTTATTTTAAGTGTATTAAAGGACGCTCTCCCACGAACGAACGAGAAGGAAAGGCTTCGCTAGGTCTCAAGGAGTTACTTGACTTTATATGTTATCTCCTTTATATGATGGTATTTCTCAGACTTACTAAGACAAACTAAACTTGTAGCTGGGCTACGTGGCTACAAGGCTACATTTCTACTGCATTCAAAAAATAAGAAGCATTGAATTTTATTCTGAAAGTTTAAATTGACAACAAAATCATTTGTTTTTATCTAATAAACTAATAGTATTATAATGAACTAGATTAATGGGACAACAATTTTTCAGAACGTTTAACACACATTTTGTGACTTTTCTCGAAATGTATATAATATGCCGTCGTTTTATACGGATCTCAAATAGGTTGTATGTTGCAAAAAGCTAGCTAGAACCAAAATAATAATATTATTGGACTGAAATATAAGAAATGATCAGTGGAGCCTGTATGAAAAAAAGCACTTATTTTTACATACAATGTACTCATATAGAAATTTATTTCGAAAGTTTTTGAAAAATATTTAAAATAGCGGAAATGTCACTCACGTGCCGTCTACGTCCCAAATTTAATTTAATAACAAAATTTACTTATTATAATTTAGTTTCTCAATCATTAAAATTCAGACCTTTTTAATTATTATCACTTTCTTAAATATCGTTTAAGTTTATTTTCGTTTACCTTACCCCAACATTTGCTGTAGTAAAAAAATGATTTTGAATGTTTTGCCATTTTCAACTACCTTTTGAGTATGTATACGAAAATTGACAGGACTCATAATTTAATTTAGTTTAACTAATTATAATGTAAACTATATTTGGTTGGGAGTTTTTAGATTTTTTTTGACTGATAACGTCTTATAACTCGATGACCGCCGGCTACACGCACTAAAAAGCATGACTCATTGTCACGTTCCGCCTGAGCCAAGCAAGAACCGGCCAACCACCGTGAGAGAAAATCTTCTATAATATCAAACAGGATAAGGCGGGCTTTTTAACTAATTGTTCGTGATTATATTTAAACAAAATAATTTAAATTAAATTTTCAAAAACTGTACATAATATTTGAAAATTAAAAAGTATGCAATTTTTATCAATGTTTTCTTATGACGTTATCGCTTAAAATTATCGTCCGTAAACCGACTTTACAGACAACCCCCTTTTTTTTCTTATCAGGTGCGCTTTACTACAAAACTGTATTGTATTCAAACTCATACACTTGCGTCCCTTAGAGAAGTAACCAAGTGAGGAATCTCTCAAAGGAAAGAATTTAATTATTGTTTTTAAGGACGAGCAGGTATTCGGTAACACGGTCCTGAACGGCTCACCCGGGTCTCGGCTCGCCTTTACGCGCAACGACCCCACAACCGACCCCAGTGTTTTAACGAAGTAACGGGAAATTATCCGCGCGGAAAACCAAGTCCGGCAAAGGGGGTTTGCTTTCGTCCTGCGGGAGTCGCGTGAAGTATCCCGCCGCGCTATTAAGTGTCTCAAAGAAGCGAGCGGCGCCGTGCGCGCCCGCGTTATCACCGAACCTCTCTCTCTCTCTCTCTCTTTATCTCTCTCTCTCTCTCTTTATCTCTCTCTCTCTCTCTCCGCAACATCGAGCCTTCTCTTGTCGTTGTTTCTACCTCTCTCTCCTCCTTTGTCCGCCTCGTTCCGTCGCACCCCTGGCGGATCCCGTCTCCCCGCCAGGATCACAAAGCTCCAGTTTTGTTTCTTCCTTCCCCCCTTCCCCTCATCATTCACCCTTCGGGAGGGGGGGGAGGGGGAACTTTGTATCGAAACAGGGCGAAGACGGAAGGAAGGTTTCCCGCGCGCGGTCGCTTTGAGGGTCTGGAGTTCCGAACTGCCCGGCTGTGTCGCCTGAAACAACTCGCACCTTCGCTTTACCGCAGGCTCCGTCCCGGCTCAGGCTGTGTGGTCTCGGATGATTCCACGTGTACTCGCCTCGCGCTAACGGCGCTTCTGTCAAGTTTTTTCGTGACGGCTCTCTCTTGCAAGGGAAGCCTTATTCTCACAGACGAGAGAGACAAACGCCCGAGCGTGCATCTTCGGTTTTTTTTTGTTCATTGTAAAACGTTAGGTTAGCTACATTGTAAATACTTTAAAACATCGGTTGATTGGGTTAGGATAGCTACATTAAAGATACCGTGAAATCATGTAAACGGTTTCCTAGCCCTGGATAGGTTCATATTTAAAAGTTATTTTGCCAAGCAACCATAATATGATTTTACAGTATTTTTAATGTAGCTATACTTACCTAATGTAACCAACCGTCCACAATGTTTTAAAGTATTTATAATGCAGCTAACCTATCCTAATCGACAGCAATATTTAATACCACACCGGTTTATACAATGAGATAGAACGGGGAAAAAAAAGTGAGCATGAACTTCGGGGAACTTCGCGTGTGGCTCTTTCGTCTGTGAAAAGAAAGCTTCCCCTCTTGCAACTATTTACGTGTTAACATCTCAGACCTCTGTATACCTACAATGTAAAAAAATGGGGTTGTCGTTGGTGCAGACTGCGTTCATCGATTTGTAAGACGTTATCACGTCAAAATTTTTTTTTAATTTGCGAAAAAACGCTGGTTAGAAATCATCCAGGGATCTTCACCTATTTTCGTTATCTTCGTAAATTTACAGGTACCAACTTCGCTTACGTAGAACTTGAGTCAACAAGAACAATTATTAATGTTTTTGACGTGACAACGTCTAATAAATCGATGAACGCCGGCTGCACGCAGGAAAAAGTGTCCCGTAACGCACATTTTCCCGTTACGCTGTGTCCCGTTACGCTCATTGTACGCTTGCGCCGCATCTATTTCTCTTCCACTCGATTGGAACAACCATAGATTTGACTTTTTCGAGGCACATTAAACTTGAAACACTCACATTCGTTTTCCACTTTTCCTATCATCGTCCTATCCTTAACAGAATAACACAGATTGGAAGAAGTTAAATAGCAAACATGTACAAAAGTTATAGTTAAAATAATCTCTTCGCTAAAGTAATAAACATATTTGAATAAATGAGTGCAAATAAAAGTAAAATTATCAATTAAATGGCAGATTTAATTTCACTCATTTTTATCCATACCAAATAGTGATAATTCATTAAAATTTATTCAAATTTATTCATAAATGTATGTAATCATTTCATCAATGTTTTGTTATGACGTTTTCACGTTAAACTATCGTCCGTAAACCGACTTACAGACAACCAATTTTTTTTTAATTTAATAATTTTTTATAGCCTTTGGAAAAAAACGCTCTTATTACTTCTACGTGTGTTTTTTTCTTTAAAAACAGTACTCTGAAGTCGAAGCACGGCGTAGTTTTAACGAAGATCCAGTTATCTGAAATAATGTAGAACTATTCGTTTATTTGAGGCGAATCCTTCGTTGAAAAGTTACGCAAATTTACTGTAGTTTCAAAGAATGTAAGCATTTGGTAGCAGTAATTTCGTGAAAATAAAAAAAAATAGTGCGTGGAGTCCCTCCGTGTGGAAGAAGTGAAACTTCGTAATGTTGAAATTAAAATAGGAAGGGGTAGAAATTGATTTTTAGTGAAATAATATTGTATAAAATCAAACTAAAAAAAAACAAGTAAATAAAATAATGAATATTATAAATTAAAATAGAACAATAAAATAGAACAGCCAGTACGTATTTCAGTTAATTTCACGACGCTCACACTGTTTACTTCGCTGCATAGCAAGAATACCACGCGCATGTGCTTGGAATATTGGACGCTACTCGTTGCTAACGCTCGCGCTGGCCTGTAACAGGTATACTACGCGCATGCGTTCGAGTGCCACGCATTCACTCTCGCTCTGTCTCTTTCTATTCCCCCTCCCCAGGAGAGTTGAACGTTTAACGTAACAGTGATTTCATTCCCCCTCCATGGTAGTGTTAAATGTTTAACGCAACCTTGTTGGAAGTCGCATTAGAAGTTTCACTTCAATAAATGAAGTCGATGAACGGAAAAATGACATCAAGATGGCAACCCACGTGTAGCAACATTAACCTGAATATAGTCATTTTCTTAAACATCAGGGGACATACCATACGCATTGGTGTGTCAAAATAATCTTTGTGTTAGTACAACTATGTTTTAATACTTTATGTTGTAATTTATAGTCATAAAAATAAATTGTGTCACCTTAAAAAAATACGCAATACAATTTAGAGAATCCTTAGTTAACATTTAAATGTAGAAAGCATAGCGTTCGTCATACTTTAGAGAGACCAGAAATTGTTAACCTAAATATATTTGACATTACGTTGAAAAAATAATTTCGTGGTTAAATTTTTACTGTTAAATCTTAAAAGTTGAATCAGCTCAGTAAGGTAAAAGTTTGTTCGTAGGAAGTATATGCAGTCTAATTTATCTCGATTAAGCATAAACAATTATACATACATACCAGGTGTAGCCTCAGCCATCACGCTAATGGGCGTGTACCAGAAAACATTTTTATGCTTTCCATCTTAAATGAATACTTTCCGTATATTTTGCAAGCTCAGCATTATTTTAAATAATTCTACGTTAAAATTCGTGTTTGAGTTTCGTATTATAAGTTTATCTACAACATGAACAACATGAAAACACATGGATCTGCTTGTTACCGAGGTTAGATGTGTACACATCACTGGAGAGTACTCAAAGACTCACTCACGTTTTTTTTATGTTTAATGTATACTAAACATTATTTTGCGAGAAATAATATTTCATGCAAGAGATAGGTAATAATAAAGGATAGTTGAGTGAAATTTAACAGCAATTTCATTGCAGTCAGAAAAGATAGGCTAAATCTTTAAATAAATCAATTTGTAGAAGAGCAAATATAATGTATTAGAGCTATCGTAATAAGTTCACATAAATATCTCTTAAATACAAGTAAAAACAACATATTTAAATAACCAATATGAGGTGTAAGACGAAGGCTTAAGAGACCTGTAGGTGCAATGTATCCTAAATGTTATCTTCGTCAATCGTTTTTTTCTTTTCTTTTTTTCATATTTCCAAATCATAGTCTTAGGTCTTAAGCATTACGCAATCGCCAAAATTTTGAGCAGATTTTCTTGAAAGTCAATTTTTATTACCTCTTCACGCGACGTTTTTTAATTACAATAAATTTTGCACACAATTTTGAATACTGTGTGGAATCCATGGCTTGTAAATTATGCTTTTAAACTGATCAGCTGTTCAGAAACTTACACTGAAACCTAATTTTCACATTTGTATAGTAACTATCGAACGGATGACCAGTATGTGGAGCCACGTTGAACATTTTTTACTGTGAATAACTCTATCAAATTATTAAGCTACCTATAACCAAATTATTCTGGCTTGTAACTCATATATTTTTATCTTTCTTTCATTATGAGGGGCTATATCTAATTGCTGTATGAATGACTTTAAACCTTTATCACAAGTTTTCTACGGTACCTACTTTTTTTTAAAACCATTCAAAAAATGTCAACCAAAAGTAAGGCATCGAGGTTCCTTTCTGATTACAAGACTGTGTACCATTTAATCAATGGTAATCAACATCAAATAAACCCATGGATTGCAAAATCAAAAGAAACTAAATATTAAAATTTAATTAAAACAATAAATTATACATTTCTAATCGCACGATATAATGGAGGCTGCAATTTTTCGATAAACTAGCTTCGCTTTCGAAGATAAGTCGCGCAGAAGTGTTAGATTGTATCGATTTTTTTCTCGACATTGCAGCAGCCATCCCCAGCTTTAATAAATCCTGCAATCTATTTAGATTCGAAGTTTTCATATGCATCTGAATTTATTATTCAATCTGCTGGAATATGTTAGAGTTGGTTTTTCATTCGTTTTATATTCTAAGATAAATATTTTGACTCAAATAACCGCGAGTTAGATGGCAGAAGGTATTTTAGGGCCACGATTGATGTGGTAAATAGCACTAAGTCTCTTTCCAATCGATCATTCGTTCTTTTTATATATAACGGGGGAAAGCCTCATTACACACACACACACACATAGCTTCAGAGATCAAAGACTCGTTGGCATGTGCATAGGAGGCAGTTATTCAATCACCGTGAAAACAGGGGTTTCTATATTAGGAAACCTATTTACCTCTTTTAACAACCTCTAATTCCCATAGCTCGGTTAACCTTGTGAATTGTATTGTTTACACCGCAGTCGATAACAATATATATAATTATATATATAATTATATATATAATCATATATATGTATATATATATATATTCAATACCTTGAAGGAATATTACACTATGTCACATAAATCATATTTTTAATGAGAGCAGTTTAAAGAGTTTTAAATAGTACCTAACTTGTTTACTCGACTATTTTCAAACTAAAAAATGTGAATTTTTGACATATCGTAGATTCTAGTGTTGTATTCCACTAGAAAACTTCCAACTGTGGTCAAGTTTGTGGTTAAAAATTGAATTTCGCCCAAAAGTGGACATAGTGTTTTATGCCTCCAAGGAACAGAATATTATATATACATACAATCTTTCCAATTTTCTCATATCCCCTGTAACATATTTTACTCCAAAGCTCTCTCTAAAATAAAATAAAAAATGATGGTATGTTGAAGAAATGTTCAGTCATAACATTGGGATTAAAAATAATTTTTAAACAATTCTAGTAGAAAATAATACTTTTTTACATTCTAAATTATCTAAAAATATATTTATATAGTCTAGCATAAGTTGGTTCACAATCACGCTGTAGATTTTAACATAAGAATGTTTTCTCTTCTGATGAAGTTACGTTTGTAAACACAAGAGCACGTCTCATTAGCCAATATAAACTACGATAAAATAAAAATATATTGTGCTACAAACATAATTTTTATTTAAATAACAGTAGTTTTATATCAGTGAGTGGGGAAAAACTATTATAGAAAAGGAATACCACAGCACACACTACGTTAAAGACAGGAGTGATAACTTAATTTAAATAAATATTAAAATGACAAAACTTCTGAAAAATGACAGTAAGAGAGTCAGACAGGCATACGAATAAAGACTTTACAAATTATTTTGCATAAAAATGGTGCACCGTGTGTTAGAATTTTATTTCTGTGTAGGAAATGGTTGTAAAGCATAGATACTACAATTGAATCGACAACTGAAAAATAAAGAGCTGAGTTCAGTATCAGTGGTCGCAAATTAAATCCAGATGCCAAACCAAATTTGAAAGAATTCGACCTCATAAATTTTCACGTTCCTTAAGGGTGAAAACTAACACTATGATGCAATTATTTTTTTCTGAATCCTCATCCAAAATCAAAACAGAGAAGATGCAATATCTACAAATTCTTAAAACAAACGTTCACGATACAATTTGTTCCTTACATAAAACGTGAATAATTATGTAAACATATATTTTGTGCAGATTGTTGAGATGAACAAAAAGTAGTTTGTGATAGTAAGTGGGTGCACTGAATTTGAAGTGACAAAAGTTTAAAAAAAGAGGAAATGGGAATTTTAGGTTTGTTACAAAATAAAATGCGAATAAACTATTCTCAATTAATCTATAGTCGAAATTGAGAACGCTGAAAGGGAAAAGTTATTTTCCCCTTTGGTTATTTTTTTTGACGTGATAACGTCTCATAAATCGATGAACGCCGGGCTGCACGCACGAAAAATTGTCACGTTCCGCCTGATGCCGAGCGTGCAAGAGCCGGCCAACCACCGTGCGAGAAAAATATTCTATAATATCGAACAGGTTAAGGCGGGCTTTTAAACTATTTGTTCGTGATTATATTTAAACAAATTAACTAAATAAAATTTGCAAAAACTTTAAATAATATTTTAAAATTAAAAAGTATGTCATTTTCCATCAATGTTTTCTTATGACGTTATCACGTAAAATTATTTCCGTAAACCGACCTTACAGACAACCATTCTTTTTTAAATAAGTATTTTCCCACTACTGTGTATTATTATTATATATATATTTTTTTGTAATTTTACTCCTATGCTGACAAGACGTCAGTCCCGGATTCACCGGGTCAAAATGGGCGAGTGTGTTCCCCTGCCGCGCATTGGCTTTGCTGGGCTTCTCGTCGTGTTTTGTTTTACTCTCCTACCGCATTCGCACATCGCGGACACACCGCATACAGACTCTCTCTCTCTCTCTCTCTCTACCTTGTGGGGCTACCCATGCGGTTCGGAAGCCTCACGGCGGAGAGTAATGAGTGTCCCGGCCACAATACCTGCGGGGCAATTACTAGTTCAATTCTGCGAACGGGTGGTGGGGTGGTGGGGTGGTGGGGTGGTGTATGCACGAGGAGGATGGTGAAGGGGGGAAGCCGTTGTCCGCTGCTGGACAATGGGCATCGCCCGCTGTGAACAATCATGCAGTCGGTACTACAGACCTTCTTAGCATTTCCACGGCACGCCTTCGCGGAACACGTGAACTTTCGTTTTGCAAGATCTTCGTAGGGCTTTGCGAAACCACTTCGCCAGAGCTGGGATTTGGAAATGTATTTTTTTTTTAAATTACATTAATTCCCCTTTTGTTATAGGGTTGAACAACACAACGAAAACAAAATTCTTTACCTATTGTGAATTTGAAGTCTTGTTGTGTGAATTTATCTTGGGCTCATTCTCATACGTGGTTGAACGAGTTTCTGTAAGTCCCCATCGACCTTAATTCCCTCATTTGGAGCAAATGTTTCCTTTTTTACGAGCGTGCATGCCGTAAGGAACACTCTATGCGCCTTTAATTTAAATTTTTAATAATTCAAAAATTATGATCTTTCAATCCGTACTTTAGTTAGGTACCTACGATATACACGACGTTTTATATAACATATATATATATAATATAATAAATTACACAGAGTTTTTACCATGCCAAGTTTAGCAGTAGGTATGGTGTATTTTCGCCTTAATGAAATCAAACCGCATAATGCAAACATATTCTAGTCAGTGCAGTAAGGACTGCAACCTTCACAGGAACATCTTCATCTCTCACGCTTGGAGACAGACGAAGCTTACTGAAGTCGTCTTCGCTGCTCTCTAACGCACGAGCCTCAGTCCGTAATGAAGCATAGATACTACAATTGAATAGATAACCACTGAAAAATAAAGAGATATGTTCAATATCAGGGGTCTCCAATCAAGTGCAGGTTTCAAACCTAATTTAAAATATTTCGACCCAATAAATTTTCACGTGAATTAAGGGCAAAAATTAACACGATGATGCAAGGATGGGATAGTCTTCAAAACTGAACATGTGCTCTCTCCTTCCGCTCAGATCAGACGCCCCTGTTCATTATTATGACGAAATATAGGATTGTCCAATGCTAGACTGCCCATGTACTGGTTTGCTGTCAGAATTAAATTTTGTGTGTCATATTTTTATCGGCTAGTCCACGATTATTCATTGTGGTATTAAAAAACAGAGAGAGGTGCAGTTCGGATCCGTGCCGTAGATTTTTCGTGAAAATCATAACAAGTGTTTCGTTAACATAAGTATTTTAACTATCATTATCTTTAATATAACTTGCATTTTCTATAATTTCGAGCATATTTACGATACATATGAAACGACATCTTTAAATATTTTGTGTACATTCACACGCATGCACCTACACTGGTGCGATGACGTCACAGGGAAAACAAATACTACTCGACAGACATTCTCTATACGTAGAGACCTTAAAAATTCGCGCGTTCATTTCACGATAGGCTAGAATCCAAAAAGTTTGCATTTTTTCTGCAGCATGCTTCGGTGATTGGGCCACAGTATATCTGAAGGACTTTGGGCCAAGGAAAAAATGTAAACGAAAGAAGTATCGAATCACGAGCATCCCAGTTAACAGGTGCTGCGAGTCAGTAACCAATGAGCAGATGCAATTCGCCCGAGTCCATAGAGAATCATGGAGACGATCCTATAGGTCACTGAACTCACGAATTTTTCCGGTCTCTATCTATACTTTGTGGGCTCAATCATTGTTGACGCATTATTAGTCTCGTAGTTTCTAGCGATTAAAATCTGAGGGTATTTTGTCACACATGAAAGTTCGACCATCACTGTAACGAGCGAATAGATGATTTCACATTTTAAAAAAATCTTTACGTTTGGTGTTGTTTTGAACTGAACAATTTTTTCAGTGCGTGTGGATTGAAAAATGTTTTTTCCGTTTGTGGTAGCAAACAGCATAAATGGGGGTGCTGTTTTAGAATATTACTTGCTACGCTTTATGTATATTGCGTTATTGCCACTACATTTAATTTAATCCAGTTAACTGATATCAATTATTTTTTCATTCTTAAATATGTGATAGTGGTTTTTATTAATTAAATGTAATGTTGACAAACATTTCTGATATTTCTGTAGCTGAAAAAAAATAATATGGTTTTGTTAAGTCTTTTTTAAGGCCTTTCAAATACGGGTTTATTAATTTGTTACAAATAGAATATTCCCAACTTGTATATAATTTTACTGTATTTTATATTTATCTACATCAAATAATTATTTTAAAGCTTACGTGAAAAATTGCAGAGACCAGCAGCTGTAACATAAGTTTTAAAATAATTTTTTTTTTGTTTTTGATTACGTTTTTTGCTTGAACTTGAATTTATTTTTTTCAAATAGTACTTTGTATTTTGCGAGGTGGTTTGAAAAACCTAAGAAAAGCTATCGTTTCCTTCATTTCATTTTAAGTGGTTTCACCCAAAGGTCCCACTCTCTCCATTTACAAAGGACGCTCTCGTGAGCCACGGTTTCTACCTCAGCTGGTAATAAAGGCAAGGGATATCGCTTCCCGCTCCATTGCCCTTTGGAACCTCCAGTAATTATCTACCGACTGGCTCGCTGGAGAACCTCCAGCCACCCTCCAGGGGCGTAATTAGGAATTATAACCAGTTCTATCCCCACCAGGGTTCAGCGAAATACCATTCTCTCTCAGGCCTGGGGACAATTGTTATGGACGCAATTCCTTCCAGCAAACACTTTGAAGGGAAAATACGATTCCTGATGTTTTTCCATAAAAAATTAAATACATTGCTCCTTTAGCAAGCTTCGAATTACATGACATTTTTTCTTGTAAAATCTAATTCGGGCCTTTTTAGCGAAAACTGAAAATGATGCTTAGTGAATTTTGATTAAGTCTCGACTCAACTGCATTTAAATTGATAACGAGTTGTAATTCACGATATACGGGACTACTACAGATTGTTATTATTGATTCGCTCAAGCTAGATGATACAACGACGACACAAAATAAAGGTAGGATTTACGTCTTTGCTGCCTGCACTATTGGCGAATTCCACTCGTTCTTAAATATTGACGCTGGAAATTTATAGTGAGTATAAATCCACGCAAAAGGCATCGAAAGGTTTAATTCCTTCTCAATGACCATCCTTTTCGAGCGATTTGGACTGTTGATGTGAAGCAACGATGGCTATGGTTTATAGCCGAATTTGTGTTCACTGAACGGCTCAGTAGATGCAGCCCGTTTCTTCGTCAACTTTTTTTATTTTTTTTTAGCGCAGGATGGCTTCCAAACAAGCCTGTAGGAATTGTATTTTTTTACTTCCAAACAGCTAGCTGTGACGAGGTATCTCTAGAGACCGTAAAAATCCGCGGGTTCAATGACCTGTAGGATGAACTCCATAGTTCTACGTACACTCGGTCAAATATCACCCACTCATTGGATGTTGTGTTTTGAAACGTTACAATGTAGCAGCCACTGATTCTATAAAGCTATGGTTGGGTGTTTCTCATTGGCCCAGATTCATCCAAGTGAGTTGTGAGCCAATAGCAGAGGCAGAACTGAGGTATAACTATTTGTATTTTAGCCTATCGCGAAATGAATTCGCGAATTTTTCCGGTCTCTAGGTATCTCGCCAGCGGTCTAGTACATCCTGCGTTCTAAAAGGCAGGATGAGGTCTCTCTCGCCAGGCAGGCGTGTTGCTGGGAATGTGTTCTCGCACAGGGCACAGTCGCGTTCGCGCTGTCTGCCCGGCCTCTAGCAGCCTCCAGGGCGGATGAAGAGACGGCGATGCAGGGTGTAGAGGCATAGGCGCCGTCCACGTGGTTGCTAACTGCAAGACGGCAGCAGTCGAGACACTGCCTGTCGCCAGTGTGCGGGGGAAAAGGTCTAAATGTTCAGCAACATGGGTGAGTAGTATAGGAAAGTATTTCCGGGGACACGGGTTCTGGGTGTGGATTGTGATTGTCGGTCCGCCATCTTGGATTGTGACGTCACGGCGGCCATCTTGGAGGAGTGTAACGGGACACATCGTAACGGGACAAGTTTGACCTTGAATTTGATCCTCAAAATGTGCCAAAATCCGCCAAAATTGGGCAAAATTTGCCCAAAATTCCTCAAAAATCGCCAACATTTCCATTTCTGTGGAAAAAAGTTCCGCCAAAAATTCGCAAAAAATTCCTCAATTCGAAAATCAGGATTTCGAAAATCCTCAAAAGTCGTTTTGCCCTAGAAAGAACCCTAATTCCTAAAACTGGCTTAAAACTCCTAAGAGATAGCCGCTTATAAGCCATTTCTAGGAATAAGGATACCATGACCGCCATCTTGGATTATGTCGTCACCGATGCATTTTTCGTTACGGCCGCCATCTTTAACTTTTTTATTTATTATCCGATTTTAATAAAATATTTTTTAAAAATTATAAAAAAAATTAAATAATAAAATTTTAATAAAACATTTATAAAAAACAAACATTAACGACACGGAGTTCGGAGTCCTCGGTTCGAACCCGGTGAGGGCAAAAAAAAATTAAAAATGGCGACAGGCTCCTTCCTTAATGGTGGCTGCAGGCAGACTGACTCCCACCACTTTTCTTAAAGCAGATATATCGTCACCTAGTATGACGTCATGTCCGCCATCTTGTCTTCGTTGCTGGAGACCACCATCTTGTTTTCGTCGGCGAGAGTGCGCTGACGCCATGTTAGTTTAGTTCTTATCCGCTAGAGTGCAGTAATCATTTATTACTAAGGTGCCCGCCATCTTGAAATTTGGACGCCATATTGAAAATCCGTAATTATTTAGCTAGAAATTCGGGAAAAATTTCTAAATTCGTTAAATAAATCACTCATTAATTTACATATTGATTCGATGGATTCCTGTCCTTGGTTCGATACCCGATCGATGCAATAATGTTTAATTTTATGTAAAAAATAATAATTTCAATAAACCATGTTCAACATTCGTAAAGAGACTCTAAATCCTCTACGACCACCATCCTATCAGACATCAAGACCACCATATTGGAAATGCGTAATTTTAATGCTAGAGATCCGGGAAAAAGTTCAGAAATCATTAAATAAATTTCCGATCAATAAACTGATTAATTAGATCGACTAAGGTCCTTGGTACGATCCCAGGCCGATACAAAACAACTTTAATATTTTAAAAAAGCACCACTAAAGTGTAAGGTTCGAGGAATTAAACACCGCAAGTTCTTTTACAAACATAATATTTATTACATAATTTCTATTCTACTACAGGATCACTTACGAAAGCCAGCAATCTTATAATCATTTAGTTCCGCAGCGGTGTGAAATGACTAATTCTTAGCTCCAATCGGTTTATACTAGACAGAGTCCAGCCAGAACCTTTACAGACATAGTCCACCTCTTCTTGACAGAGTTTCTGGATACCGTTTTTAACAGTTTGCTTCACATCGTTAGAACTGTAAATTACTGCAGCCGATGTCTTGAACGCACACTTCTTCACTTTGTCATCGAACGGATATGGCTTTCCATATATACAGTCCAACCACAAGTTATATTTCAAAGGTCCGTTTGTTGCTACATCATCAGTAAGCTGATTGATTATCTTCTGTCTGATATCGTCAAGAAAATTACAAATGTCCTTCGACTCACCGAACGTATTTAGATAATAGTAGTCTTTCAAAGTTCCACGAAATGCAGACTGCGCCAAGTAGAAGCCATTATCGTTCACTTGTAATGCTCCGAACACAGTCTTAGGTTTAGTTCCATGTTCAGACGTCATAACAATCGGTTGCTGGGCATCTGTTTTTTTGGTTGTACGCTTTCGTGTCTCCAATCTAAAGCGAGGAGCCAAAATGTCGGCAGGTAGTTCAGCAGTAGGAGCACAGACTCCACCTATACATTTTTTCGCATGTTGTCGCAAACTGTCAATTCGAGTAAACCATTTAAGGCACTCATCACATCGAAACTTCATGCGAGAAGGATTCTTCGTGCATTTGCTCCGCTCATGTCTTCGTGCATCATGGGAAAATGCGAACGACGTATCACAGTAGCTGCAAGGATACCGTGGTGATGAAGACGATCCTTTCAGACCCGATCCAGATACAGACGTTGCAACAGTAGTACCATTTCCAGGCATTCTCTTATGCACATCGATGCATCGTTGTTGCGCCGAAACCTTTACTTTCTGCCGCACAGCAGGACCTTTGCATGCCTTCATGTGCGTTTTCATATTATCTTTTCTGGCAAAATGCTTATGACATTTCTCACAAACAAACATTTTACGATATAGGTTCTTGGCACATTCGCTCCTCTCGTGTCGCCGGGCATTGCTGTTGTTTGAGAAAATCTTGTCGCAGTAACAGCACCGATGTTCGCTAGTTGTCAAATCAGCATCCATTGAAGTCTCCATCGAGGTCGTATCGTCGATCGTCGTGGTTTCCTGCACATCCAGCTCAGTAGTCATTAAGCTATCTTCTGCTGGTGGTATCACATCTGTTGAAATCTCCTCCAATGTCGACGTCGTCGTCGTTGCCAACGGGATCTGCTCCACCATTGTCGTCGCTGACGTCAAGGTTCCCGTAGACGATGGTACAACGTCCATCGAGTTCGGCGTTAAAGTCGGTAAAGATGCCATCGAGTTCTCAAGAACAGGTAATTACACGACTTATGCACCAGATGAAATAATCTAGGTGATCCTTACACCGTCGACGACAGTAACAAACTGAGCGACCTGCTGTCTAGGACTCGCTTATATACATGCACCGGATGGAATAATACGCAAGTCAAATCAAGAACCATTTACTATAATACTAGAGTCAAAACAACATTAAAAATAGAAGGACCATCAACGAAAAGGCAGCACATTTGGAAGCACCGACAACGAAAAGGCAGCACATTTGGAAGCACCGACTACGAAAAGGCAGCACATTTGGAAGCACCGACTACGAAAAGGCAGCACATTTGGAAGCACCGACTACGAAAAGGCAGCACATTTGGAAGCACCGACAACGAAAAGGCAGCACATTTGGAAGCACCGACAACGAAAAGGCAGCACATTTGGAAGCACCGACAACGAAAAGGCAGCACATTTGGAAGCTCCATCAACAAAAAAAGGCAAAAAGGAAGCACAAGTTACGAGATCTATGTCTTAGTTAGAAATCAGAATACAAGAAATAAAAACATTAAATTCTTATAATTTAAATTATTTATTTTATTGCTTTACACTATACAAATGCAAGTAAAACAAGCCATTATTGTATGTAGCCAGCATTCCTCAGTTCCTTGAGTATGAAGGATATTTCTTTGATGCAAGAATAGTTTCCTGCACAAAGCGAACCATGTAGAAGTCTTAGCCGGTCAACCAATATGTTTGGATCTTTCCATGATGTGTAATCATTCTCTTCTACCACCATCTTCCTTGCACCTTTATAATTATTATGATCTCTGGTGTCTTCCGTTTTACCACCAACCGCAGGGTAACTTTCATGTTTGAGACGGTGATCATCACAAGCTTGATCAGATTTATTTAATATATCACGTCGTTTCCATCGTTTCGGTCTCAGGACACCGCCACATTCTTCAATCTTGGCAGCTTTAGGTGCTTCATCATAGTCTATGTCTTTGTAAACAGCCTCAGAGTCACTGTAACAATCACCGTAGAAGGAATCGTCTTCACCCAATTTACCGTAATAATTCGATGTTGATGATGTTGAAGTGTCTTCATCGTCTTCATGCTTCCTTTTTAGGAGTCCATCATTTTTACAAAGTAGGAAAGATCTACTTGAATTCGGCTGGAATATATTCTCACTTTTCACGTTAAGGATTCTTCCTTTGTCTTCATTCTTCCGTAAATCATCAACCTCCTTCAATTTAAGTTCGTTGTCGAGATCGGAAGAGCCAAGAAAATTATTGGCGTAATGCAGATCACTCTTCCTTAGGCTAGTAGATTCATCGTTGTCCTCTAGCCTGTACGCAGGCTTGGCGCTACAAGTTCTGCCATGTCTTTTTAGGCTCTCTCTCCGCGTAAACGACTTGCTACATCTAACACAACTTATCATATTGCGCAGTGGATTTTTAACACAGTCATTCTTCTCGTGTTGTCTTTTATTCTTTCTCAAGATAAACTCTTTACTGCAAAACTTACACCTATGTTCTTTCGATACAGCGTCAGATCCCAAATCGGAATTCATATTAGTTACTGAGACTAACGTCAGATACCAATTGAGTGTTTTAAATTAGATCCAATACTTAAATAGAAATATTTTCATATTTCATCAGCGAGAAATAATATATCTCATGCAAAAGTACTTTATGCATGTAGTTCTGCTTTTCAACAACAGATGTCGCCACATGTTGCTTGCAGGTAAATAATATTTAGTTCTTTTATGCGGGATGCGGGATGCTCACTAACGATCGCAAAAGAAGGATGGCTTCGCTAGACTCCAAGGAAAAGGAAGTTCGTCTTGCATGTTGGTGCTCCACAGATGTCTCATGGCGTAATATTAATTTGACTGAGTAATGATATTTTTTAATTCCACCTGATAAAAATATTGCAGGTTTTGATTTAGTAGCAGAAATTATCGAATTAAATGTAACTCCAAATAAAATGACATGTCTCATTAGTCAAAAAAAAAAATCCATGCAGACAGCGGTTTCTCAGAATAGTCAGAAACACTTGAAGAAACCACAGGAATGATTGCAAGAACACGGGAAAAACCATCAAAATACTGACAAGAATAATCAGGAGCACACGGGAAAAACCATCAAAATACTGACAAGAATAATCAGGAGCACACGGAGAAAACCATCATAATATTAACAAGAATAATCAGGAGCACACGGAGAAAACCATCATAATATTGACCAGATTAATCAGAAGTACTCGGAGAAAACCACCACATGTTTTCTTTGATATCATAAAATTACAGGAAAAAATATTTAAAAATAAAAATAAATTAATAAAAAAATGCATAAACAGTTTCTGCTAGCTTGTAAACTTATCATTGTTGAGCAAAGATAGAGTTCTTGTACAAGCCAGAAATTTATGTATTTTTTTATTAATTTATTTTTATTTTTAAATATTTTTTCCTGTAATTTTATGATATCAAAGAAAACATGTGGTGGTTTTCTCCGAGTACTTCTGATTAATCTGGTCAATATTATGATGGTTTTCTCCGTGTGCTCCTGATTATTCTTGTTAATATTATGATGGTTTTCTCCGTGTGCTCCTGATTATTCTTGTCAGTATTTTGATGGTTTTTCCCGTGTGCTCCTGATTATTCTTGTCAGTATTTTGATGGTTTTTCCCGTGTTCTTGCAATCATTCCTGTGGTTTCTTCAAGTGTTTCTGACTATTCTGAGAAACCGCTGTCTGCATGGATTTTTTTTTTTGACTAATGAGACATGTCATTTTATTTGGAGTTACATTTAATTCGATAATTTCTGCTACTAAATCAAAACCTGCAATATTTTTATCAGGTGGAATTAAAAAATATCATTACTCAGTCAAATTAATATTACGCCATGAGACATCTGTGGAGCACCAACATGCAAGACGAACTTCCTTTTCCTTGGAGTCTAGCGAAGCCATCCTTCTTTTGCGATCGTTAGTGAGCATCCCGCATCCCGCATAAAAGAACTAAATATTATTTACCTGCAAGCAACATGTGGCGACATCTGTTGTTGAAAAGCAGAACTACATGCATAAAGTACTTTTGCATGAGATATATTATTTCTCGCTGATGAAATATGAAAATATTTCTATTTAAGTATTGGATCTAATTTAAAACACTCAATTGGTATCTGACGTTAGTCTCAGTAACTAATATGAATTCCGATTTGGGATCTGACGCTGTATCGAAAGAACATAGGTGTAAGTTTTGCAGTAAAGAGTTTATCTTGAGAAAGAATAAAAGACAACACGAGAAGAATGACTGTGTTAAAAATCCACTGCGCAATATGATAAGTTGTGTTAGATGTAGCAAGTCGTTTACGCGGAGAGAGAGCCTAAAAAGACATGGCAGAACTTGTAGCGCCAAGCCTGCGTACAGGCTAGAGGACAACGATGAATCTACTAGCCTAAGGAAGAGTGATCTGCATTACGCCAATAATTTTCTTGGCTCTTCCGATCTCGACAACGAACTTAAATTGAAGGAGGTTGATGATTTACGGAAGAATGAAGACAAAGGAAGAATCCTTAACGTGAAAAGTGAGAATATATTCCAGCCGAATTCAAGTAGATCTTTCCTACTTTGTAAAAATGATGGACTCCTAAAAAGGAAGCATGAAGACGATGAAGACACTTCAACATCATCAACATCGAATTATTACGGTAAATTGGGTGAAGACGATTCCTTCTACGGTGATTGTTACAGTGACTCTGAGGCTGTTTACAAAGACATAGACTATGATGAAGCACCTAAAGCTGCCAAGATTGAAGAATGTGGCGGTGTCCTGAGACCGAAACGATGGAAACGACGTGATATATTAAATAAATCTGATCAAGCTTGTGATGATCACCGTCTCAAACATGAAAGTTACCCTGCGGTTGGTGGTAAAACGGAAGACACCAGAGATCATAATAATTATAAAGGTGCAAGGAAGATGGTGGTAGAAGAGAATGATTACACATCATGGAAAGATCCAAACATATTGGTTGACCGGCTAAGACTTCTACATGGTTCGCTTTGTGCAGGAAACTATTCTTGCATCAAAGAAATATCCTTCATACTCAAGGAACTGAGGAATGCTGGCTACATACAATAATGGCTTGTTTTACTTGCATTTGTATAGTGTAAAGCAATAAAATAAATAATTTAAATTATAAGAATTTAATGTTTTTATTTCTTGTATTCTGATTTCTAACTAAGACATAGATCTCGTAACTTGTGCTTCCTTTTTGCCTTTTTTTGTTGATGGAGCTTCCAAATGTGCTGCCTTTTCGTTGTCGGTGCTTCCAAATGTGCTGCCTTTTCGTTGTCGGTGCTTCCAAATGTGCTGCCTTTTCGTTGTCGGTGCTTCCAAATGTGCTGCCTTTTCGTAGTCGGTGCTTCCAAATGTGCTGCCTTTTCGTAGTCGGTGCTTCCAAATGTGCTGCCTTTTCGTAGTCGGTGCTTCCAAATGTGCTGCCTTTTCGTTGTCGGTGCTTCCAAATGTGCTGCCTTTTCGTTGATGGTCCTTCTATTTTTAATGTTGTTTTGACTCTAGTATTATAGTAAATGGTTCTTGATTTGACTTGCGTATTATTCCATCCGGTGCATGTATATAAGCGAGTCCTAGACAGCAGGTCGCTCAGTTTGTTACTGTCGTCGACGGTGTAAGGATCACCTAGATTATTTCATCTGGTGCATAAGTCGTGTAATTACCTGTTCTTGAGAACTCGATGGCATCTTTACCGACTTTAACGCCGAACTCGATGGACGTTGTACCATCGTCTACGGGAACCTTGACGTCAGCGACGACAATGGTGGAGCAGATCCCGTTGGCAACGACGACGACGTCGACATTGGAGGAGATTTCAACAGATGTGATACCACCAGCAGAAGATAGCTTAATGACTACTGAGCTGGATGTGCAGGAAACCACGACGATCGACGATACGACCTCGATGGAGACTTCAATGGATGCTGATTTGACAACTAGCGAACATCGGTGCTGTTACTGCGACAAGATTTTCTCAAACAACAGCAATGCCCGGCGACACGAGAGGAGCGAATGTGCCAAGAACCTATATCGTAAAATGTTTGTTTGTGAGAAATGTCATAAGCATTTTGCCAGAAAAGATAATATGAAAACGCACATGAAGGCATGCAAAGGTCCTGCTGTGCGGCAGAAAGTAAAGGTTTCGGCGCAACAACGATGCATCGATGTGCATAAGAGAATGCCTGGAAATGGTACTACTGTTGCAACGTCTGTATCTGGATCGGGTCTGAAAGGATCGTCTTCATCACCACGGTATCCTTGCAGCTACTGTGATACGTCGTTCGCATTTTCCCATGATGCACGAAGACATGAGCGGAGCAAATGCACGAAGAATCCTTCTCGCATGAAGTTTCGATGTGATGAGTGCCTTAAATGGTTTACTCGAATTGACAGTTTGCGACAACATGCGAAAAAATGTATAGGTGGAGTCTGTGCTCCTACTGCTGAACTACCTGCCGACATTTTGGCTCCTCGCTTTAGATTGGAGACACGAAAGCGTACAACCAAAAAAACAGATGCCCAGCAACCGATTGTTATGACGTCTGAACATGGAACTAAACCTAAGACTGTGTTCGGAGCATTACAAGTGAACGATAATGGCTTCTACTTGGCGCAGTCTGCATTTCGTGGAACTTTGAAAGACTACTATTATCTAAATACGTTCGGTGAGTCGAAGGACATTTGTAATTTTCTTGACGATATCAGACAGAAGATAATCAATCAGCTTACTGATGATGTAGCAACAAACGGACCTTTGAAATATAACTTGTGGTTGGACTGTATATATGGAAAGCCATATCCGTTCGATGACAAAGTGAAGAAGTGTGCGTTCAAGACATCGGCTGCAGTAATTTACAGTTCTAACGATGTGAAGCAAACTGTTAAAAACGGTATCCAGAAACTCTGTCAAGAAGAGGTGGACTATGTCTGTAAAGGTTCTGGCTGGACTCTGTCTAGTATAAACCGATTGGAGCTAAGAATTAGTCATTTCACACCGCTGCGGAACTAAATGATTATAAGATTGCTGGCTTTCGTAAGTGATCCTGTAGTAGAATAGAAATTATGTAATAAATATTATGTTTGTAAAAGAACTTGCGGTGTTTAATTCCTCGAACCTTACACTTTAGTGGTGCTTTTTTAAAATATTAAAGTTGTTTTGTATCGGCCTGGGATCGTACCAAGGACCTTAGTCGATCTAATTAATCAGTTTATTGATCGGAAATTTATTTAATGATTTCTGAACTTTTTCCCGGATCTCTAGCATTAAAATTACGCATTTCCAATATGGTGGTCTTGATGTCTGATAGGATGGTGGTCGTAGAGGATTTAGAGTCTCTTTACGAATGTTGAACATGGTTTATTGAAATTATTATTTTTTACATAAAATTAAACATTATTGCATCGATCGGGTATCGAACCAAGGACAGGAATCCATCGAATCAATATGTAAATTAATGAGTGATTTATTTAACGAATTTAGAAATTTTTCCCGAATTTCTAGCTAAATAATTACGGATTTTCAATATGGCGTCCAAATTTCAAGATGGCGGGCACCTTAGTAATAAATGATTACTGCACTCTAGCGGATAAGAACTAAACTAACATGGCGTCAGCGCACTCTCGCCGACGAAAACAAGATGGTGGTCTCCAGCAACGAAGACAAGATGGCGGACATGACGTCATACTAGGTGACGATATATCTGCTTTAAGAAAAGTGGTGGGAGTCAGTCTGCCTGCAGCCACCATTAAGGAAGGAGCCTGTCGCCATTTTTAATTTTTTTTTGCCCTCACCGGGTTCGAACCGAGGACTCCGAACTCCGTGTCGTTAATGTTTGTTTTATATAAATGTTTTATTAAAATTTTATTATTTAATTTTTTTTATAATTTTTAAAAAATATTTTATTAAAATCGGATAATAAATAAAAAAGTTAAAGATGGCGGCCGTAACGAAAAATGCATCGGTGACGACATAATCCAAGATGGCGGTCATGGTATACTTATTCCTAGAAATGGCTTATAAGCGGCTATCTCTTAGGAGTTTTAAGCCAGTTTTAGGAATTAGGGTTCTTTCTAGGGCAAAACGACTTTTGAGGATTTTCGAAATCCTGATTTTCGAATTGAGGAATTTTTTGCGAATTTTTGGCGGAACTTTTTTCCACAGAAATGGAAATGTTGGCGATTTTTGAGGAATTTTGGGCAAATTTTGCCCAATTTTGGCGGATTTTGGCACATTTTGAGGATCAAATTCAAGGTCAAACTTGTCCCGTTACGATGTGTCCCGTTACACTCCTCCAAGATGGCCGCCGTGACGTCACAATCCAAGATGGCGGACCGACAATCACAATCCACACCCAGAACCCGTGTCCCCGGAAATACTTTCCTATACTACTTGGGTGGTTCATATGTATAATACATGCATAATATAGTAGAGAAGCACTGATAATTTTAGAAGTTTCTAATGTGATGTCGTAAATAAACACATTTTTTTTTTTCGTTTACATTGCAAACGCTGGCTGATCCCTACGAGATAGATCAAAATAATGTACTACAGTATTGTGCACCTTAAAAATGTCTACAAAAATGTCCACGATGGTATATGTCTATCTCTTAGGGATAACCCACAATAACCATTTTTTATCCTTTTTAACGAGAAATAATGGCTTATTTACGAAACGATTTTAAGCATTACAGCATTAATCCTTACCCAATTAAGTACCTCAAATACATTGTGCATTTAATATAGATCAATATGACCCTTAGATCATGTAATTTAAATGAATATTTTCAAAGATATTACAGATTGAAAATGCAGGGACATAGCGGTTGCGGCGGTACCGGCCGGGGAGCCGGCGGCGCGTGCCTATAATAGCGCGTCTAAGGCCGCGCTTCGCCCTACAGCACTTTATGACTAGCAGCGATCGCACGCGTCCAATTATATGTCGCTCTTCCAAGAGTAACCTCTAAAGAAAACATGATTGTATTGTCTAATAACAAAAAAGCTGTGAATGTTGTATATAAAGACATCCTGTAGTAATATACATATATATATATTTATATATATAGTGAGATAGAGAGACAGAGAGATATGTTGAGATAAGGCGATGTATAGAGAATGAAATGGGTTAGATAAATATATATGTATAGAGCTATATAGAGATTTATATATAGAAGAGAGAGAGGTAGTGGGAGGTTTATATGTATATATGTATATATAAAGAGATAAATAGAGATAGAGAGATACATAGATTTATAGATGTAGATAGAGATAAATAGAGAGATGGATAGATGATTTGTATATGTGTAACTACTTCAAACATATTAGAAAAACAAAACTGAATAAGGCATTGCAATGCATGCCGAGCATTAGCTAGATATGGAATCTTTTCAATATTAGTAATCTCTTATTTTTTAGCTTTTTTCTATAGTGCTTTATAGATTCTAGATTATATACAGACCACCAATTTTTAGATATATACAGGTAAATAACTTTACACTGGCAGAACATCGTCTGTCGGGATCTGAAAGTGATATAAGTTATTTTGCACACTTGACATTTAAATTAAGAAGACAATTACTAACTACATCTGATTTCGAAAAAGGTCCCCTTCACTCTGTTTTCAGTCCGGGCAACGCCGGGTACTGCAGCTAGTAATATATATTTTGTAGTCAATTTACGAGACCATAACAATGTATAAATACACAATAAAAAAATAAAAAAATAGTGATGTATAAACGCAGGGAGATAAAATTAATTCTCTCGAAAGTTATTTGGTTAATCACTTTTGCTTTTAATTGCTTTTAATAAAGAAAAGAAGGCTAGGCATTATTCTCACGACCACTAAAATACATAATGTTTTCTCTTTCAACAAACCATTCTCACTAATGGTTATAAACTTAATCAGTAGGTAACCGCATGTAGTTTCTATATCACACACATTTAGAAAAAAATAATTGACAGCGCACTCCGTGCGCCCTGCAAGAGAGGTGAGTCGCGACCGTCCTGCGAGTGGTTGTGAAGGGAAACACCAGACAGCGCCACCGGCATGTAATGGAGGATGCGTCCTCGAGTGGCTGTATCTGGCACTGTCCAGCAGCGGCGAGCAGTCGCCCGCGCGCCCGGCAATTGGCTGAGTGTGGCCCGCGACACGTAACACAATTAGCGCTGCGCCGTTCCCCCTGGCGAGAGTGTTGTGTGTGGCGCGGCGCCTGCGAGTCTCGGGATACTTCACTGCATGACACATCTGCGCGGCGCATTGCCTGCGGGAACATTTCCAGGGGGGAAACCCACTCTTCATCATCGTGTCGCGGATGATGGATTGTTATTTTCTCGGTGGACGTGCTAAAATTTGTGATTGTTGCAGGATTCAATGTTCGACATTACTTATTGTTCGCCCAACATTAAAGCCCGTTAAGTT
Source organism: Bacillus rossius redtenbacheri (assembly GCF_032445375.1). Lineage (NCBI taxonomy): Eukaryota > Metazoa > Arthropoda > Insecta > Phasmatodea > Bacillidae > Bacillus > Bacillus rossius. Next base: position 11,067,395 of record NC_086332.1, on the reverse strand, counting down.
GGTATTTTGAAGATTTTTGAAATGCGTGGTATAATTTTATTTATGTGAGTCTTCTTTACAGTAAAGGAGATGACGTCGACGGAGCGTAACGAAAAATTTCAAAGCGAAAAATAAATGCAATGCTCAGAGCTTTACGGAATTAGAAGCGATCGGGAAAAGTGTTGTTCGTAAATGCATTGCTATTTGGCACCATGTTTGTTTCACTTAAACTTTTGACTGCGGATACGTCAATTTCACATTACGCAGATTATTCTGAAGCCACTTAATATTACTAGGGACATAATTTTAAGAAATATATAAACTTAAAAACACATTACTTACACACAACCTATAATGGTTCTGTACTATATTTAAAGCTAAAACCCTTGTGTCATTTTTTAGCTATCAAGATCTTCATAGAAAACACAGATGAAAGCGGCATCGTTGCCTGCAGCGCTGTTAGTGAGCTGAATTAAAACTACAACTAGTCTGTGAGTTTTCAGTTATAACTCACTTGGCAATCTCACAGTCACGATTTTTTTTAAGTACTGTTTTTATACTTATGTACTGTTGTAACTTGTCAGTCACGTGATCTGAATAAAAACAAACCATGTGAAAAACCTGAAATATATTAAAAAAATATCATGCTAATATCTTTAATTTCTCCAGCAGAAAGAAAATGATTAAAAATTTTATGGATGGAACACTGTAACAAATTTGCGTGATTATTCTCCAAAAACTAAAATCATATTAATTGTTCATTTTATATTGATGTCAATCTATGTGGTTAATTAAATATGATACTTAAAATCGCGATTTGAAGTGCTTTGGTGTGTATGGAAGTACAGAATGAAACCCGCCTTCCGATCAAATAGGAAGGGGGGTCCCGTCCTCGACTCACCCTGGGTAACTATCCTTACTAAAAAAAAAAAACTTAAATATGCATAAAACTCCAGGAACTCCACCCAAGGGGTCGAGCCATCAAAAGGATTATATTCACAAAAGTACACGGCAAGACTTTAGCTTATTAAAATGAAAAAGCAGAGTTATACTAAGCAAAGTTTTAATATCGGCAACATCATTTGCAGGCCTCATAAAATAATTAAAGAATCGTACACGGCATTTACCTAATTCTACTTTAACATTAATATAACGAAAATATAACGCTAATAAATAATCAGAAAATACTGATACCATAGGAATAAATATGACAAAATGCAGTATAAAAAAACTGTATTATTATGAAAGTTCAAAAGTCCTACTGAGAGCCGGATTTATATTTGCGCCCGTGGATAAATACTTTCACGTCTTGCTGCTTAAAGACGATCAGCTGTTAGCCGTGAGCTTCACAAAAAATATACAGTTCAGTCAAAGGTGCCGTGTATTGTCACTCTTTACGCCGGGGCGGGGGGCCCTCACTGAAAATGTTTAGTTCCGTGGGCAAAAAATGTAATCCAAATTTAAATTACAAATATCTTGACGTAATGACGTAAATTCATACAAATTTGTGGCGCACTGAAAATTAATCAAAGTCATGCTAAGTAGCTTTCACTCGTTATGTTTTCAGCATATCTAATGGGCAAGTCTAATCAGTAACAGCCCACTGTATAACGTGCTTCGTAGATGAGCGCCCATCGCAAAACTATGCTTCTTACGAATATTATATTCTTGATCCACAACCGCTACACCAAATGCTACGTGTCGCCTCTTTACCTTAGCGTCATTCTTGATGGTATCGCAGCTAGATACGCCTCCGGGCAAGGCAAGGCCCCATGACTGCTGATCCCGGCATGGGCTGGCCGGTGCAGAGTCGAAGCGGCTATGCTTGTCTCGCGGCGTGGTTCCTCCACACGTCCAGTCGCGGCGACTCCCAGTCCAACAGTCCCGCGGCCCACAGTTCAGTCCGCCACCGCCGGTACTCAGGCGCTGATGCCGTCATCGGCGAAGCAAAGTATCGCTCCCAGTAGCTGGCCATTGAAACACAATCGATATATTGAATAGTAACAAAACTAGAAACGAAACCAAACAAGAATAACCAAAAAAAGAAATAATCACAATAATTAAATAATTAAACAAAAACACAGCAACTGAGTTTTACAAAATTAAAAGGGTACTTTAAGATGGAAATAAATCCGTAAAAAAAATAAAAGCATAAATATAAAAAATAGTATAAATGTAGCCCGGGGGCCACAAGAACAATTACAGGTTATGTGTAATTTATGCGCTTTCAATTTTGCACAACCCTCCAAATTCAGGTTAGTAATAGTTACAAAAAGCTTCAGAATAACGTGTGCAATGTGAAGGCGTCCCCACAACCAAGTGTCGCCGAAGAAATGCAAGTCGCACGAACACGACGCCGAACAACACTGCAGTTAAACAACTCTCTTTGTGATCGGTAAACTTCCCGAAACGCTATAAGCGTTTCACTTTTTCTCTTTATGCTTTTATGACGTCATCGTCTCGTCTCACCTTATTTCATGTAGAAAAGTTTTAATTCAAAAAAAAAAAATTAGTTGTCTGTAAAGACGGTTTACGGACGATAGTTTAAAGTGACGAAGTCATAACAAAACATTGATGAAATGATTGCATACTTTTATGAATAAAATTTAATCATTTTTATTTAATTATCACTATTTTGTATGGATACAAAGAAGGAGTGAAGTGAAATCTACCATTTAATTGATACATTTACTTTTATTTGCACTCATTAATTCAAATATGTTTATTACTTTAACGAAGATATTATTTTAACTATAACTTTTATACATGTTTGCTATTTAATTTCTTCCAATCTGTGTTATTCTGTTAAGGATAGGATGATGATAGGAAAAGTAGGAAACGAATGTGAGTGTTTCAAGTTTAATGTGCCTCGAAAAAGTCAAATCGATGGTCGTTCCAATCGAGTGGAAGAGAGATAGATGCGGCGCAAGCGTACAATGAGCTTAACGGGACACATAGTAACGGGAAAATGTGTGTAACGGGACACTTTTTCGTGCGTGCAGCTGGCGTTAATCGATTTATTAGACGTTGTCACGTAAAAAAAAATCATTTTGGAGAAATAAAAACAACACAAGACAAGGGTAGCTTTCTGCGAGCGGCACGTCAGTATTCTCTAAACGACGGTTAAAGAGACGTCTGGTGACGTCGCCGCGCCGCGACGGAGGCGACGCCGGGTCTCGTCGCAGGAAGGACGCCCTCGCAAGGACGCTTCGTGGACGCCGGTCGTCGCGACGGAGTGCTCGTGGAGTAGGGGGGGGGGGGGCAGTCCGTGGTGACGTCGAAGGCCGCCCAGGGCGGAGGGGTGGGGAGTTCCCTTCAAAGGGGTTGAAAGTTCCCCTCCCCCACAACAATCCATCACGAGCCGGCCAAGTGCCTCTTGACTGACTCTCGTGAATCAGCTCCAAAAAAAAGTGGGTGAGGAGGGAAAAGAGTGGCGAGTCGTAGAGGAGTGAGTACATCACACATATAACCATTTGAAAACAAAATGCCGTTCACAAAATTCCACTCTGACTTTTATTATAGCCTTGTGATTATTTTGTGTCTTCGTATGACTAGCTCACCTTTTAATAATTAGTAGAAAACGCATTTAGAAACAATTAAATATGGTTATATTTATGAATTTAATAAAAATCACGGGCAAAGCACGGAAAATTAGAAGCGAAATAATTTAGCAAACTACCCTCGCGTGTCTTATAGCATTAACTGATATTATAACCTGTACAACCAAGTGTCAACATGTTATATGTGTTTGAAGCTGCTGTTTTAACTGCAAATATGGCTATGCAATTTTTGAGACATGCTACATTATGCACTTTTATTAACGTTGTTGCCGAATTGTTGCATTTGGCTATGTACAAGTTTTTAGAAATTTACATAACAAATTAAAGCGTAAAAATACGCAAAATCCTTGCTTTGCTTTCAGGTGCAGAGTCCAGTTATTTTACCATATCCGACAGCCCAACAATATTTTTTTTAATAACTGTATAAGTAAAAAAATATGGAAAGTAAACATAACTATGTAAAATAATTCAAGTTTTCAGAATACCCTGTTTTCGGCGTATCTTTTAGTAATTTACAGTTGAGGCCGAAGTATTACATGCATTCTACATCTGAAATAGTGCTCTGAATGAAAGAAATTATAGCTACAAAAAATCATCTGATTAAGCAATTTTTACTGGTAGAAAAAAAAATCTTACTTTTCTAGGAAATCCGTTCTTAGAGACGTCAAATTCACTCCAAATTGAAGCGGAAATAAACGGTGAATCTGTGAACATCAGATCTTGACGCTTTAACATACGAAAATGCCTTAATATATGTTAAGTCTAATTTCACTGGCCTGGTACAGTTTCAGCTATTTAAAATATAGAGCGTAGAAAAGAATATTTATCTTGTGTGTTCCCTTTGTAACTGAAAAAGGTATTTGCAGTTTTAAAATATATTGTGCCTGAAACAATTCTGTATGCCCCACTTTTTTTCTTAATTTTATTAATAAAATATTATTTGTAATAGTTTTGATAGACAGTAATTCATTTAAATATCCAGCTTTAAATGTCTTCAAATACTATAAAACATTTGTAAAAATTGTAGAACATTTTGTATTCCAAATTATTTAACTAATAACAAAACATTTGAAAATTTTGTAGATTTATTGAGAATTTACTATTTCGTTTTAAGTAAACGTAACTATTTGTATAGCTAAGCAGTCAACTGTAATAGTTAAAACCAAAATTAAAAATTAAAAATGTTGTGGTTATATTTTGTTGGTTGTATATTAAATAAAATTTGTTGTTTTAAGATTAATCAATGCGTTTTTGCTTGTTACATCACTTAGACTCATATAAAATGATACTTTCTAAAACCTATTTAAACCATTCAAATATCCAGACATCCGCCGAGGTAATAATATACAGAGATATCAACGAAAGTCAGTTCACAAATGGTACTTTATTTTCGGCAATCGGTAAAATCAACTTGCGATGTTAAGCAGGAGAAGCCAATGCGTATTAATATTAAACTGAATAACTTATAGCCATACAAATATTTATTACTCTTAATGTAAACGCATGGATTACAGTTGCGAAATATTTTGTTTCGAATCTAGATTGGGAAACACCGAAAATTTCATGCTCAAAAGTATGGAAATAATAATAATATCACAATTTTTTTCATTTATTAAATTGGGTAACTTATTCAACTTAATAAAACTCTAACACTGACTGACTGCCAACGCACAGTTTATACCGGTTGATCAATAATCAGAAAATTTTGCATAGGAGTTTCTTATATAACGTAGGTTAACACTAAGAAAGGATTTTTGAAAATTCATAGGGTGTAAAATTTTTGTAAGGAAGTTTGTAATTTTTGAAGTTGGGAACTAATGGATTTTTAAGCTTATGTTCATAAATAAATGTTGGTTGTATTAGCGTTTTTTTGGTATTTCATCAAAAATGAGAATCAAATAAGTTACTTTCCCTTCGGGCCCGACGTTATTTTACAATAAATTATTACTATGGCTTCATTAATAATACAGCCGTTTAGCATTAAGTGCTATAGAATATATTCGTCTCTAAGCTCCAACCTCCGTCCGGTAGTCGGACTCAGGCTGACTTATGGCACGAGGCATGGCTGTGTTTGACGGGAAGCCTTCTTTTCACAGACTAGAGAGCCAAACTCCCGATCGTGAATCATCGTTTTTTTTTTTGTTCATTGTGAAAGGTTAGGTTAGCTACATTATAAATACTTTAAAACATCGTGGACGGTTGATTTGGTTAGGATAGCTACATTAAAGATACTGTGAAATCATGTAAACGGTTTCCTAGCCCTGGATAGCTACATATTAAAAAGTTATTTGCTAAGCAACGACAAAATGATTTTACAGTATTTTTAATGTAGCTATACTTACCTAATAGAACCAACCATCCACCATGTTTTTAAGTATTTATAATGTAGCTAACCTATCCTAATCGACCGCAAAATTTAATGCCACACCGGTTTATACAATGAGATAGAACGAAAAAAAAAAAGCGAGCATGAACTTCGAGGAACTTCGGGTGTGGCTCTTTCGTCTGTGAAATGAAGGCTTCCCGTGTTTGACTTTATCAGTCAAAAGTTCGACGGATGATCGGGCAACTGTTAGAACGAGGTGAAGTTAACTTTATTACGCGCCAAATATTTACATTAAAAAAACTGTTAGACGATATTTACTTTTACCGAGATCATCCCAGTTAGATTCCCGGTACGTCCAAGAGCTGTTTTTTCGTCATTTGGAAACGTAACGGACTTTGCCGTGAGTAGGTAGGTTTTTTTTTCCCACTACCCATACATTCCGTCAATTATCCATCCTCATTTCAATCACCCTTAATCGTCTCTGATTACCAAAAAGTGGGCGAGACATTAAGGGAGTGCCTCCCATTTCAGGTCATGATTTTATATTTATATTAATCACTGATCAACTTTTAGACTTTCTCCATTGTTTAACTTTCACAAAATGAAAAATATAAACAGCGAATACTTTTTGCATGATAAGCTGCCAAAGTTGCATTTTTAACGTTTTAGGGTTATACAAATAAGGAGAATTTTATTTAATGCATAACTGAAACTTTTTTGGTTAACTGCAATGCAATAGGCTACTTCATGATATGGTTTGCATTTCTATCACAAACATCATTTCTTGTTTCTTGGCTGTCAAATATCGTGAAAAATGCCAGGTATAATTAATTAATATATTCTGAAAGAAATTCAAACCATTTCTTGAAGTAGGCAGTGGCATTGCAGTTAAACCTAAAAAGTTTCAGTTCTGCATTAAATTAAATGCTCCTTATTTGCACAACCCAAAAACGTTAAAAATGTAACTTTGGCAGCTAATTATGCAAAAAGTGTGCGCTGTTTATATTTTTCAATTCGTGAAAGTTAAACAATTCAAAAGGTCTACAAGTTCATCTGTAATTATTGTAAATATAAAATCTTGACCTGAGATAGGAGGCACCCCCTTAACTACCCGATTTATTCGTTTATCACGACACAACAAGTATCATTTTTATAAGATCATGTTACGTGTTTCCAGTCCGCTCGGGAATCAGGTTTTTGAAATGCGTACCGCACGCAACCTCTGGGGCAAATACAGAGGGGGAAGGACAAATAACGTCCGAGTTGCCAACCCTTGTAAGCCGCGGAGAAAGTTACGAACTCACCCGAGCGCCTCCCCCCTCCCCCCCCCCCTCCTAACACACACACACACAAACCAGCAGAAAATTACTCGCAGGTGCGCCGGTTACAATCCACACAGGAATTTCCGCGGGATGGCCGCTGGAATGAAATTTTGAAATCCGTGAGAAAGTTTGAAGTTAGGTCTTGCGTGTTTGCAATGGCGAGAACTATATATATATATATTTTTTTTTTTGCCTTAGTTACACTTGCAAATTCCAATTTCATTATCCTACGTCGTCATAATTTTCCTTCCGTTCGTTTGGAGCACCGGCCAGCTTTGGTAAAAAAATTAGTTCTGGGTTTGAATTCCAGTGAGAGTATGAATGTGTGTGTGTGTGGTTTTTCTACTTCAAGATTTAGTTTTCGATATTTAGCATCTTGGCTCCCGGTATACGGCATTCGGTAGAAGTCATTTCGCGAATGGAACGGAAGTCCAATGAACGGAAATGTGACGCCACGGTGCTGCCATCTGTGGAAGTCTCAGGAAAATCGAAAAGATGGCGGACCACGTGACTCGTCCGTGAATTATTGTGCTTTCGTGAACATCGCAGAACTTACACCACGCATTTGTATTTAAAATTAAATCTTTATAATAAATCAAGTACCATTTAATAATTCATGTAATAATTTAAAGTTATAAAAATAAATAATAAAAATAGGTTTAGAAACCTGGCATTACAATTTTGACAGCCTTTAGTTAACACTGAAATGTAAATCTTGCATAGAGTTCGTCTAAGTAAAGAAAAACAAAAAAAAATTAGCCTAAATATATTCGACACCATGTTGAATGAAATAATTTCATCAAAATTTAATTGTTAAATCTTAAATTAGCTTAATAAGTTTAAAGTTTGTTTGTAGGAAGTATTTACAGAATGATTTCAGTCATTTAAGCAAAAACAAATGTACACATTCTTAATGTTATAATACGAATTTTAAAATTATTCAGCTTAATATTTCATTTTTAAAAATTCTACATTAAATTTCGTGCCCTAGTTTCGTTTTATACGTGTATTTTCAACACGAAAACAAGTGCATTTTTAATTATTTTTCGCTTTTATCAGAGCAAATTCATTATATAATTTAAAATTTCGGTCTGCAAATGGGATGATTCAATAGTCGACGTTTCTGCTCTGGCAGCGAATTATAATGGCGGGCGTGGAAACTACATGGTAATTTGCGTTAGTAAATGTAGATCAAAACCCATTTTGCTTATGTATGTATGCATGTGTGTGTGCCGCAGTGCATCCTCAATTGCATGTATGGGACCAGAAATGGTGGATTATGGCTGGATCTGCGGGCAAAAGCAGATGCGTTTGAAACCTCTCTGGGGGGGTTCGACTGCCGAGCCTCGGTGTCTTGGTCCCAAAGGGCCCCATAGTGAATGGATCAGGCCTATGGTAATGGACTGACTGAAAAGGGCGCCGCTGTTTTTGGTGCCCCCAGGCTTAAAAAAGAGCTGTGTACCACAACGCCGAAAAATGTTGCTGCAGGGAGGGGGGCCACAGGATCAAAATGAAAAACAACTGAATGAATTTGTGTGCTAACCTTACCTAACCTAACCTTTGTGGCAGTCCTGCAATGAAATTTTTCGGGGTTAATGAATTTTGGCGTTGTGGTAATTCGGCGTTGTGGTACACAGCAGTTTTCTAGCTGTCGGCTTTGTAGTCAATTTGGCATTCGGCGTTATTGTACGTTCGGCGTTGTGGTATTTCGGCGTTCCCCTAGTCCCCTAGTCCAGGGGTCGGGGGAGGTACCGAGGCAACCCCGTGGCCCTCCAGCATACGCACAGTTGTTCTGTCATTTCTAGCCATGGCTTCCTGCGGTCGCCGCCGGATGAGTTCAGGCACTTCCGGGCCTTAATCGGCTGTAAATCTGCCGGGCCGAGGTACGGCAGGTCGGAGGGTAGTCCGAGGAGACGAGGACATCCTGTGGAGTAACTCTGAAGAGTGGCGGTCGGTTAGCAGCTGGAGAACTGTCTGCCGAATTGACGCCAAGTTGGTAGTAGTACGGGAAGAATCCATGAAAGATTGAATGGTGTGCGGCTGAGGTTTCCTCCAAGGCCCTGGATTCTGATCGGGTAGGACTCGTACTTGGTAGTGGTGCTCCGATCGCTTGGAGCAGGCTCCAAGGGTTCCCTAGCCCGATGCGGAGTCGACGTGGTGAGCGACGACACAGCTCCGGTGCTAGCCTGGACAGCTGGCAGAGGTTGGATAGGCCTCCACCGGACCACGGGTTCACTGGGTGTTTTGAGGGGTCCCAGTGTGATGTGGGCGCCAGCAGTGCTGACAGGACCTAAGGTCTCAGGACACAGACAACTGTCTGGTCAGCTGAGTGCGGTAGAGGGGCTGAGGCGGTGACTATGCTGGGTTGGTGGCCCCAGCCGCTGGTCATTGTCGAAGCCCTAATACCCTCCCGATCAAACAACAGGGAGCGATCCCTAACAGTGCTGTTTTTGTTAAAGCTCTGGAATTCTATTAAACGCAAACTGGAATGCTACTCCCACCCTACCCTATTAGGGTGCATATGTGGGAGGGAAACGTGAGAATACCGGCCGTAAGGTTGGAATAATCTGTATGTATATATGTGTTTATATATATAACGCATGGCACTTTTTTTTAAAGAATTATGCATTCAATTTCGTGTCCGAGATTCGCATTTGCAACATAGAACACATCGTTATTTAGCTTGTAAACCAATCTCTAAATAACAAATGACATAAAAATTCAAATTAAATAAAACATTATAAATTCGTTTTTTTTAGCAGGTGTCACGTGTAACTGATGTAAACTATCTATTTAAACAATCGTAACAAAAATTGTTCATTTAACAAGTAAAACATATTTTATACTTATTGTCTCATTTTTTTGTTATTGATGGCAGCAAAATTTCAAATTAAAAAACCTAGAAAACTTTGTAACTTGAAAGATATGTAGTATTTGTGTGTTTTAGGTATGTGTGAGTTTTGTTCTGTGCTTATACGTGTGTAGGTTTGCATTTTTTACCTTATTGTGTTCATGTGTCTGTCCGTGATTCCTAACCATTATGGCTTATGGAAGTAATATTTAGATCAACCTTGACATTTCATTGTATTTTTTTTTTTTTTTGTAATTTAGACTGACGAATAGATTTTGTTCAAGATTTATTATCATTCCTAAAATTTTTAATTAAATTCTCAATGGTATTTTGGAACATCTCGGAAAATACTCATTAGATTAAACAGATTATAAGCCATGGGACATTTAATTAATTATTTAAACAGTATTAAAATAATTATTCATAAATAACCATTTATACACAAAATTTAATAAGACTTCACTAATGCTTTTCCTCGGGGGTGTTGTGAAACTTTATGTTTAAGAGTTATATAATAATTCCACAAATATATTTTGGTCAAAATACGTTGACAGAAGGTTTTCAAACATACTAAATGTCATAGCACACCTTCAGTCAATAATAAAGAGTTGTATTCAATAGATTAATTATAAAAAAAGGATAATTATAAAAAAAATTTGAAGTTTAAAATTATTATACCAAAACTTCAAAGAAAAAAATGTATGTTTTATATCTGATCTACGTTCGTTTAAAATATATATTCATCTAAGCACTTTTCCAGAAACAGTTTGTACTACATTTGATATACAAGCGTTTCAAAACATAAGCTTCAAAAATTGTTAATTTTTCAAACCTCGTTTACAAACCCTACCACTTTACTCCAGCCTTATTACCTACTTGTTTAATAAAAGCTCCCATTTTATCTATTAATATATATAAATTTATAATACATTATATACAAATTTAACAATAAAATTTAACAAATATGAAAACAATTTACTTATTTTGAATGAAAGAGCAACAATCGACTATGAATTCCTTGGTAGAGTTTTATGAAATCACTTGTTTCAGATAATTAGTTATACATTTTAATTTATCTAAATTGCTAAGCGAACATCTCAAGTTCTAAACTGTCTTAAATAAGTTTTATTTTATTCGTGGTTTGAAACCGTTACATTTTATCTTCGGCGTTTAAGCTATCATTTGATTTAGGCATAATTTTTATTTTTTTCATTCGCCAGGTAAAAATATATTTCAGATCCACCCACGTTTTCTCGGTTTTCTTTCCACACATATAATCCTACCTTTATTTGAGAGATTTATAGGTCTCCCAAGGCTTAAAAAAAGTTGGGAAATTTATAGGTTATAAATTTGCGTGCTGGAAAATATTTCCTCTCTGGGTGCCGGGAAACTCCAGTATCACCGAGAAATTGATCAATGCAGGACTGTCAGCCGAGCGCGCAACAAAGCCACCTCAACGCCAGAAATATATGGACCAAGTTTGAGAACGTCACGACAGATCTCGCTGTACTTTCTCTTTCTATCTCTCCTCCCTCCCTCTTTCTTCCCACCCGCTCGTCTCACGACACGCGACAGTGCTGGCTCGCGTCTTTTCGAGCCCAGTCTTCATTTTCTCCCATACTTCTCTCTCTCTCTATTTCTTTGTTGCGTTCTCGTTCATGTTTATGCATTATACAGGCCGCTTCTTTGCGACCGAAAAAAAAAGACATGCCTCGTCTATTTTTATCTGCGAGCCACCTTCTCACTGACTTTCCCCCTTCCCAACCGCCCATTCTCTGGCGTTCTGGAAACGCGGGGAGGGGAAAAAATGTTCCCTTACTTTACGACAGGCCCGCCACGTCCGAACTGGAGTTTTGCTGACTTCATATTTAGGTGCCAAGACGATCGGGTGGCTTGAGGCCACAGAAAGGAAAAATTTCCATATCGCCAGCGAATAAAGAGGACACGTTCCACCCACCCTTCCTCTTTCCTCCTTTTTCCACCAGCCGCATTCACACCAGTTCCACGTGGTTCGAGGGAGAATTCTCTTAAAAGAACACTTCGCACTCTGAAAGGTATCCCGAGCCATTACCTCGGCTTTATTTTTTATTTAGTTCGATAAGTTGCCGTCTCGGAAATTTGGAGTTGTCGTCACTAGCAACGCATAATTTTATTGTCAGGAAGTCGTCATTTCCAGCAAAGTTCTCAGCTGGCTTCTGGAGCTGAAAACGAAAGAAAAACGATATTTTACTGGTCCCAGTTTAGACTTCGAGTTGCGCACGAACAACAGGCCTTATGAACAAGAAACCCTCTGTCTCCCTCGCCTTTGTATTCTGTTCATTAAAGTTCCTTATCGTGATGGAGCATCTTTCGTAATAACATCCTAACTGTCTGGCTCACCACGTAAGCTGTGTATCAAAGAAGTGTTGGCCACAGATTTCCGTTAAAGGATAAACTTCGAAAATGGGGATCGTTCAGCTATGAAGACAACGCGGGATTAGATAACCGGGGGCGTTGGTGCAATCAGAAAAGTTTCCAGTTGTTGAAGCTAAGGCTTGCAGAAGTTTCAAAACAATGCTTTCGACTTCCATCAACACTTCTGGCTAGATATATTTCCGGCTTAGGTTCTTCCTCATTACTTGCGTGGCTTCGTGATTGGCCCATGTCTTTGGACAGCGTTTGAAGTTCAAGAATTTTCGCTCGTTTTTGTGATGACGTTGAAAAACAGTCATTATACATAGTATTTATTATATTTATTTCAATTTCTCGATGTACTAACCTGATGTCATTAATTAACTGCATGTGAAGTAATTTTACTGAAGTTTTTTGTTTTTAAATACCGTTTATGACATAAAAAAAAACAAAAAAAATGGGGTGGGCTGTGTCGGGACACGGCTGTAAGTTTTGAAGTAAATACGTGTGTTGAATAAGAAGTTAAAAAATACTGTTTATAGTTTCAGTTTATGTGTTATTTCTAGAGACCTGCGAAATTCGCGGTTTCGATGGCCTTCAGGATAGACTGCACATACCCCTGTACACTCGGGCAAATAACGCAAGTTCATTGGCTGCCGACTTGTAAGTCGTTTCAGCTGGTTTGTCTGTGATTCGATCCTTCTTTGGTTGAGGGTTTATAACTGGTTGAGATTCGTCCAGATTAACGGTAAGCCAATAGCAAAATTATCAAAGAGGTATATGTGTTTGAATTCTAGCCTATCACCGAATGAATCCGCGAATTTTGCAGGTCTCTAGTTATTTCATATTCCAGCACTCGTACTAGGCCTGGAGGCTTCCGCCATCTTAAATTTCTTCCTCTCTCTGCAGAGTCTGGTATGATCGGCAATGGTGATTGGCGCCTTTTTGGAAGCGTTACAATTTGTTCTTTTTTCCAACCGTTCCTTCTTGCAATTCCAATTTCCCATATGCCTCGACATTGTAATTTTTTCGCACTATTCTTCGTAATTTCGTCTCACGGTTGTTGTATCGTAAATTTTTAAAAAAAATTTTCAAACTTGGTTTTGTCCACTATTTTATGCACAAAATCAACTGTATTTGATTCAAAGCGTGTATCCAATATCTTCTCTCAAAGTTCATTCGTCACTAAAAATCGAACATTCGGGAAACTTGTGTATTTCTCATAGTGACCTATAGTTATACAAAAAAAAATTGTTTTTAATGACGCATGCGAGACACGAATATAGTAAGCCTGGTTTATATTTTATAACGTTCCTAAATTTATCCTGATTTCGTTACAATCCACTTTTCAAACTGACACCCTGAGTTATAACACGTATTCACGTAAAACAATTGGTAAAGATTTTTCATCATGACGTTCCTCATACTTTACCAATTTTCATGTCCGTATTAAAGCAACTATTTATGTAACTAATGCACATAATCCAATGTATATGGCAAAAATGGTGCATTGGCAAGACACTAGACTCTCATTCCACAGTAACTTGGTTTGAATTCGGGTTCGGCCATACTTAGTTTGGTCTTCCGTGCTTTTCCGCAGTCACTATGGGCAAATGCTGGGATTTTGCCTCACTACAGGCCATTGTCGCGTCTTTCCCCAATATTCCTGTTGTGTTTCATCGTCACTTATTATATTCCCGTCGAAGAGGTGTCAAGCGTATTAAAATTGTCCACTATTTTATGCACAAAATCAACTGTATTTGATTCAAAGCGTGTCTCCAATATCTTCCAATAAAGTAGAAAGAAACGAATTATCACGTAATTGGAAATGCCTCTAATGGATAAAATTTTCTGAGTGCTAAAGAATTTTTCCCAAATTCGAAACTATAACTCTTTTCGAGTTCCGCCCCCCATTTTCCGCGTAGTTAAAATTCTCTTTTATATTAAAGATGATAAGAAAACATTTTTACCTGCACCAAAGCTCATTACTTAGTTGAAGATGTCATATAGCATCAGTTACCTGCAAAGACTGCCATCTACCAGCGTGTCTCAGTGTCTTGGGATACCTACAGTGATACTAAGACCTTGCAGAAAAATTGTTCTAGCGGTTAGGGCCGCCTTAAGAGTCAGACAAGTAAAATCTAACCAGAAGCTTTGCAGGTTAATCAAATGCCTCAAGTCACGATTGTAATTCGCAAAACGTTTGTTCGACACCAACAATCAACTTTGCTCTCTGCCATACCATTGCCAAAAGTTTGATGTTATATGCCTAAGAAATAATTCAGGACCAGACCATAACGTGTATCAATTACGTGTGAATGATTGACGTGAAACGAAAGTCCTCTCAAAATTTGGTTTTATAACATATTTATTTTCAACAAGTAGTAACGAGTTCTACCGTTCAGCTTCACAGGTTCTTTTGACCTTTAAAGACACTAAACAAATATCGGCTTCACGCATTCTCTACGTAGCACATGGATGGCCACGCCCGTTTCATTTCCAGTTTACTGGCTGTGTTTTTTGTTTTTTGGTGGCTTATTTCAGAAGCATCCAGGTGTGCCGGTACGGAGAGAATATTTGAGGAGAATAACGAACACTGGTCCATAACTGTTTACCCTGCGGAACCTCCTTTCTGGTAGAGCCAGGCCACATAATCTCAGCGCCCAGCTGCTTTGCAAATTACAAAAAGTTAAAAAAAATTTCAATTAATTTCAAAATGCCCATCTACGCGTCCACCAACTCTGGGTGCTAAGATAAAAATCAAAATTAGCATAAAAGCTCCCAAATCGCGGTTTTGGATTGGACATTCACTCAAATCGAAAGGTCTTTCAACTAACATTATGCTCAAATTTTATTTCTTGCAAAACTCTCCAAAAATTATCATAACAAAGTTATTGTCTATAGACGGTGCATTAAAATGTACAATGGTCGACCCAAAGTTCATGGCAATGATTGTAGAATAATTTCCCAAATAAATAAAATTACTATCCAATTAAAACTAATATTACAATATTACACAACGATTACGTAATATGGATTATTATTACTCCCAAACTGGTGACAGTAGTAAACAAACAAGCGATCTAGCAAAAGATTTAAACCTAAATTTGTAATTTTAACAATTGCATAAATTAAAACAAAAGTAAAAATATTAACTTTGGATGAACAGCTAAAGTTCTATTTATTTAAAAAATCAACTTTTTACTGATGGAGTTGCGCGCGATGATAACGGCCGTTACACTCGTCCGAATGCTTCGTTGCTGAAGTCCTCACCCTGAACGATTAAATAAATGATTGCCAAAAATATGATTTGTTGGTGAAGCGAGTCCAAGGTGCTTACCAAGTTTTTCTTCCAAATCCATGATTGGGAGTGCATAACATAATTCTCACAACGGCATTTTCGCGAATGTAATAACTTTTCCTGTGTAATACCCCTAGTGTCTTAAAGAATAATTAAGTAATTAGATAAAAGGATTTGGAAACTCTAAATACTGGGGCCCCTCAATTGATAGCTATAAAAGTCAACAACAGAGGCGACACTAGGAGCAAACAAAGAAAATTTAGAGACTCCCTACGAACACTTGGGAGAAAAAGGATCGTTATTATATATTAAATAAATAAAAACAACTGTTACGTCTATAGACTCCCTTATTTTATTGATCATTGTTCTTTCTTTTTTTATAGATTAAATTTTCCTTAATAACATCTGTTTTTCATTGATAAGTGATCTTATTTAAATTTCTCATAATTACAATTATTATATTATATTCTTTGAACTTATCTCCTATCGGGCCGGCCCTGAATGTTTAACAAAAATAACAATACTTAAGTACATTAATGAAATCAACATTGGTAACTTTAAGGGTTGTACATATAGTCCTTGCAAAACATAATATAAATTTCTTCTCCTCGACTTGCTTTTACTGTCCGCTGTCTTAACTGGGTTACACTATTTTTTTTTGTTGAGTTCATGAATAGAATAATAGAATAATGCGGGTATCACCCGGGGCTGTAGGTAGACGGTGAGCGAGGTAGTTGGCCTAAAGGTGGTGGGGTCTGCTCAGGAACCGACTCCAGAGGTTCTGGCAGAGGATTTTGGCTGCCCCAAACTTGGAACCCTGTCTGAAACAGAAGCCCAAATTCCAAAGAATTAGACCTGTTTCCAGACAGTATGCTTAAATGGCGCAAAAGGCCAATATAAGGAAAATTAAAGGGGGGGATGACGTCAAGACTTACCAAAACAGGGTGTTGGTCCTGGCGCTCAGGAGAGGGCGTCTCGTCTCCGAAAACTCGAACCACGATTCGCGGTAGCCACGGAAGTCATCATGATTAATTTAAAAAATATATAAAAAAAATACTAAATTTCTCTAGGTACTTTCAACTAAACTACTGACTGGTTAATAATTTTAGCTAGGGACTCCATCCCTCTAGTCTGAGCAGACTACATAATATACGGTGCGATGTCGATGATTCGCCGAAGATCGCAATTACAAACGGTACCAGTCAGTCAGGAGGCGCGCACCGAAGTAAGTTCAGAGCGGGATATCACCAGGATATCATAAGCGCGGGGTCTCTAGAGAATGGGAGGGGGGGTAGGCTCTGAACCGAAAATGACCGAGTCCACCCGAAGGTGTCCGGCATAAAAAAAATAGATCTTACTGGAGTGACTGCGCGACTGAGGCGCTATCTTTTGGTGGCGAGAAGAAGTACTAATAAATCGACTAGTGACCGACGAGAGTGTCAAGCTAGGGGGTAATGGAGTAACCAGTGGTGCCACCTAGCGGCCTGAGACATAAGGAGGGGAAAGGTTGTCGTTACCTCCGCGCGAGCGCGGTAGTGTCGGCGCCGCCGACGCCCACGAGTGGCGTTTGTTACCACAGCCGTCGCTAGGTGTCGCTAAAGTCCAGAATCGTAACTGCGGCTGTCAAGCCTGAGATGGCCTTGACTCCGGTTAACGTCCCCGTGCGGTCGTCGCTCCTAGCCACACTTCTGAGAAGAAAGTGGTGGGTGAGCAGTAGGGGGATGGCTTCAAAAAACGCATGGTCTGTGGGACACAAGGCCCACGGGATCCTCCTGTCGTGTCTTGCTGCTAGTGAACCTTATACCGATTCGTGACAGAGTTAGCAGGGCTCAGCACTGCTTCACAAGCTGCTATAGGCAAAAGAAGACCCGCGAAGAAATAACGTTACCGGCTCCGACGTGCCTGGAGGCGGGAGAAATATTAGCCAGAATGCTAGCCTAGCATGAGGCTAGGAAAGAAAATCAGCTCGCCTCTGAGAACAGAGGCTGAGGGCCTGGCCGTAAAGAAAATAAGATGAGAGAAAAAAAATATATTTCCAAAAATATTTAAGATTACAAAATTTTTAAATAAAACGTGCCTAAATCCCTAATGCACGGCACACCTGTTGCACCAGTACTATGAAAAATCATTGAAAGAGTACTTTATCTGTCTCAGCAGCAACACTCAAATTCGGCACTAAATATTTCCAAATGGCATGACGATCGCAAACGGGTTTTAAAACAATTTATTGTCTTACCCAACTCTCGTGGAGCCGAAAAGAAAACAAAAAACCCTCCAGGCTTTCGTAAAAGTCTTAACACACACGCCGCACAGTCAAGTTAAATCCGTCGCGACTATGGACTCGCAGTCTGAAGGCTCGTGACGTAGTTCTCGGCTCCAGAGGCTTGTCTGCTCGCGCACGACTCCGCGGCACTCAACATACCAGTGTTGCCAACTTTCCCTTCTAGTCACTAAACCGAGTTTTCCACTACTCCCCTGCGCGATCCTCAGTATTCATATTTTAAAGTTATTTTTTATTCTAGCCGCAAGGTTATAAATTTGATCTAAACAAAAAAATTATTAACAGAAATAAAAATCACACAAATGCATATAAGGTGTTAGCTAAACAAAAATTAAATTACTACCAAATCTCAAAACTAACTATATACAGTATTTTGAATACAAAACCGAGTCATAACACATGTAATAAAATTAAATTTTAAAAATATCAATAGAAACACTCTGGTTATAAAATTCTTGACAAAAGCACATATCTTCTAATTAGGCCAGTGGCTTGGCCACGCCCCCACTGGAGAAGGCATCCTTGGGGTGCCTACTGGACGTATATCACTCTGGTCCAATCAGACGACTCCTGTCAACGGAGCCAATACGTCAAGCCCCCTTTAGTTCCTCCCCCACCCCTTACAAGGGGTTGGGGGGAGAAGCTGTTGTACTGCAGCGAGGGTGAGTCAAAAACAGACGTTGTGCCATACGTCGTCATTACGACCACGCGACCTCCCGACCTGGAAACCTAGCACCTAGCAACCTAGTGACATAGCGTCCTAGCGACCTAGCAAGTTTTCCCATATGGCATTTAGATACTTTAGGGAGTGTAACATTTCCAGTACTTCTTTTCAGACAGTCTGTTAAGTTCTACGATTCATCGGTGACCTCTGGGTGCTACCGCCGCTGGGTCTTTGAGTTCTAAACTATAAGGTTCCGTGTGTACATCGCTGGAATAAAGTCCAGATTACACGGCGCGTTGAACTACTTCTGTGGAACTCTTTTTCATATGAACCGAGCATGTTCCCATATGGACTATTTCTCTTTCAAGTTACACAGGTATGCTTGCCTGTGATTGGGTGGTTGAAAGTCAACAATTCACAACTAAAAACGATGGCTGAACGAGAATCATGTTACAGCCGAAAAACAAATTCAATGCAATTAATTGTATGAACTGATTTGTTATCACAAGTAAATTACAGCACAGAATAAATTAGTAGTATGCTATGTTGAAAGGAAGAAATTAAAGACCCGTCATAACAAACACCGAGACTTAAACAGTGAGATCGATTCAAGTTAAAAAATCGATTCCCGTGCAACCACTTTCTTCTCGATCAAATGAATGTTTTCAAAAAAATTGCTACCTGAACATACTAACTCGCAACAGTTTAGATATTCCGTACATGGTTGTGTATAGAGTTTCTTTTGTTCAAGTGTGGAAGTGATGCCCCCGTTCCTTTCCCAAACTAGGAAGTATGGGAAATGAACATAAAAAAAATAGTTTAAGATATAAATGTTATTATTTTCTCAGAAAAGGGGGGGGGGTGAGGCAGGTAGGTTAAAAAATCTAAATTATAGTGTCGATGCCTATCAAGCGGAGGCAATAGGTTAATACAAGACATGTTTTTTTCAGCCAGCCTAAGGTAAGGCATTACGAGGACACATAGAGCAATGAGTAGAGACACCTGTATTTCGCGAATACATTTCGTGTCAAGGTATTTCACATAATACTGTAGCTTTTCTCCTGTGGTTATTGGCTGAGGTCGGTGAGATGTGTCGTCCCGCTCTTGACGGGGCCAATGAGAATGTGGTCACCGTACTGCTGCACCCTCACAATTTGCCATGACTCTTAGAAAAAGCTACAGTATTTTGTGAAATACATTGACTTGAAATGTATTCGCGAAATACAGGAATCCCTAGCAATGAGACGTGACTTCTCACAACACGGTGCGAACCAAGACACTGCTTTGATCCCTGCCCATGTTCCAGAAACTGCTGGCTCCGTTGGGTTCAGGAGTTGAAACAGGAAGGGCATCCATCATTTATGAATTTATTTTAATACATACTGAGGTTAAAATGGCACCAAAAAATACTTGCAGCAAAAATAATGAACAAACAAACGAAAATAGTGGTACCTTTTTAGAATATTCGCAGAAATAAATAATCTCCATGTGCCAAATATGGCTCATCTAAGTTTTCAAATTAAATTTAACTTAGACATCTTATATTGGACACCCATGATAAGTATGTGAAGGTTCTACGAGGATGGAAATTTAAAAAAAGAAAGGCTAGTGGACCGCATTGGAACCAGTTTACCCGAAAAAGGTTAAATAAAATTTGTCAGGTGATAAAAAAAAACCGTTTCTCCGTAGATAAGGCCTTTTCAAATGAACTCTGATTTGGATGCTGCACATAAAAGCAAAACAGAAGCGATATATAAATTTTTATTTTCACAAAAGGAACATTATTCGGCATCACTAGAGTGCATGCATACAATAAAGCGAATTGGTAATGAAAAAAAATTGGAGATGTGGCTTTTTCCAACAGACTCATTAATTTATAACCGAGTTATATTCGGCGCAATTGCCATGCATCAAGCTTTGGCGTAAACTAGCTGGAGGAGGAGGAAAATAAAAAAACGTTCTGTGCATCAGGTTCGATAAATTACCGGATTGTGCTGGAGGTAGGTGTGGTGTCAATGGCGTGAGAAGGAAGGAGGTGTGGAGGGAAGGGGGCTATTGCTGCTGCTCTGCGGGACCCACGTGCCTGCAAACAAACCGATTGTGTACCTCAGCTGTGCATAAACAGCAGCGCACGTGACTTTGTCCGTCCCAGGCCTGTTTGCCGGGTCCGACGGACACGAGCTGGATCGAAGAGTGACGTCCCTTTCCACCCCCCCCCCCCCCCCCAATCCCTCTGCCACTCCTTCCTAAGCCAAACCAACCAATAACGTGCACACAGCACCCCACCCCTCCAGGGGCTCTTAGGTTCCAGAGCGCATCAAGAGAGAGGTGGTTTGCAATGTTGGCCAGATACACGTGTTTTGTATCAAACGTGTAGCTGGTAGAAGATGATTCCAGTGCGAACCATGGAGGTATTATTAGAGACCGGATAAAATCGCGAATTCATTTCGCGATAGGCTAGAATACAAATCGTTATACATCAGTGCTGCCTCTGCTATTGGTTCACAACTCACCTGGATGACTCTGGGCCGGTGAGAAACACCCAACCAAAGCTTTATCGAATCACAGGCTGCTACGTTGTAACGTCTCAAAACACAGTAGCCAATGAGTGGGTGACATTTGACCGAGTGTACGTAGAACTATGGAGTTAATCCTACAGGTCATTGAACCCGCGAATTTTTCCGGTCTCTAGGTATTATCATACGGAGTGTGGTACCTGTTGTAAACTTGAGGACAGTCTTGTTTAAAAAAAACAGGGTGGGGGGGGGAAGTCTGTAAAGTCGGTTTACGGACGATAATTTTACGTGATAACGTCATAAGAAAACATTGATGAAAAATTGCATACTTTTTCATTTTCAAATATTATTTACAGTTTTTCGCAAATTTAATTTAAATAATTTTTTTAATACAATCATGAACAATTAGTTAAAAAGTCCGCCTTAACCTGTTTGATATTATAGAAGATTTTCTCGCACGGTGGTTGGCCGGTTCTTGCACGCTCGGCTCAGGTGGAACGTGACAATTTTTTCGTGCGTGCAGCCGGCGTTCATCGATTTATAAGACGTTATCACGTCAAAAAAAATAATAATTTTGTTGATTACCTTGAATCAAACTCGCAAGAAAGATTCAAAACATTTTTATTCAGAGAGTAATGTTAAACAAAGCTTTAACAACACATCAGGAAAGTATTGACGATGAATTGTATTATACCAAAACAAAAAGTTAAGATATTACTCAGATGGGAAAGGAGGCAGTGGAGGTCTTTCTAATTTTGACTTCAATTTTTAACATTACAAAGACTGCGATCACCCACTCCCTGACTTCTTACCAACGTGGATAATCATTACATTGCATTTGTTTAAAATATACTATAACAACACTGTAAAAAGCGAACCACTTTATTTTCTCTAAGAAAACACATATTTCGTGTATTTTTAAAAATATTTATGATCAAAATTAACCTCCAGTGCTTCGAATTTATACATGGAAAATATAAATACTTGTAGTGCCGCTCCTATTTAGTTATTTTTTAAGACAACTTATTAATATTTTACTACAAATTGTAAAAAAAAATATTTTACTTTAAATACAGAGAGTGAGTAAATAGAAACGATTTGCGTGATTTTTTAAGTTTCTAGACTACTTTATGAAACAGTTGAGGCGGTCTCGCTTTACGGGTAAGTTTAGAAGCCGGGGAAAAAAATATAAGCGGCTTTACTCGCACAGGACGAAGCTTGTGTACAGATGTTTTTTTGCAGAGGTAGAGAGATACATGGCAGTTCGCTGAATTTTACCATTTCCTCTTTCCGATGATGCTTTTGATGTCTGACGAATCAAAATTTTTTTTTTTTTTTTTTTTGAGTTCACGTTAGCTCCGACCATCCCCAACAACTAGGCAATTCACTTTCACGCAGCAATGACATCATTGCAAAATAACGTTGACCTGAAAAAAAAAATTTGCTATCAAACTTAAGTGGAGTGAGTAATGTTTACACGTGACAGACATGTGTAAGCCGCGAGCGCTGCCAACATTGAATTTTCAAAGCATTTCAGGTGGTTTCATTCTACATCAATAAATTGGGAAAAATTCTGAATAGTATTTTTATAAAACTTGGCTTTTGTTTGTGGGGATTCAATAAAAATTCATGGATTCAACGTTCTACAATGGTTAAAATAATGTTTCGTTCCCTGATTGAATAAAACTTTAAAATACCGTTTGCTAAGTATTCCCACTACGTAGTGGTTTGTTAGAGGCAAATAAATATCCTATAATTAAAAAAAGTCAGAACTACGCTTTAACGTTACATTATTGCGCTTTATACTTAAGGTTAAACACAAATTCACCGGATGATGGGTGTTTTTAAAGATATACTTAATACTATATTTATATGTGTTTTTTTTTATTTTAATCAGTTGAGTTTTAGTTCAGTAAATTTTATTTTAACATTCAATATGTTCCAGATAACAAAAAAACATATACAATAATATTTTTTGCTGTCTTGTATTAATATGAACATAATTCTCATATAATGTAGAGACTAGTTGTAGCGTTATTTCAAACCCGTGTTATGTTAGTAGCCTATTCCATATTTTTATTGATTGCAACACCTTAATGTTATCTGTTTCTTTCTAATGCAAATAAATGTTCTCGTGTAAATTTTGAAAAGATATTGTCTCATCTGTGCAATAAAATTCACTCGAAAATCATCATGAAATAATTCATACAAGTATCAGAATTTTAAAAGAAAATTGAAATACTCAACTTATTATTTGCGAGAGTGTGTGTGTAGAGAATTTATTGATTTTTTTTTAATGTATGAGAATAAACACAGTACGTTAATACTTATTAACGTTCAGTAATTTTTGCTTACAAATAACGTATTAATTTATGAGTTTTATGGATACTTATACTTACAACTTACGCTTTTACTCCATTTTCAATCAATGTATTTCCATTTTTTAATATTATGTTTTCACCATTTTTCAAATTCGTTTGATGTTTCATCGCCTTTTATATAAGCGAATCGTTAATATAAAAAGTGGAAAATAGAGTTCATATTTGAGGAATGGATTCTTATTCATACTTACTTTGGTATTTGGAGGAATGTGATTTATAAAATAGCCAAAATACTCTTAATTCGAATATACTGAGAACATAACACTTTTTTTTTAGAATCTGCGTGGATACCTCAAGGCACTACACTGAAGTATCTTAAGCTTGGTCTCATACGCCGAGATTTTAATTTTCATTTTAATTGCATTTCTGTGTTCAAAGGACTATTTCTGTAAACTCCAACACTATACTAATCTTTCATTTGTTGTTCTGTAACTAACATTAAAAATATGTAATATAATGGGCGTAAAATTTCTGGCAAGTGTTTGTAATTGTCGTCACCTGTGTGATGTTTTACATCCCTTATATTACTCTTAGTTAATATATATGTTGAAAATATTTGTGAAAAAACACCGAAAGCAAGAGAGATATACAATGTAAAAAAATGTTTATACTTTTGCAAGGAAAATCCTTGGAAACTCAGCTGCCAACGATATCACTTGTGAAACTGCAAGGGAGAGCTTTGTAAAACTGCAAATGGTACAAATCTCTGCCTTGCAATCTTACAAGTGATATCGTTGTCAACTGAGTTTCAGAGAAAAATCCTTTGAAAAAATACAAAAAAAAAATTAGTGTAGTGTTAAATATGCAGAAATATCATTCAACTTAGAAATTAAATTACGATAAAAATTTTAAAAAATGGACAAGGCGTGTGAGATCTTAATTAAGGGCAGTGTTCAAAACGATTAAGTGGCAGGAAAATACGCGGCTGTTAAATGCATAATGTTTCTGCACTGCCCGAGTGACGTTTTCTCAAATTGATGCGATTAATGCTTGCTCGTGATCCGTTGCTTTTAACTAACTACAAACGGAAAACTTTTATTTCTTATAGAGGAACAATCGGCAGATGAGGTGGGAGGATTGAATGTGTGTTTAAGGAAAAGTTTGAAACAACTGTGCTAACCACTTAGATAAATCTGAATCTATCAGTGAATAAAACGAAAAGAAAATTGTGTACGAACTGATAATCAATCCAATATATTTTGTCGGATTTTGAATACCAGCAAGTTTTTCGAAGTTATTTACTATCAATCTTTTTTCTAATCTTAAGCTGGATGCACGATTGAAAAAAATAATGGTAACAGTAACAGGAGATCGCACGCACAAGATTTGACCGTCTTTGTTTTCGAACCTACTGGTTCACAGTAGTGACGGTAGGGAAATCATGGCACAACAATCAATGAGAGTAGAGTAGAATGCAATATTGGAGGGACTAGAGAACTGTTTATAATTATCAGCAGTATTGTGGCGAGAAATTATCGAGATATTTCAATGTTCAGGTGTATGTAATTCCTGCATTAAAAATTCATTATTGCTATCACTTGATGAAAAGTAACCAGCCAATAATGTAAATAAATATATATATATATATAAAATTTCGTTGGTAGATTTTTAAACTAAATATTTTACATAACCCAAAATAATTATTATAATATGTTGAACATTTGTGTTTAAAAACTGCTGGTCTGATGTCGTGGGATAATATCATTTGGTAGTTATTACAGTTGTTAGTTGTTTCCTATCACTACCATCAGATGTTGGAATCATGGCGAAATTTCGTTGGCTGAAATTAACCGTAAGATTTCAAATATGAACTGATTTCTCACGGGTTGTGTACACAGTCGTGCATATATATGTTTGTGTGTGTGTGTGTATGTATGCGTGTGTGTGTATGTATAATTTCTAACCCAGCATTAACGAGGGTAATTTTCTCTAGGGCGACAAATGTAAGTGATAAGTAGGGACCAGAAAAATTCGCGGGTTCAATGACCTGTAGGATGAACTCCATAGTTCTACGTACACTCGATCAAATACCACCCTCTCATTGGCTGCTGTCTTGTGAGACGTTCCAGCGTAGCAGCCTGTGATTCGATAAAGCTTTGGTTGGGTGTTTCTCATTGGCCCAGAGTCATCCGGGTGAGTTGTCAACCAATAGCAGAGGCAGCACTGAGGTATAACGATTTGTATTTTAGTCTGTCGCGAAATGAATTCGCGAATTTTTCCGGTCTCTAGTCATAAGTAGATTTCGCCGAGGGAACGCGGTGCGTGATAGGCCCTGGAATATCTCGTTTATCCGCACGGAGTCAGTCTAATCAGACAGGAGAGAAGGTCGGACCGGGAACAGAGATTGAGCCGGGGTTGGGGTATGGGGTGGTGGGGGGGGGGGGGGGGCGAGGTGGAAACGTCGACAAACATGCTTTGGTCTCCAAACCAAAGGCTTGGTTACGCGTTGCCGCGCGGCTACCATGTTATGTAAATTCCGCGCCCTGTTAGGAAAACAGCCGCAAAATAAAATATACAGCCTCGTCCAAAACACTGGTTTGCGATCGCGTGGCGCCGAACGTGTTTGGGTTTCTATTTCCCAACCCCTCGAATAAAAAAAAAACTCTTCGAAACCCCCCCCCCCCCCCCCCACAATCACCCTTCGTGTTCCCTGCCCGACCCCCGCTTCCCGCAATCCATCGCTCTGTCACGTTCGAGTCCTCTTTGCCTGTTTGAAAAATAAACGAAGCGCGGGCTTTCCAGGAACGTGAATTTTTTAGCAGCGGGTGCGGCGTGGATACCCGAGAGAGATAGAGAGAGAGAGAGAGAGAGAGAGAGAGAGAGGGGGAGAGAGAGAGAAAGAGAGAGAGAGAAAGTGGCGGTGGTTTGTAGGGAGGGGAAAGAGCCCGCGTTGGATGCTTTTGAAATTTTCAAACGTGCACTAGACGTGGATTTTCGTGTTGCTTGTGGGCGACCGAGCGATGGTCGATTTATTTCTCTTCCCCTCACCCTCTCTCCATACACACCCCCCCTCCTCACCTTTTTACCAACTTTTTTTTTTTTCAAATATCTCATCCACGCTTCAACCAGCGCGCACACAAAACCAAATGAAATATCGTCGTGCTTACGTCCAGCAATTAACTCCGAGCAAAGTGCGAATGTAGTGAATGTAGGGGGTTTGTTTTTTGTTTTTTTTTCACTTGTAATTCACTTTAATAATACTTTTAAAAAAATTCTCATTATTATATATTTCTTTTACACATTGTTCGCGTCAAGCTTTCCGTTAGTGTGTGTGTGTGTGTGTTTGTGGAACTGTGTTACACTTTCATTACTTGTCAGTAAGAAAAAAATTCAGCTATCATGTTACTGAAGTAAGAAAAATTAAGTGACCAGCTCAAGTGCTACTAACGCACTTGTTTGAAGGTTGAAACATTGCTTGCATTCGATCTTTGCATGTAAGAATTACTATACCTGCTGCAAAGTTAAATAGCAACAAAAATATATACGACATTAAATAATTGCCCTTTGTTCAGTTAAAAAATGTTTACCTAGTTAGGGAACTAGCTAATTAATATAAGGCTGTAATATTCTAAAAATTTCGAATTTGAAGCTGTTGATAATAGTATATATATTTTTTTAAGTTTTACAATAAATGATAACGGATTGGAAAGTGTACTTGGTACTGAAATTATGATTTCAACAGCTTTTTTTTCCCAACACCTTGCAGCCACAGTTTGTCTTAACAAAAATTGTTTCAGAAAAACGTTTTAGATAATATTTATAAGATTAACAAACAAATTTATCGAATATGATGTGCCTACTAAGGGAGTTAAGTATTTTTTTTTGTCCTCCAACCCCTTTTATCACCTGCAGTTATGTTTAATCGAACCAAAAATATATTACTTTAGCGAAATGTATTAATTAAAACGGACACGATATTTTTCATATTATGGAAGTTATGGCGATTTTTATGTTTTTCGAAAAACCTTCCCCATTTACACCCCTGTGGTAAGATTTTTTCCATTAACGAATTGGGCCGAGATTTTTAATAACTTTATTTTATGTATCAGTTTGTAAGTGATTTGTGCAAAATAACGCTAGTTATTGTGTCCATAAAAATGTGATATATATAAGTATTGATAATAATAAAAAATTATTCACTATGTTTTTGGTGCCTACGGACCAATAAACGAAATATTACGTAATAATTTTCCGGAATTGGCACCACTGTAACAGCTACAATAGGTAGTTATTTTTTTAATTACCTAAAAACAAGAGAATCCGGTTAGCGTTTAGATGTTTAAGGTACATTATCCCTTAAAAAATTATCCTTGGTTTTCAGAAGAAAAAAACGTAAATAAATTACGGGTCATTTCTGAGGTTGGACTTGAACCATGAATAGCCCTACCCATAGGCTACACTAATGTGAAATTGCTGTATGTAATCACAATAATCGGATGACTCAAGATGAAACGGTAAATGAATCAGTAGAGACCGGAAAAATTCGCGAATTCATTTCGCGATAGGCTAAAATACAAATAGTTATACCTCAGTGCTGCCTCTGCTATTGGCTCAAAACTCACCTGGATGACTCTGGGCCAATGAGAAACACCCAACCATAGCTTTATCGAATCTGAGGCTGCTACGTTGTAACGTCTCAAAACACAGCAGCAAATGAGTGGGTGACATTTGACCGAGTGTACGTAGAACTATGGAGTTCATCCTACAGGTCATTGAACCCGCGAATTTTTCGCGTCTCTATGAATCGGGTTCTGCACCCAGTTTTAACTGCGATATAATTCCTGTTTCCCGGTGCAACGGTATCGCTGATTGTTATCTGGAGCGAGCACGTGGCATGCGGCAAGGCGCATGAAGCCGACAGCTCGGCTAGCGTCGTTTAACACAACAGTTATGTTTTCCGCACCGACATTTACCTCGTGTTTCAAAACACTCCTGGAAGACCGCGCCACGTGCAGAGCTCAACTGTATGATGCAGAGGTTTGGCAGAACTGTAGATCACACACGTAAGACCTTTCACACATTGATAGCTTTTAAGCGTAGAGTTAGGCAACATTACTCATTCCACGGGCATGCATTTTTAGCGATATAATATGATCGCCTATTAGACTGCAAAAAAATATATATATTATCTGTAAAGTCGGTTAAAGGACGATAATTTTGCGTGATAACGTCATAAGAAAAGATTGATGGAAAATTGCATACTTTTTCATTTCCAAATATTATTTACAGTTTTTGCTAATTTTATTTAAATAATTTGTTTAAATATAATCACGAACAATAAGTTATAGAAATAAACTGAAATCAAATTAATGTCAGTAACTTGTTAATTTGAAATGACGAAATTGGACAAATAAATCAAATTTTTTAAATTGCTGCTTTTAAAAAGCCCGCCTTAACCTGTTTGATATTATAGATTTTCTCGCACGCTGGTTGGCTGGTTCTTGCACGCTCGGCTCAGGCGGAACGTGACAATGAGTCATGCTTTTTCGTGCGTGCAGCCGGCGTTCATCGATTTATAAGACGTTATCACGTAAAAAAAAAATCAGAGACCAGATAATTTCGCGGTTTCATTTCACGGTAGGCCAGAATCCAGATGCGTTTAACTTTTTTTTCTGCTTCGGTGATCGGACCATGTATTATATCTGATGACTCTGAGCCAATGAATAACACCCTAAACGATAAATTAACACGTAGTTGGGTATAATTCGTTGCCGGAGCAGTTACGTCGACTATGAAATCATTCGATTTACAGATGAAAATTTTAAACTAACGGCTGCAATAAAAGCGAAAAATACTTAAAATAAACACCATACTCCGGAAGTGGACCTGATTTTCGACAAAGGGATTATATTAAAATAGTGCTTATCAAGTTAGAATTCATTAAAGTTTCCCTTTGACTATTAAATTTTTGTTCCGTGTCATCCGTCAGAGTAGTACCACTGGGTTGAAAATTTCCGCCCCATGAGACTTCCGTTCCATTCCAAATTTACTCCTACTAAATGCCGTATACGGAGAGCTTAAATGTTACACATAAAAAAAATTGTTGTCTGTAAAGTCGGTTTACGGACGATAGTTTAACGTGACAAAGTCATTACAAAAAAAATTGATGAAATGATTGCATACTTTTATGAATAAAATTGAATCATTTTTATTTTAATAATAAAAGAATAAATACTTGAAATTATACTAGTAATCAGATTTTTAAAATGCAAGAATAATTAACCCTTATTGCCGAAATTGTTTTTGTAATAAGCAATGAGAACCACATTAACTTTTTCACTTCACTTTATAAACAGTCGACGAAACAGTTCACGTGTAGATGACTTGTAATTAATATTTAAAAACTGGCGTTTAGCTATAAAGTTTAAATATAATATGAACAATGTTTCATATAAATAAACTGTAATCAAATGTCTATCATCAATTATATGAATCACAATAATTTTTTTATTCAATTGTAACATAACCTATTATTACTGCACTCGCCGACATCGTAACGTAACACAGCGTAACGGAACAATGAGCGTAACGGGACACAACGTATCTGAACGATGAGCGTAACGGGACACGGTGTAACGGGACAGTGTGCGCAACGGTTCACTTTTTCGTGCGTACAGCCGGGGTTCATCAATTTATTAGACGTTGCCACGTCAAAAAATATACAAATATGTTAGAATTATTGTCTTCAAAAAACTTACTTCAACAAAGTGTTTGGACAAGCAGCACTTCCGGTGTGGTTGGAGTTGTAGGTGTTGAACCGTTCACCTTGCAATATTCAAAATAACATCCCGCCTTCACTGAGATCTTGCATAATTTTTTTCTTTACTTTATGATGGGAGGCTATATTACCCGTAACCCCTCCCCAGGCCCTTGTGTATTTGACTTTATAATACAGTTAAATCCAGCCGGGAGCTAAAGGAATACGTAAAATAATCATGACTCTTTATTTGAAATGATATCACTTCGGTTTTCACACGTGCGTACCGTCACTAAATATAAGAAAATTGTTAATTTTTGACGTGACAACGTCTAATAAATCGATGAACGCTGGTGCACGCACAAAAAAGTGTCCCGTTACGCACATTGTTCCGTTACGCTGTGTCCCGTTACACACATTATTCCTTTACGCTGTGTCCCGTTACGCTCATTGTACGCTTGCGCCGCATCTATCTCTCTTCCACTCGACTATTTATAAACTGAAGTGAAAAGTTAATGTGGTTTTCATTGCTTATAACAACATTTTCGGCACTAAAGGTTAATTATTCTTGCATTTTAAAAATCTGATTACTAGTATAATTTCAAGTCTTTATTATTTTATTATTAAAATAAAAATTATTCAATTTTATTCATAAAAGTATGCAATCATTTCATCAATGTTTTTTTATGACGTTGTCACGTTAAACTATCGTCCCTAAACTGACATTACAGACAACCAATTTTTTTTTATGTGTAAACATTTTAGCTCTCGGTATACGGCATTTGGTAGGGGAAATTTCTTGAGTGGAACGAAAATCGCATGGAACGGAAATGTGTAACCACGGTGCGGATGGCACGAACCAAATTTCATACAGACAGAGGGAAACGTTATAGTAATAACTGTTTGTTGAATTTTAACACAGTATTTTAATAAAATTTATGGTCGGAAATCCAGGCCCAAAGCCGGGGTCTAGTAATTTTTCAAGTATGTTTTGCTTTTATCGGAGCCATTACATTACATAGTTTAACCTTTCGCTCTGCGAATTGAATGATTCGATAGTCGACGTAGCTGCTCCGGCAGCGAATTCTAGCGGCGGGTACGGAAACTACGAGTGATTCGCGTCAACAAACGTAGTTGAAAACAGTTTTCATGCATTAATAACGCTCGGCATTATTTGAAAGAATTCTACGTTAATTTCGTGTTCGAGTTTCATATTAAAGGGTTTTTGAAACATGAGAACACATGAATATTTTCGTCAACTAGTTTAGATGTTTACACATCGCTGGCGAATACCGAAAAACTCGCTCACAATATTTTTTCCTTGCTACCACGGAAAATTTTGAGTACTGATGGGTCCTCGGTCGTCGTGCCTGCTAAGGCGTCACGCTCGTGTGGTTCGGAACCCACTGTAATCTTGGAGAACCCGTCACACTTAAGCCCCTGTGCATAAACGTGCGACTTCAATGCCTACCTCTACCTCGAGATCATTTGAACACAAAAACAAACGCATGTATTTCTGGCAAAGAGCATGGCCCATCCTTTGCAGCTCACAGAAATGTCGGACTCGTCACTGCAATGTGGCAGAGACTTTACACTGTTTCAAAAAAAATTGTTGCTATTCTGAAATGTATCCTAAACCGTGCGTGCTTCGTAAGACGTGGCATTTCTGTGTGCACTTTATGACGCGATTTGGTATTATAAAGGAAGGTGAAATCATTAGAGACCGGAAAAATTCGCGGATTCATTTCACGATATGCTAGAATCCAAACAACTGTACATTTATATTTATTCTGTGATTGGCTTACAGTTTATCTGAAGGACTTTTAGCCAATGGGAAACATTCAACCAAAAAAGTATCGAATCGCAAGCGTCCCAGTTGACAAGTGTCACGAGGCCATAGCCAATGAGCAAGTGGCATTTGCCTGAGTATGTAGAGGGTTGTGAAGTCTATCCTAGAGGTCATCGAAAGCGCGAATTTTTCCAGTCTCTAATTATAAAGGAAGTTAAAATCATTAGAGACCGGAAAAATTCGCGGGTTCAATGACCTTTAGGATGAACTCCATAGTTCTACGTACACTCGGTCAAATGTCACCCACTCATTGGCTGCTGTGTTTTGAGACGTTACAACGTAGCAGCCTGTGATTCGATAAAGCTATGGTTGGGTGTTTCTCATTGGCCCAGAGTCATCCAGTTGAGTTGTGAGCCAATAGCAGAGGCAGCACTGACGTATAACTATTTGTATTTTAGCCTGTCTCGAAATGAATTCGCGAATTTTTCCAGTCTCTAGAAATCATGAATATTAGAAGTTTGTGTCATCGCTGCCTTGCGCGTGTTTGGCAGACAGTGCTTCCGTGTGAGCAAAGATATAGAGTTGGGAATTTTTGACGTGGTATTTTAAGTTAACCAACTCTCAATAACTGGAATTATTTAAAACAGTAAGAAATAAGCTGTAGATTCAGGGTGAAGTAACGAGTTTTGAATCAATGGGTCGGATTCCAATGGAGACACCACCACTGGGAATGACATGAAATAGCTCGGGTGGTACAAACACCCGTCTGAGAGCAACTTGAGTGTAGCTTGGAGCACCCCGAGTAAACACTAGCAACTGCCAGTCTTTAAGTTTCTGTGGATGGAAATTAAATACATATTTCTTTACAAATTAAATCACTAGAAATTCGAATTTTTTGTTTAATTTAAGTCTTTTTTTGTACCACTTACTTTGTAAATTACATTAGTATATTTCAAAATCCTGTTTTTTTCCTTGCCCTCATAACGAAGCAGAGCGTTTTGAACACCATTCATTATTTTTTGTGCTTATCAAGCTTTTAGAAGATTTTGGCAATACTTTTAACTATTAATGTGTTTATAAATCTTATTTTTACATTAAAAGAGTTTGTTCTAAAAACACAATGTATATAATCTCAGTAGGCCAAAAAAATTATAACCTACAGATTAAAAAAAAACACGTGTTGACATAGGTGTTTATATGGTGGCTCTGTAAGTAAGACATTGCTAACATTTAAAACAAATATATATAAAATTGTGTGCAATCGTATGATGATAATTATTGGTAGAAATAATATCAGGAGTGAGCTTCGTAAATGACCTTTGACCCGACTGCAATGGACAGCTGTGCCTGGTCTGCCGACGGCATGCATGCAGGGTTGATTGTGTGGTGTGTCGCTGAGTGTTTACCAAACAACGTAGGTTTGCGAATAATTATCCGTTGCGAAACGACACGTGTGGAACAGGAAATCTGGACGGCTGGCAAGTCACACTCCGGGAGCTGCAGAAACAAACAGGAAGCAGGGGCTCAGGGTTATGGGCCGAGAGCATATAAGAGCCCTGCCACCGCCAGTCCGGTGACCAAGTCAAAGTGGCGCTCAGACCAGCGGAGGATGAACACTCAGGTAGGTCTCATGAGAAGCCTAAGATGTACATCAAGTTCTGTCCCTGCCCGAACACGCCCGAATATTCACCTTCGGCCAACCTCGGGATTTGTTTTATTTTTGCGCAGGAAAAATGAATTCAAATATTAAAAGTGGTCGGTTAGGTTAGCTACATTAAAACACTTTAAAACACTATGGACGGTTAGTTAGGTTAGTATAGCTACATTAAAATAAACAGAGAAATACACATATATATATATATAAATAAACCCGAGTTTGGGCGAAGGTGAATATTCGGGCGTGTTCGGGCAGGGACAGAACTTGATGTACATCTTAGGCTTCCCTAGGTCTCATGACCATGCTCTATTCTCAGAGAACAGAGAAAATGGATATGTGCATGCATCGTGTGAATTGAAGTCATTTGAAAACAATATCTGTCCAAACAATGCTTAACCTGGTAACACACATAAGAATCTTAATTTGAATGCACCGTTTTAAATCCTCCTAAAAGGGGCGCATTCGTCAAATATGCCACGTGTGAATTGACGTCATTTTAAAACGATATCTGTCCAAATAATGCTTAACCTGGTAACACACATAAGAGACTAAATTTTATTGCAACCGTCGAAATCCTCCTAAAAGGGACGTATTGGTCAAATACGTGGCCTGAATCTGCGTGCTCGGGTTAGATACCCAACTAGTGCTGTTCTTTTATGTTTTACATTTTCAATTTTTTATTCCTCACAATATCAAACTATTATTTACAGAATTTAAAAAAAACAAATGTTTATACACTATCTAGTTGGAACCAGTAAGAATCACTAGCCACTTCGTTATTGCTTGGCCTCAATAGCTGTAGAATTTGATATTACTTAGTTATAAATGTTTTATATAACATTAGGTGGAATTTTTAGGTCCTTTTATTATTTACAAATCAGCTACAGCGCGTATTAATTCCCACATACGTAATAACACTGTTATTCAGAAATCCTTTTAAGTATTAAGAAGAATAGATAGGAACATAAACATGCTACCTTCGTTTAAAACTTTTTTTGGGCTATAACCACTGTTTATCGTTTGAAATCGCAAACTTACTTCATTGAGGCAGCGACTAAACATTAGGAAATTTTCTCACTGTATTATATACTAACTATTAACAGTATTATAACATTTGTAGTCTTTTACAAAAATTAATAACTAAACGCTAACCACTACACAGGAAAACTATTTGGAGCAGCCAGTCACTTTTGAATGCGGATACTCGATTAAATCATATAATATACTCTAACGAAACCAATTAAATAAACAATATGAAACTAGGAAAAATATTTATTTCTTAAAACAGTATAAACAAAGATGGTGTTTTTCCTTTTCTACCTCTGCTCCTAAAACGAAGAAATACGTCTTCTAATTTCGTTTTACAAATCTAACGCAGGGGAAATAAGTATTGAACAATTTGGCATCGCATTATTTTTTTCTGTTGCACTGAGACTTCTTGATCTCAACTAGGTTAACTTTTCAGTTACTTGCACCATGGCTTTCGTCCTTAGTCTTGAAACTCTAGCTTAAGAAGGAACTTCAACTGTTTTCCAATGTTAGTCTAACTTCGTGTGATGGTAATTTATAAAGTTTTCTTGTTAAAGGACTTTTATGATCGCTCTACAAAGACAATGTAAAATAGTGTTGTGCTAATGTCATTACCTTACTTTAAAAGAAAAATATATGTAGTGTTCAAAGTCACGAAGTCGGTAAAAATTTGTAAGACGAAGAAAATTAAAATTGTGCTTCAAACAGTTGTGCTAACTAAGGAAATGCTTTAAAATAATTAGTCATTCCGAAATTTGAACCTCGATAAAGGTGCATGGGGCATTATAATGCTAGTTGTTCAGGAACTATACCTTTTCTGAAATTATTAAGATGTAATTCTGTGAAAATACCAAGGGAATGAAACATCATTAGGTTTCGTTTAAAGCATAACTCTAAAAAATAAGCTAATTTAAAGATCTCCCACCTGGTTCACTCGTTATCTTATTTGCCTCTCACTCTGTAAACAGTTTTCGCCTAAATAAAATTACCAAAAACACCTGTTATAAATTAATCAGGATTTTCGTATTTTTACTGATATGTTCTTAAATGTCCGAGTTCTAGATTTACTAACCTCGAACTTTAAATCGCAATATTATTTAGGTGTGTTAACAAAATCCTGAAAAACTTTTTAACTGTACAGTCGATGCACTATTTTTCCTTCCACGAGCATGCTTGCCCTGTACACTACACAACTAGGCTCTCAGAACCCACCGTGGATTCCAAGAAGATAAAGTTTTTGAGTTTCCTGCTTCAATGCAGATTCTGTAGATTCGCTGTGTTTTGATAGAGTGCGACAATAATTCCCCAATTTATTCTATTCCGAAGCCCCAGGATTCTGGAGCTGGCTGTGTAACAGACACTGATGTAGTTCTGCAGCTTGCTTGGGGTACACTCGTTTGATCTGTCATCCTACCTCCACCTCCCTCCTCTTTCAATGTAAGCTAGTTTTATAAATGAACCTGAAATTATCATGTAAAATCACAGATATTTTTTTAATTTGCACATTTACCTGAAAGAAACTATATAGCTGCAAAAAAAATTATGTTCGCATTACAACTGGGTTTGGATTCTTACCCGGGAATTTATGCTTTGGGTTGTCCCAGTTCCTTCGTTAGTTAAAGTTATTTGTAAACCGGTACCTGAATAACGTTCCATGATAAAAAAAATAATCATTAATCAATATTTAACAACTTTACTAAGCCAGTTTATATATATATTCAGTATTGTTTCTTTAAAAAAAAGTATTTCGTTCATGCAAAAATAACCATAGCAAAGTATTGTAAAAAAAAAGATAATTTTCTTGCGGTATTAAATAATTATTTCTTGGCAACTGGTTTCTAATGGAATATTTTGTGAAAGTACAAAAAATAAATGATTTCGGTTTGCTTCGTCTCTCGCCAACCATTATTCTTAAATTTTAATCACGGGAATGACGTGCCTTTGTTTCTTTCTCTATCTCTGTGACTTTATTTTTTTTTTCGGAGAACGTGCACAGTTAACTCCAGCACTGGAAACAGCGGGTGGCAATCCAAGACCGGCGAACTCTTCTCATGTCCGCGGTTTGACGCCCGGTTCGAGCGTTCCGGACTGCGAGTCCCGCAGCTGCTGTCGCGACAGAGCGGATTGCGGCACACCCTGTCGCAGTGCTGTCTCCTAGAGGTGTAAAAGTAACGAAAAAAAGCGTACCCGTATGTATTCGTTACTATAACAATTATTACTCGTTACTATCGTATCGTTACGTTACTTGTTACTTCTGATACCGCATAACATGCTATGTTATGTTGCAGCAACGAATGGAGTCGTATTGCGTAGGCGTACAGTATGAATTCGCGTAAATAATAATAAATCGAATATAAACAATTAACAATATTTGATAATTAACAGTTTTTGTTAACCAAGAAACAATTAAATCTCATTAGAGCAGTTTTATTATATTATCTCTTATAAGATAAGAACAAAAAAAATGAAAATACGCGATAGTAAAAAACAAAACATACATATTTCTAATTTGTAAAAAATACTTTCTTACGTTGATTCTGTTCCAATCTCAAACTTTGTCTACACATACAATACCTTTAATAAACAGTAAAAAACATGGACGACGAATTTCCAAATTATACTTTACTTAATAAACAAACATCGTTTTTTGTAACGTACGTTTTTAAATTCATCGAATAAGCGCGCGCATGCGTAAAACATACGAAAAATGCGAGTAACGAAATGCATTCGTGTGTAACGTTTCGTTGCTCGGTACAAGATGGCGCACCCGTTACTCAGTACCGAATACATACAACATACGGTTTTTGCTACAGCTCTACTGTCTGGTCCAAGCAGCTGGTCCGAGCGAGTTTACACCTTTCTCTAAGTTCCCTCTCCCCGTGGCATCCGCCACATCTGTCCGCAACAACAACGTTCGGATCTGCGCCAGCTCCACGTGCATACCCTAACCGTCTGAATTGTCAAAAACTATAGTTATTTTAGATATACCTGATGATCACTTTTTTTTCAGGAAAAGAAGAATTTCTTCTTCTCTCTACCTTTATAGCTAAATATTTTTAATAAGTTACTAAATGATTTCGTAAACTGGTTTTATAAACTTATGCTGGTTAAAAAAATATGAAGAAATACTGAAATCTAAAAAAAAAAAGTTTATATTTCATGTTACAGTGTTCATAATTTCTTTTTTTTAATCCAAGAAAACTTTTTCTTTTGATATAGGCCTAATATTTACTTTTGTTGCTAACAAGTACTGAAAGTATTGATGGGTAACGTTTTTGCGCGAATAATTAAGAAAAGAAAAATAAAGTGTAATTTGTTTGAAACTGTATATTTTTATTTAAATTTCCAAAAATGTGTTTTAAATTTTTTTGCAAATATACAGATAGTAAGAAGATTGATTATAATCGTAATTATTATTGTTTTCATGTCAATATTTCAGTGGGATATTTACGTTGATGTCAAGATATTCTGTATTTGAACCTTAGTAGATAACACACTAAAATTCCTGGATTTCGGTAAAAAAGAAAAATTTATCAGCCCTGCTGCTACTAAGTTATTTCTTATTATTTAGAAAATAATTCTTACTTGAAATGTTATGCTGTTTATTTTATTCCAATAAAAATTTTTAATCATTATAAATTACGATTTTCCCATTTTAGTTTCGTGTTTGTCAAATCTACATTAAAACCTGCATCAAAGAGAGAATTCTCACGAATTTTCACTACAATTAGAAAAATTGTCTTCGAAATACGTTGGGTTACGTCAGTTTAAAGTAATATTTTTCAATGTTTTTTTTTCTTGGTTTTTCTTGTCAGATAGTTGTTATCGTGTGCCTGTCCGGTCTTGGCTTCCCTGGAGTCACTGAAGGCGCCGGTCGCAGTAAGAAGGCACTACCAGCTCCAGGCGACGGGCACCGGGAGATGGAACGTCCCGAGAAGCGACCTCCCTGGCGTCCTTCTTCGATACAGGACATCCTGCGGGACGTGAGCGAGCTGCTGTACTTCGGGAAGCGGGCGGACGCTGCAGAGGGCTCGCGGCCGAGAGCCGCCGACGACCCGAAGGCCGGGCGAGCGCGTCCGAGCAGCGACGGGCCGAGCCGAACACACCCGAGCGGCTACGGGCCGGACCGAAGACACCCGAGCGGCGACAGGCCGGGCCGAAGACACCCGAGCGGCGACGGGCCGGGCCGAAGACACCCGAGCGGCGACGGGCCGGGCCGAAGACACCCGAGCGGCGACAGGCCGGACCGAGGACACCCGAGCGGCGACGGGCCTGTCCGAACACGCCCGAGCGGCGACGGGCTGGGCCGAAGACACCCGACCGGCGACGGACCGGGACACCCGAGCGACGACGGGCCTGGCCGAACACACCCGTGCGGCGACGGGCCGGACCGAAGACACCCGAGCGGCGACAGGCCGGGACACCCGAGCGGCGACGGGCCGGGCCGAAGACACCCGAGCGGCGAAGGCAGCGAGTCGCTGGGGCCGATGAGCAAGCGAGCGAGAAGCGCGGCTGTCGTCGCCGCGGAGGTGAGACGCCCAGGAGCTGGCGCGTGCAATCTTGACATGCTACTGGCTTCAGTCAAAATGAGAAAGACTCATATCTGGATAGCAGAATATTGTCATGTATAACATCTTAGTTCTCGGTTTACCGTTTTTGGTGGGAGTTATTTATTAAATGGAACGGTAATGTGTAACCGCAGTACTGCAATATGTTGCGAATGCCGCAAACCAAAATTCACGAAGTTAAAAGGAAACTTTGTATTATTAACTGTTTAATGAATTTCAACAAGATAGGCCCTATTTCAATCAAATTCCTTCTAAAAATCTGGCTAAATGCGGGTTTTTTAAAAGTCTTTTTCGCTTTTATCGGAAACGTTTCATTACCTATATAGTTTAACCTTTCGCTCTGGAAATCGAATGATTCAATTGTAGACGTAGCTGCTCCGGCAGCGAATTCAAGCGGTAGGTGTGGAAACTACATGTGATTCACGTCAATAAATGTAGTTAAAAAAAATTGCATATATATATATACATATATATCACGCTCGACTCATTATACTGCATTAATAATATGCGCGTAAGTGGTTTATTCCTTATAATTGGCGGCCGTCTGCAAGAGAAACCATTGTCCTATTTGGACAGGCCATTATGGACCCGCTTGCTTCTGCACTAAATGACTAGTTGGCGTGCTGACAGTAGACATGTAGGTACCTGAAAGAAACTCAAACAATCACAAAACACAGACAGTGCAAAAATGTTTTACTATATGGCTGGTCTTGAAATCTTACCGTGAAAAATGCATGCCCCTAATTATTACTTGCTGAAGTGCCAACATCTTTGTTTAAAAAACTATTTTTTTTAATTCTTCTAGACGATAAGTACTTTTTTTTGTTAGTATCCCTTAAACATAAAACTTCTAACTTCAGGCGTAATGCAGCTACGGTTTGGTAAACTCCTTGCTGCAGTGATTACAGCGGTGTCCTTTCGATACAGCTGCAGGCAACGATACGCAATTAATTTCAACTTCTGCGACTGTGGTCAGGTCAGATGCACACCGAGAGTTTTAAATATATAGCAGATACTTAAATACGAATTTCAGTAAACCATCAGCGAGGATTAATTTTCAATTTTAAAATAATAATGGCCAAGTAGTTCTACATTTCGTCAACAGATCCTACAAAAGTAGCCTGGATACCATAAATGTAGCCGCGTAGCCTGGCTACAAAAAATAGCCTGGGTACAAATGTAACCTGGCTACAGATGTACCTTAACTACAAATGTAGTACAAATGTAACTGTGTACTTTTACAAGGATAGACCTTGAAAACTCAGTTGCCAACCATATCACTACTTGTAAAACTGCAAAGTAGAGCTTTTGTGCCGTTTGCTATTGTACAAAGCTCTGATATCGAAGGCAACTAAGTTTCCAATGATTTCCTTGTAAAATGTACAAGGTTTGTTTTAATCAAACAAACATTTGATTATATATGGCGAAACAAATATTTACTTGGTGGAACAAAATATTTTGTTAGCTTAACCAAACTCGGTAAGTAACAAAAAGGATTTGTTACACCTAACCAAATATACATTTGAGTTGAAAAAATCATTTTGTTGGGTGAACAGAAATTTTTTCTACTACAAAATATTTGTTTCAATTGACAAAATGTATTTATTTCGTCATATACAAACAAATATTTTGTTGAGGCATACAAACCTTTCTCTCGGTGCAGGTTTTAGTAACTGCTAACCAGAGCGAGTCCACCCCGTGTGTTGGCTAACTGCGCGCTGGTCGGATGTTCCACAGCCAGAACCCCCCGGCGCCAGCTGCGGCGGTG
This sequence comes from Bacillus rossius redtenbacheri, assembly GCF_032445375.1. Taxonomy (NCBI): domain Eukaryota; kingdom Metazoa; phylum Arthropoda; class Insecta; order Phasmatodea; family Bacillidae; genus Bacillus; species Bacillus rossius. The sequence continues at coordinate 11,026,315 of NC_086332.1, read as the reverse complement.
GACAGCTGGGCAGCTGCGGCGGTGGACAGCTGGGCGGCCCGCGCGGACAGCAGCGAGGGACAGCTCGCGGCGAGGTCCTCAGCAGCTGCCGGGCCCTTGTCTGGGGGCCTCTCCAGGGGACCTCGATGGACCCATGTGTCCACCACATGGACCCCGGTCCCCCCCTAGGGAGTCCGGGACCCTGCTCCTGGCAACACTGTCACCTCTTCTCAACTGCCTGTGTCCAACTTGGGAAAAAAAGGGGGTTGTCCATAAAGTCGGTTTACGGACGATAATTTTACGTGATAACTAGGGACCGGAAAAATTCGCGGGTTCAATGACTTCTAGGATGAACTCCATAGTTCTACGTACACTCGGTCAAATGCCACCCACTCATTGGCTGCTGTCTTGTGAGACGTCCCAACGTAGCAGCCTGTGATTCTTATAAAGCTTTGGTTGGGTGTTTCACATTGGCCCAGAGTCATCCAGGTGAGTTGTGAGCCAATAGCAGAGCATCACTGAGGTATAACTATTTGTATTTTATCCTGTTGCGAAATGAATTCGCGAATTTTTCCGGTCTATAGTGATATCGTCATAAAAAAACATTGAAGAAAAATTGCATACTATTTTAATTTTCAAATATTATTTACAGTTTTTTTGCAAATTTAATTTAAATAATTTTGTTTGAATATAATAGCGAACAATTAGTTAAAAAAAAGCCCGTCTTAACCTGTTTGATATCATAGAAGATTTTCTCGCTCTGTGGTTGGCCTGTTCTTGCACGCTCGGCTCAGGCGGAACATGACAATGAGTCATGCTTTTTTCGTGTGTGCAGCCCGGTGTTCATCGATTTGTAAGACGTTATCATGTCAAAATAAAATGCTCGGGTACATTTTCGTCTATGTACATTTGTCATTACATTTATTGGTAATTTGATTTTTATAAGAATTAATGTAATGTATGACCTTGAAACAAGGAAAGGCGTTCAATGTCTCTAAATTTAAGTTTACTTTTGTAACTACAATATACCAATGTGTAAAGTACAATCGATGCAAACATAACAATCATAATAAATGAAAAACAAACAATATTTATCAATGATCAAATATTTCATTTGATTTCCATCTCCAGAGGGAACGATAATTTATGACAGTCTAGTTGAGATAGTTGTATGAAAAATTTGAATCTCTACTTAAAATTTTATGATTTGTTTCAAGTATGTTCCATAGCTTTTAACTGTCTTCAAAAGTAATTAAAAAAATTTAAATAATTTATATAAATAATTTAATAACGTATGATAATTTACAACTGTTCAGCATATGTTTATGGAACCATACATTATACTATGTATTATCTAATACAACATTCAACCTTTAAAATCTTCCAAATAAGTGGTTTACTCGTGACTGTAAAGTTTATGATCTTTAAATGAGGTTCATACTTGAGCCGAATACTACTGCAATTCCTTAGAAAGTAACCCCTAGATTCTGCCACACAAAATGTTACCCATTATGGGCTATAGAAAGTGATAAAAATATTTTATGAGAGCTTCATTTGGTTACCAATAAGTTATAACCCTACTACTATCTCAATCAACATTCCGGATGATTCAAAACAACATAGATGAAGCGTTGGCTATCAACTAGTTCGTAATGTAAGTGACTTCGAGTGAAAAATAAGGCGAAGGCACATCACACGACCATACACACGGTCTCTCCGAGATTAAGGTAGTGTCGTAAACACCTGTGCATGACCTCGTAAATTTTAAGCCACGCCGATGAGTGTATTTTTTTTCCCCACTGAATATTCACTTTTCAACGATCATCGTTTGGTGAATACAAATCAGTAGAGTTAAATGAGGGTGTTATGACCACCATTTGCAAACTGAATTGTAAATCTTGTTGATAAATTAAATCCATTACCATCACTGAAAATAAAAAATAAAATATGATTTTTGGGGATTTTTATGGGGATGTCCTGGGTGACATTAAGTCAAAATTTGCTCGGTTTCGAGCAATGTCCACTGCTTGGAGTCTAGTGTGTGGGTTCCACTTTGCGCAGCCAGATTGGCGCATGAGTCCCGCAAGGGACCGACCGGGCCAAAGTGTGGCCTCTCTCTCTCTCTCTTTCTCTCTCTTTCTCTCTCTCTCTCTCTCTCTCTCTCTCTCGCAGTGCTACCAACTGCTCGCCACGGCCCAGCGGCGCGGGAGCCGTCCAGCCGCCTGATTGCGCCGAATGATTGATTGATTGATTGGCCGGTTGAATGATATGTTAATCCCGTCAGCGACCGTGGCGGGGGTTTGGGGCACGGTCGTTAAGCCAATTGCCTCCCGCCCTGGGTTGGGGGAGGAGTGGGGAAAGGGGCGAGAGAGCCTGATGGCAGTGAAGGGGAGGGGGAGGATGCTATGCAATCCAGCGGCAGATGAGAGCGACCTCTTTCCTCGCGGGAGTGCGTTTCTGTGTCCGGAGGTGCCGCCGGCCGATTTATGAGCCCCGCCCGGGAATAAAAACCGCCGCGACTGTATGATAACAGCCGCGCATCCTGCCCTCCATTATTGCAGTTCGCCATAACTCACGGCGAGTCAAAACCTACCCCTCTCCCCCTCCCCAACAAGCACTGCGTCGGTCCAGAAGCTAAAAAAAAAATATCTCACCCTCGCCGAGAATTTACTCACGGCAGGGTTGGTATTCACGCTTCAACGCACTATTTCATTTTTTTTTTACTTTCACACTTACTACCTTATTTTATTGTGGCTTCAAAACGTATCGCTAGCCTGTCTCTAGAGAAAACAAGAGCAATATTTTGTCTTTATCAAATTATTAAAAAAAATAATAATAAATAGTTCTTTAAAGATTTAGAGGGTAAAATATTTTTTTTTCCGTCGGTACATTAATTCATTAGTACGTTATACGTGTGGAAATATATTTTGAATTAATTTTAAATAAAAATAGATCTATTTCATACCGTATCTGTATCCAACACGTTTCGTCATTTTCCAACGGTGTTTTATGGTTTTCTTTTTATGTATAAGACTATTTACCACTCCTTATTTTAGTCTCATTAATATTAATTTTGGGTTTTTCCCCGTAAATTTATCACGATTGCGCTCTTGTATTTTATGTTTCCACTAAAATTTCGTCAAACATATTATTTACTATATATATTCAAACAGGAGAAAAATGTCATGAATGTGTGTATGATGATGATCATTTGCATTACATTTTAACAGCTTAAAGAAATGTTTAATAAATTGTAATGAAGAAAATTTGTGACCCACAAAAGAAATTCAAAATGACTATTGAAATTAATTTGCTAGAAAATCCCTTAATTTACAATAAAAAAGAGACAAGTGAATGAAATAACCAACTCAGTGTGTGCGACCAAAAAGTAGCACTCAAACTCTTCATCCATGTTGAGTTATTGAGTTATTGAATTTTCATGACATTACATTTTTTTTTAACAAGAAATTGTCCTTGGATGTTCTACAAAGAAAGCATTGAGTTTTATGTTCTGTAGAATGTAGGTAGCCTACATGCTTCTTGTGACATGCTTTTTGATAAATGTCATTCAAATATTCGTAATTATTATTTTTTACTTACTAGTTGCACTAAGGTAGCTCATTAGAAATTCATTATTTTGTTTACCACAGCTTCAGAAATATATATAGGTATAATGAGAATCTACAATTAGCTTTAAAAAAATTGTTCATGGCTAGTGAAGCCGAGTACCAACCGATACTGTAATCAGTTGGTTCAAAAATTACAATGTAAAACACGTAAAACAGCGTAAAACACATTTTTTTACCCAACAAAATGATGTTTCTACTGAATTTTTATGTTTGTTTGAATAGACTATTTTATTCAGACCGCTAGCGCTATGGTGTCAAAAATAATTAATTATTGGTTTTGGCAATTATTCCTTTAAGGGAAAAAAAAGTTTTAAAACTAAAATAATATTTCATAAAATGAATTTTTTTTCTTAATTTGTCTTTAAACTCGTAATTATTGTTTTCGTAATTTCAAATAAAGTGGTTTGAAACATCAAATAGATGTAAAAGAAACTTACTTTTCTTCAACTAAAGCACAAAGGACATTGATTGCCCATAAGTGTTTGCGTGGAAGTATAATAGTGACGTAAATAATATCCCAACAATAAAATATGTTTTCTTGTCGACCCCAAATGTTCTTAGGATGACCTGATCGGTGCCTACACTGAACTTTCGATTTGGCTCGATTCTAGGACAAAAAATTTTAGTTTGTGTGTCTATGTTCTAACAACTGTTACGAAGTGAATTTAAATCCCTCTCATTTTGATGCCGTTGAAAATTACCGATAACTGGGTCAGTTATACCAGAAACTACGTTATTCAAGTTATTCTGGTTTAACATATTGCGTGATATCCAGTTGGTCGTGGGTTCGCTGGTCCCTTCGCGGCAGCTCAATTAAAGTCGATGTTGGGAGGGAAATTCGGTGGGAGACAGCTTCGGCGCGATAGCATCGAAATTATTTCCCTGGCGGCCGGGCGGGTAATTTCAGCAAGGACGAACTATACTTTCTCCGGAATAACTAGCTTTCTACAGGGAGTCAACTTCCCCCCTTTTCTCATTCCCACCGCACGTGTGAGAGTAGACGCCCGTGGAAGGGGTTGGGTTGGAATGCAAATACAGCATCCGCATATTCACAGCTCCCACCCCCTCAAACAGAGGGTACTCCAAGCCTTCCCCCCCCCCCCCTCCTGTAGCTGCTCGTGCGACTTGTTTTGCATAATTGACTTGTCAGTCGCACGCACTTTGATTGCAAACATTACGACCAGGTCGTCGCCCGCCTCTTGCTCCCCCCCCCCCCTTCTTTCACTCTCCATCGGCCCTTGCACTACTCCCCTGCTACCGTAGGCTACCACTCGAGCTCCTCCGAACAGACTACCCCTTTCTCCAGGAGCACCGAGAGGTAAGTCTCGCGCGCCTTTGCCTCTATGGTCTCGGGCTACCCCGGGAGCGACAAGCATTTCGAAACATCCATCCCCCGCACGAAAATCGCGCCGAATTGCGCGTGTGCTTGCGTGCTTAACGTTACAAGTTTCACTTCACTGATGTGCGGCATCTTGAATCTCGGCACACGCATTTTGTGCGGGAGTGATTTCTCGAATGGAACAGAAAATGTGTGACCACGCTCTGCTACCGTCTATGCCGGATGGCGCGAACTAAAGTTCACAAAGCCAAACGGAAACTTCATAGTCCTGAATGTTTAACAAGATGGGCAGTATTTTAATGAAATTCCTTGTCGAAGGCCTTTATTTCGCGTTTATCAGAGTCGTTTCATTATACAGTTTTAAAAAAAAATTGGTTGTCTGTAAAGTCGGTTTACGGACGATAGTTTAACGTAACAACATCATAACAAAACATTGATGAAATGATTGCATACTTTATGAATAAAATTGAATTATTTTTATTTTAATAATAAAATAATAAATACTTGAAATTATACTAGTAATCAGATTTTTAAAATGCAAAAATAATTAACCTGTATTGCCGGAACTGTTGATTTAATAAGCAATGAAAACCACATTAACTTTTCACTTCACTTTATAAACAGTCGAGTGGAAGAGAGATAGATGTGGCGCAAGCGTACAATGAGCGTAACGGGACACAGCGTAACGAACAATGTGCGTAACGGGACACAGCGTAACGGAACAATGTGCGTAACGGGACACTTTTTCGTGCGTGAAGCCGGCGTTCATCGATTTATTAGACGTTGTCACGTCAAAAAATGTCAGAAAATTAAATGATTCTATATTCGACGTAGCTACTCCGTAAACGAATGCTAGTGGCGGGTGCAGAAACTACGTGTGATTTGCGTCAAGAAATGTAGTTGAAAACACAATTTGAGTATATTTATCACGCTCAGCATTATTTTAAGGAACTCTACATTAAATTTAATGTCCCAGTTTCGTATTAAAAGTGTATTTGCAACATGAGATTAGAAAAATTTGCTCGATACCAAGCTTTGATGTTATACATCTCTGGCGAGTACTGAAAAACTCGCTCGAGTATTTTTTTTATTTAACGAATTAAACTAGGAAATTAATTGTTATAAAATCTTATCTAAATTTTGTAATATTGTAAAAGAGAAATAATTTAGAACACAATATATATATATATATCCATTTTATAAAATGTATTACATTTATATATTACATAATACCTGAATTACCCGTTATTTCCCGAGCTTAACGCAATGGAAAGATACTTATTTTTTAAAGAGTTATTTGGATACAAAATGTAATACTCGACTTCAGAAATTTAAATTACTCTTGGATGGGGATGTTAGTAGTTTTTAATTAGATAAAGACAGTAATTTTCGTCTTAATTTGAATGTCAAGTGTGCAAAATATAGTCAAGAAGTACCAAAAATTCTGGTATAGCTAAAAGGTAGGAAAGGAGAATGGGGAGTTTTACAAAATATTTTGTGGACAAGGATTTTTGCCATTTTTTTTTAAAACAGATGTAGACTGTTATTTTCGTTTTAATTTATTTGTCAGTTGGGAAAACTTTCATCCAGAAGTACCAAAATTGTATTCAAAATGGTGGGATTGGAGGATGGCTGGTTTTTGTGAAATCTCTTATATAGAGTTACCGTTTTTTTTTCTTCTTTAATAAGTTTTATGTAATATTCCTGTTATTTTAAACGTCAGTTGTGCAAAAATTTCCCCTAGAAGTACCAAAATTACCCTTTAATGGGAATGGTTTTTCGAAATCCTATTTAGACAGTACAGTCCTCAAGTTTTAAATATCAAATTAGCTAAAAAAAATTTAAGCTCGGACTAAAACCATAAATTTGTATTAAAAAATCATGCAAAACCAATCAAATCCTTCTTTACATACATATATACACTCAATTAATTACTTCAATTGAGATATTAAGGTTTTTTTTGTAATATATGTAAAAATTAATGTTATATGCCTAACAAATTTAAAATAAAAACCAAAGTAATGGTTTCAGCTATTTATCACACGTTATTATAGTAATTTATCGGTAAACAAAAATGGAATATTTTCTTGGCTTCTGGGTGTAGGCCATGTCAGGTAATTGTCTTGCGACGTTTCGGCAGTCGTTGCAGCTGCCATCATCAGGCAGACTTGTAGGCCGTGTCAGGTAATTGTCTTGCGACGTTTCGGCAGTCATTGTAGCTGCCATCATCAGGTAGACTTGTAGGCCGTGTCAGGTAATTGTTTTGCGACGTTTTGGCAGTCATTGCAGCTTCCATCATCAGGCCTGACACGGCCTACACTCTGAAGCCAAGAAAATGCAGACAATGGCCGGGAAAGCCTGCGATCTTTATTAAATATGGAGTGGTTATATATATAGGATTCATGTTGTTTTAATGCAATAATTTTATACAGAAAAAAAGTTTAACATGAGTATTTTCTAACTATGGGATTGGAATATAAATCTCCGCAGCGCTGGTCAAAGAGTTCTGGGTTCAACTCCCGGATAATGCAATGGCGTGAATGAGTCACGGAGTGGGTCAGCCATTAAAGTTTGAAACCCAACAAATGAATATCAATAAGATATGTCATGAAAAAGAGGGACTGGTGTCTATCGTTGTTGATGAAAATTTCCCCAACACCATTTATTAAAATAACATTATATTTAAGAAAAATAAATAATACTATTATCGTTGAATGAAATAAAAATTTTAAATTAGGTTTTTTGTCCAACAGCCAAATAATGCACTCTGTATAACTAAAAGCGTAAGGTGCTATCTTCTTTCATTTTCGTAATGACTATATCCTAAAATTAGTAACAGAAATTTTAAAACAAATGATATCTTGCAAACCATTTTCAATTTTAAGATCGTTATTGTTATTAGGTTTATATATTAATTTTCGTAATGACTATAACCTTAAATTTTAGAAATGACTAGATCCTAAAATTAGTGCTATAAAATATGTTAGAAATCATATTTTTATTACAGAGAAAAAATTTAAGACATTACTACACCCCATTACTATTTTTTTTTGCAAGAGTGCTACTGGTCTATTTATGCTTCGCAGGGTATTTCAAAGTATATGATACCCATATAATGAAAAAGAAAACAACAAAAAATAATAGATTTATAAAAATAATAAATAAAAAATCTTCATTATTTTAACGGTATTTTATCAAGCTCAAATAATTTTAAGGTTAAAAAAATATATTTGATTTATTCAGAAATTTATAAAATTTTAAATCACAGTAAAAATACAAATACATACATATGCTACCAGAGTAAAGAAACCTCTTTGTGAGAAATCTCTTGTCATGGTAAATTATGCAGCCTTGTTTTGATATAATATATATTTTTTTTAAAAAATACTGTTGGATTTTATTTTTTTCAGGAAGAATATCTTATATTTTGGATTGGCAACCTCTCTGAACTCCGTAACGATTCTCGTGAGTTTAGTCACGTTTAGAGTTGGTACTATCCATGTCGCGGGATCCACTGAAGTCTTGGAGCTCGCTCTTAATTAGTCACGTTGTTCATGTGCCACAACAGACGGGGGTATTTATAACTTTGTATGGGTGTGCGGATTATATATATATTCATTCACGTGAGTTACGCAATATTGGAACCAAACATTCATAAAACAAATATGCGTTTTAAGCCCCCTCAAAACGTGCCCACGCACCTTAAACAATTTTTGGTTATCATCGAAAATTTTCCGTTATCGAAGTTTACCCAGCCTGCCGGATCAACGGTTTCACGAAACGTTCTCAGAAGGCTTGTGTGTACGAGCTCCACATTAAACCCGGATAATTACTCTGCCACGTCTCTACTAGTAGCTCAGTTGGTTTATTTCTGGACGACGTGGGCGTTGCCGGAGTGTGGGGGCATCGTAACTTGAGCGCGTGTGCATTATCTGCTCTCTCAACTCTTCCTGGTAGTATTTAAAATAATTTAAAATTGGTTGTCTGTAATGTCGGTTTACGGACGATAGTTTAACGTGACAACGTCATAACAAAACATTGATGAAATGATTGCATACTTTTATGAATATAATTGAATCATTTTTATTGAATTATCACTATTTTGTATGGATACAAAGAAGGAGTGAAATTAAATCTACAATTTAATTGATAAATTTACTTTTATTTTAACTAATTAATTCAAATATGTTTATTACTTTAACGAAGAGATTATTTTAACCATAACTTTTATACATGTTTGCTATTTAACTTCTTCCAATCTGTGTTATTCTGTTAAGGATAGGACGATGATAGGAAAAGTAGGAAACGAATGGGAGTGTTTCAATTTCAATGTGCCTCGAAAAAATCAAATCGATGGTTGTTCCAATCGAGTGGAAGAGAGATAGATGTGGCGCAAGCGTACAATGAGCGTAACGGGACAATTAGCGTAACGAGACAATAAGTCATTCTTTTTCGTGCGTGCAGCCGGCGTTCATCGATTTATTAGACGTTGTCACGTCAATAATAATAATTGAGAATGTTCTCAAACATTTAATGGGAGTTATTAACAATCGGTTGCTTGGGAATTTTTCCGTACAAACGTGGGAAATTTCCAGTGATTTAAACTTTTTCCTTGAAAAATAAAAGTGCGATACCACTGATTCATCTCTATCCATTTCAGTCAATGGAAATCTTTTCGTTGGAAACTTAATTGATGAGATCATACTAACAGACGAATAAGTGAAATGCATTGTGGATCGACGCTTTAAAAAACGCTTTTCACTGTAGGTCTAAATTAAATAAACAATGTTATAGCATCCAAGGAAGTAGCATAGAAGGACAGATTTTGTTGACGTGTGGTAACGTGTCACATACACAGTTTTTAAAGTATATGTATTACCTAACTGCCTCCAAAAACACTTTTTATAAAACTAAACTTGCTTATGCAAACAAAGTTTGCGTAACTTGAATATAGTAGCATTTCCAAATTTTTATTTTTTTATATTTTTCACAGGTATTACACAAAACGCACAAATTCTTTAAAAAAATTACAATAATATATCTTAGCAAATATTGTTCCCAAATATTTTCTATGTAAGAACTTTTTTATTTTGTTACAGTATACATTATTTAAAGTTATACTTCTTTAGGCGCGTTATAAAAAATTGATGTGTAAATATTTACGATGCGCGCGCACAAAGCAACGAAATTTTCTCAGAATAAAAAAAAATTACAAGCAAATAAATATGATATGTGTGCTTAATCTTACACTTTAATTACTGATTTTGAATACTGGTCAATATCATTAAAGAATTTTTTTTATTGTGACTATAAGTAATTTTAATTATTGCATACAAATAAACATTTCAAATGTATTTATTTAAGTGGGGTTATGTTCGCGTATGTATAATTTATCTTCATTATAAATTATTACATTAGTATTTAATAAATAATTAAATTTAATAAATTAGAATAAACATTCAGCATAATTATTTACTATCATTATTAATATTTTAGTAGATTACATTATTAAATTAAATAATAAAATTCATAAACGTGTTTATATTAATAATTAATATTGAATACTGAGTATTTATTTGATTTTGTATTTTAATTGAATTTATACTGTACTAACCGTATTTACAATATCACTGTAGTTCTTTTCTTATTATATTTCTATTAATTATTTGCAAGCAAAATTAGAGTTAATTTTTTCATTACGCCAAGTAAGTATAACTTCTAACTTGCGTACTAAATAAGTACACGCACCCTTTTCTTCTTTTTTTTTTATTCCAGGGTGTAGGGTGGCAGGCCTGGCCAGATTAAAGAGGAAATACGTCACGCCTCGCCAGATGTGTCCCTGTGGAGCTAATGAAAGAATAATCGGTCGCCTCTGTTACCATTCCTTCCTCCCCCCCCCCCCCCCTTTTCCGTTTTTCAGCCATCGTCTTCTGCATGATATTTTTTTCTGGTTTTATTTTTAAGGTATTCGCCGACGGAAACATTATTAATGCGCGCTAGGTACGGTCGTGGTTTGGTGGCGATTATGAATTTTTGAATGGTTCCTCCAACGCTATTTATTTTTAGAGCTTTCTCCCTTAGCTTCGCAACACTCTTTTTAGCGACAAAAAAATCTTTTTATGCGTTGCTATGGCAACTAGGCGTTCCTCACGACAGAGCTCAAGTTTTTTGTAACTTATTTTGATATTCCATGGTGTCGATATTGGGTTCGGAATGGCGTGACAAGCAGTTTTAAACAAATATAAAAGTTAAATTGATGTTTATTTTTATAACTAAGTTTAAATAACTACTTGGCAAAAGATGAAAACAACATTATTTTAAACGTCACTCTCAAAATTAGATAACAAATAAGTGAAGATAAGTAGATGGGCACTCAGTTATCAGTATCAGTCGGTATTGTTGCAAAATTATTTTTTTTTAATTTTAATGATTTATAACATGAAGATCGAAAAAATTAGCGTATTAATTTTTCGTTAGGCAGTTCAAACAAGTACACCTTTGTACCGTATCTGCTATTGGTCTACATTTTATCTGGAGGAATTTAGGCCAATGAGAAACAACAATATGATAAACCAAGAAAGTATTAATCACGGACAACCTACCTGAGATGTCTCACAGGTCAGCAGCCAATAAAAAGCTGACATTTATCCGACTATGCAGAGGACTGCGCAGTCTATCCTAGAGGTCAATGGACCCGCGAATTTTTCCGGTCTCTACAATTCACATAATATTAAAATAGATAGTTTTGAAGAAAAAATATGGTTTGGTATATTTAAAAAAACTAACAATTTGTGACCAACTGTCCACTATTTCACTCTTGTTTTAAGCTGTTTTAATATTTCTTTGTATTTAATATAAATTTTTATATATTTGGTTTTGTGAATATTTCTTTAATTTAAATTTTTTTTACGTTTTGGCAGCTACTGTTCTTTGTTTTTTTTCTTCATATGTTTGTAACACTGCTAAGAGACTTTCTATAACTATCTAGCCTGTTTTTAGGAAAGAACAGTAATTTATATTTTGGTATTCATGAACTTTAATACTGTGTAGGTATTTTCGTAAATAACAATTTTGATATTGGTTTGTTTATAATTACATGTTTTTATATGAAAGTTTCAGTTAGGTAAATGTTGAACTGGCACTTGATCGCCGTGGTCTGTGACGTGTCAATCCGCAGCGCCAGGTGGCGCCTGGGCGCGAGTGGGGAGACTGTGCTGGTGGGCGAGGCTGGCTCCAGAGCGACGCAACACCCCCAACCAACGCAACAACCCCAACCAAAGCAACACCCCAACCAAAGCAACAACCCCAACCAACACAATACCCCCAACCAACGCAACACCCTCAACCAACGCAATACCCCCAACTAAAGTAATACCCCCAACCAACGCAATACCCCAACTAAAGCAATACCCCCAACCAACGCAATACCCCCAACTAAAGAAATACCCCCAACTAAAGCAATACCCCCAACCAACGCAATACCCCCAACTAAAGAAATACCCCCAACCAACGCAATAGGTACCCCCAACTAACGCAATACCCCCAACCAACGCAACACCCCAACTAAAGCAATACCCCCAACCAACGCAATACCCTCAACCAACGCAACACCCCCAACCAACGCAACAAAGTCGCCAGACGACACCAAAACCCACAGCTTTGAATCGTAAAACTGCACAAGACCAATTTCTTCCCCCGGGATTATTTTGATATTTCTTGCTTATCATTAAAACATACCGAAATTTTAATTATATGCACGTTTGCGTCTTTGAAGGTTTTCGGAACGCTTCACTTCAATTACGGCAGGCGGAAACGCAAGCTGAAACGCAAGCAGTCTGAATTCGGCCGATGTTTTTGTTGCGTTTTTTTTTGGGGTCTTTCGTAATTTATAAGCATCGTTATTTAATTTCTTACGTCTTTAATTTCTTCCGTTCTTGCGTTTCTTTCGTAGTTCATGATTGCGAGGCCCTTCTAGGATCTTATAGGTGTATTTGGCTGAGGCTGGCCAGATATTTTAAATTAAAAAAAAAAAAACATTGAAACAATTTTTTCTTAATAAAAAAATATTATTAATATGGTTGAGATACAAACAACAACTTATTACTTTTATTGTCAATATTTTTTAAAGTGATAAACCGTTATTTCCATAGCATCGTAGCTGGTGTAGAACACAGACATCTATGAAAAGTTATTTGAATGATTCTTGAATAAGGAAACTTGAATCAAAAGCCTATGTGTTCATATGTTTCATCGTCGTTATATTATCTGCTATGTGTCATCGTTGGGTTCGCCTGTTTGACACTGTGTTGTCTGAGATTGTTGTTTGCCTGTATTTTCTGTTCTTTTTACAACTGTCTCGTCGTTGTCAGCACATTGTTTGTCTGTGCTGTTATATTTCTTTTCCGACTAATTATTTACAATGAATTATCTCTCTTCTGTATTTGTGTTTAACATTTGACATCAGCTAATTTCGGCTGGTTTTCGGCGTGTTTGTGTATTCATCTTTCTTGTTCATTACTGTGGTTTCTATATGACATGCAGTTAAAATCAGCAATGACTAGAGACTGGAAAAATTCGCGCTTTTGTTGACCTCTAGGATAGACTCCACAACCCTCTACATACTCAGGCAAATGCTACCTGCTCATTGGCTATTGACTCGTGACATTTGTCAACTGGGACGCTTGCGATTCGATACTTTTTTGATTGAAGGTTTCCCATTGGCTAAAAGTCCTTCAGATAAATTGTAAGCCAATCACAGAAGCAATATAAATGTACAGTTGTTTGGATTCTAGCATATCGTGAAATGAATCTGCGAATTTTTCCGGTCTCTAGCAATGACGTATGTAAATGAAAATCTATTTAATAATTTCTTTGACAATTCCTGTAGGGTCAAAGTATTTCTTTTCAACAACATGGGGGTAATGGTTGATTTTTGGAATTTCCAATCCCCAAATTTTGTTTTGAAAATGTTTCCTAGAAATTAAATATTTCAAATACTTAATCTTTAATAGTATTTGAGGATTTTAGGATTTAATTATTCCATCCCTAATATAAAGTCAAAGTCATTGATAAATTTATAAGTTATTATTATTATTTATAATCACTATTATACGTCTAGAGGAAACCCATTCAGTTTGTCAGATGGTTTCCGGGTCATTCTATAACTTTCAGAGAAAATATTTATTACGAGTATAACTAAGTAATACGTCTCTTTTAATATATTTACTTCTTAAAATAGATTTGAAAGTGTCTAAATTTTGGTTTATCTCAATGCATCCTTTTAAAGACATAAAATTTGAGGAAGTAAATATTGAATACATGTATAATAGTTATAAGTAGTACTTCAAAAGTACTATAATTTATCTACGAATCCTTCTGCTACTGTTGTTCTTTCTACAGTGTTTGTAAGCAAATTCCTGTGGTAATTGTCCGCGAACAAACATTATTGGATGCTTTGCAGGTGACACACCACTCAATACCTACAGGCCCGCTCATCCAACTCCCTCGGTTCCTGATCCATTTAGGGCTTACCCGAAAAAGGAGATGAATGGATCTTTTACATGTACAAATTCGTAGAACCAAATATTGGGCATGGGTAGAGACCGGAAAAATTCGCGGGTTTAATGACCTCCAGGACAATCTCCAATATCCTCTACACACTCGGGCAAATGCCAACTGTTCATTGGCTGTTGACTTGTGAGTCGTCTCGACTGGGTGGCCTGTGATTCGACACTTCTATGAGTGAGGGTCTCTAATTGGCCCTCAGTCCTCCAGATCAACAGTGAACCAATGACAGAAGCAGCACTAAGGTATAATTATTTGAATTTTAGCATAACTCTAAATGAACCCGCGAATTTTTCAGGTCTCTAGGCATGGGTTCCGAGAACTGGGAAACAGATACGACATTTCAAATTGCGGCATGTTCCCCAACTGCGGCATGTTCCAATCGCGGCATGACAGGCGACAATTGGAAGACGGATGCCACTGGTTCCACTCTTGAGAAGTGTCAAAATTTGAGACAAGCTACGCGATTCAGACTGTACCCGGTTACCCCCATTCGAAACGGCAATGCAGTCCGACTCCTGGGACTGCAGTCTTGCGAAGAGTCGGAACATTTCGGTCACCAGGCGCGAAGAGTCTGTTTCCTGCACAGCTGTCGATATCGAGACAGGCGCTCGATTGTCCCGCCCGACTCCATTCGCTTCTTTGCGCCAGCGCCGAGTGTATTAGCCGCAGCCGGTCTCACTTCTATAGTTTAATTTACTTTTTTTTTTTCCATCGACTCTATTTCTGCGGGCAGCTGTTGGATCCCCACTACCCCCTCCCACACTAAGCACTCGGAAAACCCACTGCGTGCTGTTCGAGATGAAGTTCTTTCTGAAATAAGAAGAAAAAATACATAGGTGCAGGAGTGAGACCCAGCGTGATGGCAGAGAGCTCCCAGCCATCGCTGAGCGCAAAATAAAAGTGTCTTTAGAACGTCCATATTTCGAGATACGAGAATTTTCGCTGTTCATCTTATATTTCGTAATTTTTTATGTCATTCACAGATGGAGACCGGAAAAAAAATTAGCGGATTCATTTTGATAGGATAGAAGCAAAAAAACACATTACCTTTCTTTTTTCCTGCCCAGTTGACTGTGAGCCAATGAAAAACCCTCAACGTGAAACTTATCGAATAGCAAGCGACCCAGATAACAGGTCTCACAAATCAGTAGCCAATGAGCAAGTGGAATTTTCCCGAGTACGTAGAGGATTTTGGAATCCATCTTAGATGTCAACGAAACCGCGAATTTCCCCAGTCTCTATACATAGGTATCTTAAAATACACTAACTGATGAGAAGGGACATGTATTTTTCGCGAGAAAAAAATCTGATCACTCAATAAACTGAAATAACGTGTGCCTGCGCCAGTGTCCTTGTGACCTTATTGACTAAAAACCAGAAAAATTCGCGGGTTCAATGACCTGTAGGATGAACTCCATAGTTCTAAGTACACTCGGTCAAATGTCACCCACTCATTGTTTTGAGACGTTACAACGTAGCAGCCTGTGATTCGATAAAGCTATGGGTGGGTGTTTATCATTGGCCCAGAATCACCCAGGTGAGTTGTGAGCCAACAGCAGAGGCAGCACTGAGGTATAACTATTTGTATTTTAGCCTATTGCGAAATGAATTGGCGAATTTTTCCGGTCTCTATTATTGACATGACAGCCGTCTGCAAGAGAAGCCATTGGTAGAGACCGGAAAAATTCGCGGATTCATTCCACGACAGCCTAAAATTCATACAGTTATACTTCAGTGCTGCCTCTGCTATTGGCTCGCAACTCACCTGGATGACTCCGGGCCAGTGAGAAACACTCAACGGAAGCTGTGTCGAATCACAGGCTGCTACACTGTGACACTTTCGCAAGACAGCGGCCAATAAGAGGGTGACATTTGATCAAGTGTACGTAGAACTATAAAATTCATCCTAGGGGTCATTGAATCCACGAATTTTTCCGGTCCCTATTAATAAGTAACATTCTTTTTTATGTGAATATTGTGATTGAAAATGTATAAAAGACGTATAAGCTTAAGAGGTTAGGTTTATAGGTGTAATTGATTTTTGCTATGTGAACACTGTGATTTTACATGTCAAAATAACTTACAGACTATTGAGATAGACTTGATAAGTATAATTTATTTTAGATAGGAGTGTTTTTTATTCTTTCATTTTATTCAGCTGGAAAGCTTGATTTAACAACATTCCTAAAAATAATAATAAGGCAGAAGCAGGTAATAGTTATTATTAGAGACCGGAAAATTCGCGAATTCATTTCGCGATAGGCTAAAATATAAATAGTCATACCTCAGTGCTGCCTCTGCTATTGGCTCACAACTCACCTGGAGGACTTTGGGCCAATTAGATACACCCAACCAAAGCTTTATACGAATCACAGGCTGCTACGTTGGGACGTCTCACAAGACAGCAGCCAATGGGTGGGTGACATTTGACCGACCGTACGTACAACTATGGAGTTCATTCTGGAGGTCATTGAACCCACGAATTTTTTCGGTCCCTAGTTATTATCAAAGGCAACGTGGGAATAAACCGCAAAAAGAGGCGCCAAGAAGTGCCAGTAAACGGATGCGAGAGTACAGGAACCGAAAAAAGGCATTTATTTCATTTGAGATCATACCCACATCCTTACTATTGTCAATTATTATCTCTTGTTCAATAAAAAATATTAATAACATATCTGTTTTTATACCTAGTAATGAAGAAGTTTCACTTCTCCACGCACACTTTTTTTGTGTTTCAAATCTTATGATCTGACTTTAAAACTTGTGTTTATTTTGTCTCGCTGCGATGACAGGTGCTGGAGATATAACAATAAATTCAGATTTTTTTTACAATCAATTGCAACCAGTATAAGGTGAGACCGCGTTTTCAAGTTCATTAATATTTTTAAATCTTAAAATGATGTCAGTATCTGTAATGAGTAGAGACCTGCAAAATTCGCGGATTCATTCGGTGATATGCTAGAATTCAAACACATATACCTCTTAGATATTTTTGCTATTGGCTTACTGTTCATCTGGACGAATCTCAACTAGTTATAAACCCTCAACCAAAGAAGGATCGAATCACAGACAAACCAGCTGAGACGACTTACAAGTCGGCAGCCAATGAACTTGCGTTATTTGCCGGAGTGTACAGGGGTATGTGCAGTCTATCCTGAAGGCCATCGAAACCGCGAATTTTGCAGGTCTCTAGTAATGAGACAAAAAAAAAGGGGAAAAGTTTACCTACCAAATTTAATGGAAATGTAAATGTAAAGATGACGTATTTTCAATTTAAATGTAATTGGTGCCTGTTTCACACATGTTTAAACAAACTAACTCACAAAATAAAAAAAATTAGGTGAATGTGATTTCTTTAATCTAAAATATGTCTCCGGGCACACTAAAACGGGAGTTATAAAATCAGCATATTTCAGCTATAAAATTATTTAATGGGGTTAAATATTTCATTTTCCAAAATTTGTACCTACCTTTTACGGTTATGGTTTTAATAAATTATAATATACATTTGCTAATTTATTGTCATTTTCTTCAGTTAAAACGTTTGGAATCATCCACAAGCATTTCTTACAATGATATAATATCAATAATATCCTGAAGTTGGCATGAGCGAAGCCACGCGTTTTTAGATGGTGTATGTGTGTGTGTGTGTGTGTGTGTGTGTGTATATATATATATATATATAAATTGATATTTTCCTACTACACATCATACACACCATCATAGTTACAAACCACCATTTTGCAACAAGCACGCTTTTCTAAAGTCCTTCCGAACATTAAATTTTTAATTGATCACTACGCTGTCTCAACCCACATTTTAAATCTACGCGTGACTGGTAGGACATTGAGTTTTTTGTATTTTATAAATAAATATATAAAAAACATTAAAATCAACGACCGTGTGCGTAATCAAGTCGACGTCATGTGTTCATTGGCTGCTGCCACATGTCACCGCCAAACTGGATAGAACATGATTAGTTCTGATGTTTACGTTGGTGTTTTTATTGGCTTCTAGTCGTTCAGGCCGTGTCGAATAACCCGTCATCCAATGAACGTGTACGTTAAAGTGTACGAAAATGAGCATGCGTATACTGTCGGAATATAACAACGCAAATATTGCAAGTTTCTACTGATAAGTACAAATATTACAGATTAAGAAGTTATACTTCTTTTGGCGCGTTATAAAAATAAAGATGAGTTAAATGTTTACCATGCGCGTGCACCATGCAACGAAATTGTCACAAGATAAAAAAAAGCTACATTCAAATAAAAACTATATATGTTATTTTAAATCTTATAGTTTAGTGATTGTTATTGAATACTGGTCCATTATATTAAAAACTTGTATTTATTGTAATTTGAAATTATAGAAATGGTAATTATTGACTTTTGCAATTGTATTGTTAAGTGTATTTACATTAAGTGAGTTTATGTTCCCGTATGTGCAATTTATTTTCATTATAAATTAGAAATTATGACATTATTAATTAATAAATAATTAAAATAAATAAACTAAAATGAACATTCAGCATATTTATTGATTTTCATTACTAACTAAAATTAATTTAGTTTATTTTACACACGTGTTTCTAATTTAAATAATACTGAGTATTTATTTTATTATTTATATTTATAAAATAGATTATTTACCGACTGTATTTATAATATCAGTCCAGTCCTTTTATAATTGTGTTTTTGTTAATTATTTGCAAGTAAAATTAAAGTTACTTTTTTTTTTACGCGAAGTGAGTACAACGTCTAACGCGCGTACGTATTGTATGTACACGCACGCATTTCATTTTATTCATTTACTGCAAATTTTTCCCTTTTTATCGGTGGTTTTAAAGGACGTTCGTCGAAGGAGCAGTGTTGGACGTAACGTATTCTCTCGCTCGTAGGGGATTCGGATGGTTTCTGTTGCGCCGAGCTCATCACGCAGAGGCTACACCACGACGGGGTCCCGATCGTGTTTCCGGATGAGGGTGGGAGTTTTTGTTCGTCTCCCATCTCCGCGACCCAGTTTCCCGACGACGAGATGTACAGTCCGCGCGTCGGCGCCCGCACATTTCGCGTCCCCGCCATTAGTCTCGATCCCGCGGCGTCGCTCATCCCCCCCCCCACCACCCTCAACCCCTTCGGGCAGCGCATTTTTTTTGTTTTTGTAACGTTGTCGGACTTACTTCTCTCCGTCCGCGTTCCCGTCATGGCCAACTTTATTTTTTCCCCTTTCCCTTCTTGATTCTCAGCGTCATCCTACTGAAACAAAAAAAAAAAGAATTGTTCAAGCAAGAATTTAGGGGGAAAAACTATGATAGACCGACCACGGGTCACGCGCTCGAACGATCCGCGTTACTAGAGAGTTTTCCATATTTTTTTTTTTTTAAGTGAAACTTCATTGGGTGCGATGAGAGCAAAATTTCAAGGCCGAAATATTGTAATGCAACGCTTTCGCGAAAAAATTGTTGCGAAACGTTTTCTGACGCGAAAAGAACAGAGAATAAGTATGTACTTATCGTAAACAGTCTGCTGTTAATGGCTTGCATATTTTCTTTTTCTACCAGCGCTCTCGCGTTCCTCCTTGTTCAACCAGCAGCGTAGAGAGCGCTGTTGAGTCGGTCCCTGTATTTCTAGCATAGATAGCGCTAGCTGTTATGAATTCCATGTTTCGTTCAGAGACTAGGCGTGTTCCAAATGACGGGACTGTTTGAAGAAACAGTAACACGCACAGTCTTTCTTTATGATGTGATTGAATTATCCATTAATTATTATATCCTGAGCATTTATTTTGAAGTGAGTAATAATTAATTTTGTTAATTTATCTTAATTAATTATTCTGATCAGATTTCTAATAAATACAAATAAGTTTAGGATTCTTAAAAACTTGTAAAAAAAGTGAAAGCCAAAAACTCAGACTTGTGTTATTTAAAAAAAAAAATAGTTTATTTCTCTGTTTCTCTTTATCTATCTATATATCTCTCTCTAACTCTATCTGCCACTTTATCCCTTACAATATACTTTTGTGTCAAGGTTTGAATTGCCAAAGACATTTCACTTCTATCATCTGTACTGAGTTACAAGCACTCTTTTTTATGATGTTGTAAATGTAAACTTTAGGTTAAGTGAGCCGTGTTACATAAGTATTATCATGAAAAAAATAAATACTTTTCTTTTCTGGAAACGTACTATTTGTACTCGTGAAGGAAACCAAAATGAAAATGTCATTCAAGGAACCTTTAGACTAAGTGTCCTAAGATGAGGCATTCTTGACCCGCGTCGAGGGCACAACTAGTCCCAAATACACTGGTAATCCCTGCACACGATGTCACATCGTGCTTTGTCGTGACATGAGAGCTGGATTTTTTATGTAGTGTGTTTACTTCCATGCCATAAACCTCTATGCCGGTAACAAAAATAGTTATATGTTGTTTTATTTGTGGTTATTTCTTGAGTATGCCAACTGCGATGATTTTTTAATAAGTCCAAATTTATTCGTATGGTGCACATTTTTCCCAAAGAAAGTTTATAAGCCAGCATATGGGCAAGAAGAAAGTAAAAGTCGTCAAATGTAAGTATAATACATAGGTATTAACATAAAGAAGCTTCCGTAACCTTAAATTGCGTCTTACATGTGTTGGTAGGTGCAGTTATGACTATTTAAGAACTATTAGTTTTAATAATTCTCCTAAATTGTTTTCAAAAAACTGTACACCGTGCAAGACAAGCCATATATTTAAATTTGTCTAGAAAAAAAGACATTTATTAAACCAATGCATTCAAGCATAAAAATGAGTTTGTTATTTTAGCTGTGTGCAGAAAGTTTTCCCGAATACTATATTTTGTTTTTAGTAATAGTTTTTATTCGAGAACAACGAATCGATTATTCTGGTACAAAACAGACAGCTGACAAAGCAAGTTCATTCTAAGATTTTTTAAGAAACTAGCACTCTGAAGCTGTGATTTTAGTTCGTTCTCGTTTAAGTGAACGTTTTTAGAAGCCTTTGTGGAAATCTGTTTTAAGTTTATTTTGTATTCTATTAGCGTACGTCGAAATTGAAACGAGCACATTGGAACCATGTGGCAATCGGTTAAATCTGTGGCAATGTTAGAAAATTAAATATCTTTTCATTACGCCAATTCTTATGTACCTAGTTATAAATTGAAACATTTATATTTGAATAAGTTTTAAAGAAACTTGGTATAGCTACATTTATAACCAATTTCCCACTTCCTGTATACATGCCAGAAAATGCATACATACACATTTTTACTATCCTTAACCTAAATGTGCATATTTTTTTTTGCAAATGATGGTTTTACAAGTATCTACAACAACGCGAATTCACTAAATATGCACAGTAACCTTTTTTTCTTAAAATGCATTTAACTGTTAACGTTTTATTTGTACGGTTTTTAAGGATCTAAACTTAATTTTCGACATATTTGAGTTATAGTCATGCAAAATTCATATCGACATTAATAACTGTCACTAGATTTAAAATGAATTGTTACTATAGCATATGCTTCACATGTTTTCTGTTTATAATAGCTACAGTGTCGACGAGACAATTAATCCTGATTAATTAATTATGTATTATTAAACCCTGCAAATTACACAGAATCGTTTGCTCTGAGGCTAAAATTCAGCGTCATGTGTACACAATTTAATAAAATTTTGCTTTTTCCATTGGCTGAATGTTTTAGACAAAACTCATTTAATTAATTTTTTATTGAACAGTACGCAATTCGCTCACTTAGCTAATAACGGTAGTTACTGGTTATTGGTTCGCTGCCGGGGAAGTGGCGTGTCAGAATCACTGCGAACCAATCATTAGCTCAATGCAAAAGTGAACAGTTTTGCGGTCTATGTGCTAGAGGGATCCAGGCCGCCCGAGATTGGTAGAACGCCACGTCAAGTATAATCTTGGAGGATTGGCCACGAAGATAGGATATGTTGTTGGCTTATGCGGCTTAAAGTTAAACGGATATGCACAGAGGCATAAGGGAGTAGTAGGTATCCTAAATTATTTTTCATATAATATTTCATATTTTGAGCATTTTTTAATAAATTCATTTGGAACCATTAAAAATGTGTATTTGTGAAAGGCTTATTCCACTAAACAATTTCGAATTTAATAGATTTATTTATGAATTAAGTGTAAAATTTTTATGTCAGTCCTAATATGTACTGAAAACATGAAGTCATGTGGTTTACAGTTTTTAATTAATCGTTTGCATGTAGCTTTAGTCTAGTAAATCTTTATTTTTAATATGGTCTTCCTAAATCAATCAAAATTAGGTTTTCCTCAAACCTTGAAAAACTCAGGTTTGTGTGGTTTTGGGAAAATACGTAATGGTGTGTGTGTGTATGTGTATATATATATATACACACAATTCTGTCCTTTAAAAAATTATTATTTAAATGGATATCTGACTTGTTTTTTTTAATACATTCTTGAACATGCGCCAATGCAGTTTTTCACTGTTTGCCATGGAAAAATTTCGATAAATCAAACAGAGAAATAAAAATGAAAATATAAACTCACACAGAACAAGCCTAAATCAGCTGATGTCAAACAAATAAACCTAACGATGTAGGTACCTAAGCAGGTTTATCTGTTTGACATAGCTGATTTGGGCATGTTTTCTGTGGGTTTATGTTTTCATTTTCATTTCTTACTTTGCGATCTTGAATTGTTTCCATGACAAACAGTTAGGCCGTGATTGCTCGAGACAGACAGCAAACGAGTTCGTGCATAATGTCGTAAAAGTGCGCGCACAGGAACTATACAGACTAAAGCACCTTTCATTTAATATTATGTTTGGCCAATCAAGTGAATTTAATGTAAAATGTAAATATAGAGTTAAACTTTAATGTTCTTAGGAGTTAGTTTGAATCATGCTACTCAGTAACAGCCATGACAGAAGTAAAGAATTTGAATCCTGCTCTTACATTGTTTGTTTTAAAGCATCTCACACTTGCGGAATAAAAAGGGGAACCAACTATATTTTGTACAGTCGCGTGCGGTGCCACCCGCGCGAAGTTTGTCCCTCCTTGGGGCAAGAGTGTGAGGACAGATTGTTGACTGCGGTGTTGCTGGAATAAAGCCACAGGGCGGTTATAACTCCAATGGCGTATGTCCAAGAAATTGTATTAAATCAAAATTCCCCATTGCACGAATCATTTAAAGAACGTAGATATCTGCCTCCACCCACCCTTTTTTTCTTGGTAATCCTACCTAAATACTTGCGCCGCTTGTCTCTTGGATAAAATTTCAAACAATCTCGCGTGACACTATTTACATCGGACGAGTTTTGACAGTCCGTAGGTAAATCTAGGGTCAATGTTCGTCACAAAAGCCCAGAATACAAAGATCGATCATCAGGATATCCTCACAAATCTGTAGTAAAATTTCCATGATTTTTTTCCTGACTTTCACTGACAAAAATTTTTAATCTTTTTACGATTTTGTTTTTTAATTATTTACCTATTCTGACATTTTCAAAATTAAATAAAGAATATTAAGCTTCCAACATTACCATTGCTGCCCTAGTTATCTCTCCACTTTATTTATTTCTTTTTTTCATATCCAACTAAACATTGCATACCTATGCTAATTTATAGTGTATTTTACTCTGCATTAAAATGTGTTAATAAATAATTTTATTCACAGTAGGTTGTTGGCAAATTTGATTGTGATATTATTCCTGTTAAATTTCCTTGACTTTTCTAGGATCTCAAGTATTTTTCATGATAATTTATGACCAATTCCAAATTAATTCTGACCCTACTTTCTAGAGCGTGGACTTTCTGTACATCCATCACTAGTACACGCGTGAAAACTCCCAATAGTTAACGTTATCCTCGTTAAAAACCCTCCAACAACGTGAGGTTGATCGATATAAGAAAATGGAATCGCTTTCCAAGAGAACGTGGGTTGGAATTGCTGTTCTACTGGCAGGGATTGTTTCTTTCTACAGATGAGTCAAAATTCGACCGAAAACCTTCAACGGCACAGTTTCATTTCGAAAAAGAAATTTAAAAACATATATTTACACAACTTATGTTCTAAATGCTTCTCTTTCAAGTTGGAGCAGAATAATTATTTATTGAACAAACTGCTACTACCGCAGCAAAACTTGTCGCTGTAGTAATTTTTTTTTCCTTTGAAATAATTTATACGCCAAAAAATGCATGGCAGATAAATATGTTGCCCAGAATTTTTTCAATGAGATCATTTTACGCCAGCGACAATTTTTGAGGTGTTTCTTTGAATGAAAGTTAAACATAAACAAATGATTCATCTTAAATAGGTACTTTCTCTGTTGCCTGTTATAAAAAAATTTTATTTTCCAGATTTAAAGGTGTACGCCATGTTTATTTTATTGTTTTTAACTTATATTTACGTCCTTTGAATGATGCTTGCAATGGAGAAGATTCTTTTAAAAATATTTTATGGACATACGACACTGATGGTTTTCGCTGCATGTCATAGGGAAAACACAAGATGAATAAACACACAAAATAAAAGCATTCTGATTCAGCCTATGTCGGATATAAAATGCACGGACGGCACAGAAAATAATTCCGCGGAAGGAATTAGTCGTAATTTTTTTTACGTGATTACGTCTTATAAATCTATGAACGCCAGGCTGCAAGCACGAAAAATTGTCACGTTCCACCTGAGCCGAGCGTGCAAGAACCGGCCAACCACCGTGCGAGAATATATTCTATAATATCAAACAGGTTAAGGTGGGCTTTTTTAATTAATTGTTCGTAATTATATTTAAACAAATAATTATTTAAATTAAATTTGCAAAAACTGTAAATAATATTTGAAAATTAAAAAGTACGCAGTTTTTGATCAGTGTTTTCTTATGACGTTATCACGGACAATTATCGTCCGTAAACCGTCTTTACAGACGACACCCCTTTTTTTTCGCGACTGATTTTTCCAAGCAATTATATGTGCTGCCCATGCATCTAGAGTTTGACATCGGCTGATTTAGGCTTTTTTTTCTGTGTGTTTGTGTATTCACATATCTTGTCCGTTCTCGCGATCTCCCTCTGACAGTGGTGTGCAACTGGCGGGTCGCGGGCCACACCCGGCAGAGGCAATGTTTCGCAAGGTCCGCATAAACAAACTTGCAACAAAGAAAGTCACTCTGGCATTCTATCGTGCTTAAGCCGTGTTTTTTCGATCTATACAAGTAAAAATGTAATCTCCGAAAGCTCTTCACCGATTGCTTTGAAATTTGGACACAACGTTGCATTTGAATACGCGCGTGTTTGTTATACCTATGTCACATCTGTGACAGGTAAAAAATATACATAAAAATATAGATAGTTAAAAATATATATGTTTTATATTTTCATTTTATAGAGTGATATATAGACATATAGATATAGGTATATAAAGGAGAGAGATAGATATTTAGAGAGATATAAATAGATAGAGATAGAGAGAAGTAGATTATAAACGTAGAAAGAGATATAGAGATATACATAGACAGATATGTGAATAGTGAATTAGTGCGAGAAAGATGCTTTGTGTATGTGTACCTACATTAAAAAAATTACAAAAAAAATATCTTAGGCATTGCAACCCATGCCGAGCATTAGCTAGTACGTAGAATAATGTAGTCAACAGACAGTGTTTAGGAATCAGAGTATTTCCACAGATATACTTACTCAATAATATTATTAATATTGTTGTAATTTCTATATTTTTCAAACATACTTTATATATATACATATATATAAGGTTTTAATTTCTCCAAATACGATTTTTAAAAGCGTTATTTTGCGTAACTCCATCACATTCCACAAATTTAACTGCACAGAATCACATAAGCTAAGAATAATGTTTGTAAAAATATCTGGTCCCCATGAATAGTGAAGTTGACCATATTTTCTCTATGACTAGAGTCCCCGGAAATGTCGCGTATTAGTCTGGACTCAGGGTGGAATTAAAAGTAACATGTGTGCTCAACCCATGTTTGCTTTCTCATTGGTTGATTTCTTAGCAAGACTCACTTCTCTTCTAGCTGGACAGTGTTGGTTCACGTAGAGGGGCGTGTACAAATAACTGCGGTCCAATCATGAACACAGTGCGATAGTGTGAAGGTTTGCATTCTAACTTCAACTTAATGAATGCGCGAAATTTCCGTATCTCTGTCTATGACGTACAGCGAAAAACATCAGTGGGGTACGTACATTAAAAAAAATGTTTTAAATCATATTTCCGTGACGAATCTGCAGTTGGAGTTGGTACGTGTCGAGTTGTGACTGACCTGCGTGGGCCACATACCCACGCCCTTGGCCGGTGTTGTGCTTTATACCCTCTGTGACGATCAGAGGCGTATGCAGAGGGGTGGTTTTTCTTTCTTTTTTTTCGGGGGGGAAGGGGGGGAATATATCATCACCAAACCAAACCACAAAGAAAAAAATAATTTCTACCCACAAATGGAAATAATTGTAAAGCAAACAGCGGGAAATGTGTTTGTTTTACAGTGGCGTCCCCCCTAACCTTTTTCCCACCCTTTTAAATCCATTCTCCTCCGTAAAACCTCCTAGAGTTAAAAATAATATTAATTTGTAGATATAACTAAAATATATTATATATTCCAGTCCACACCTGACCTTTCAAGTCTGTTCAATATGTGTGTGTATATATATATATGTGTATATATATATATGAAGTATCTTGGCTCCTGGGTTGTAGCCGTGTCCTTGGCAAATAATTCACCAAAGTCACTGTCGACATTGCAGTCGCTATCATCAGGGAGCAGGTTACCTACTCGAGTAGGTAACCTGCTCCCTGATGATGGCGACTGCGACGTCGACCGAATCGTTGGTGGAATTTATTTGCCAAGGACACGGCTACAAACCCAGAAGCCAAGCTACTTCGGACAATGAAAGCCTGCGAACATTATATACATATATATTAATGTACGGTTTTTATTATACATTTTATAGTGGTACTATGCCGTGTGTTAATTTATTTATTTTTATTTTAGTACGCTTAAAATCAGATGAAAAACATTTGATGGAGACTTATAAAGACTTGATAAATGCGCTGGGACCGTTGTTGCCCGACTGGTGACTGACGCGACCCCGCCTTGTGCGCGCAGCATGGCAGGTGGAGAAGAAGCGAGCCGGCCTGCCCGTGGAGCAGTGGCTGCGCGACTTCCTGCAGGCCACCTTCGACCAGCTGAACCGCGACGTGGCGGAGGCCTCGGCGCGCGGCGGCGGCGGGCCGGGGGCGGCGCGCAAGCAGGCCCCCACCGCCCCCACGGCCGAGGAGAAGCTCATCGGCGAGCTGATGCGCCGGCCGGCGGACAGGCCCACCCGGGTAACCACTGCGCCCACCCGGGTAACCACTGCGCCCACCCGGGTAACCACTGCGCCCACCCGGGTAACCACTGCGCCCACCCGGGTAACCACTGCGGCAACCTTGCGTTCGCGAGCGACTCCCGCTCCGCGGCTGTCCTCGTAGCCCACGCGACTCCTTCCCGCGCGAAACAACAATCAAAAAAAGTTGTATTGTTGGTAGAAGTGTGGTGGTGGTCGCTCCGATACCCCCTCCCCCTTGGACCACCTCTGGGCCAGAGCCCACCGGGAACAAAGGCGATATTCCTGGTAGTTCTCAGGACCAGTCGTCCTCCGACAAGCCAGGTCGCTACTCACGTGGTTTTCCATCGTTCATCTCACCTGAAGGTAGGGTGTGAAACAAACACGAGTCGTTTTGCCTTCAGGTTGCAAAAATTAACAAAGGCTGTAAAAAAAACAACTAAAAATTAGTCATGGGAACTGTCGACAGAAGCGAAAATCTTAAAAATTTTGCTTTTCAAACGTGTAATATAAAATCATATCTACGTCAAATGTACGCAAGAAAATGATTTTGGTATTATATCACTGGCATGTCGGTGACGCTAACCCGTAAGTTTTGCCCCTACCAATAATAACTTTAAAACTAGAAGAAATGAGGTTTTTTTCATTGAAGAATAAAAAAATTATGAACTGAAATCTACAAATAATCAACATTATCTCTAATAAATCAATAACCTAACATTTGAAAAAATTCACATCGTAATGAAATAAAAGAAGAAACATAACCTTGACTTAACTACCTACTAAAAAATATCCAATATTTACCACACAATAACGTTAAAATTTCCTTGGAAAATGAACATAAAATTAAAAACTTGTATCTTTAAAAATATAATAAATTAAGCTTTATCTTTGAAATGTAAAAAAAAAATAACACGTCACGTGACCATGTCGATGACGACTTACATGAATTTACTCCCTATCCAAACCTTCCTATATAAGTTTTCACTTCAATGATCCTATCATTACTGACTCTGTAACGCCAAATATATACTTATTGATTGTTAAGCCTCAACAGAGTATGTATTTTCCACATATGCCTTTAACAAATTTAAAAGAAAAATAATATTTTTTACCCCAATGTTCTTCTTGGAGAACTGTATTTCACATTATCTCCCGACTTTCTTACTGGTGCATAGGTACATTTTTACAGTAACCTAGTCATTTAAAAAACTTGATTTGTTTTAAAAATTTAACAACTCGCAGTGGAAAAAAAAGCATTGCCTGTATATAAACCCACCACGCCACGCCACGCCTGTCCAATTTGTAAGCTTTTAACTGACATAAATTTGAAAAAATTTCATATTTTTGGTTTTTTTTTAAAATATACCTATAGCCTATTTTTTTACCCAAATGAGATCCAAGATTTAAACAAATCATGGAAATGAAAATTTTCCTGTTAAATTTAATCCTGTCGGATATTTTATATAAAATTTGCAAAGATTAATTTTTTTTTCATTTACGTGACACATTCATAAAATAATTAGACTTTTTTTGACAAAAAAATGTTGCATTATTTTTCGTTCAATATATGAATCTCTGAAATGAAGTAGCTAGAAGTATCACTAATAATTTTTTTATGAAAAAATCCGTTCTTATCATACTTACTAGTTTTTAGTTAGGAATATTGTACTAGCAATTAGATTTAAATATATATAAGAAGAAATATAATAATTTAACGAGATTCTTTTGTAACATTGAGTGTTAACCATTAGAAAATTAATAAAAATCAGTCGTCCAGATGTAGAAAATGTATTCCTTAAACGTAAACATGAGTGAGATTATTAACGGGTGAATAATACTTTCCGAAGGGAAATAAATAATTAAAATGCACATACCATTTCTTAAACCATTTTACAATAATTATTTATGCTTAGTTTTTTTTATTAGCTTTAAGACAACGTCCTAATTATGTTTTCCCCCTTTCAGCTGGGTGGTTCCGGGAGCGGCATTCCTTTTAAGAACATACATGGAGCTGCGTCCAAGTCAAGGACATCTGTTCCAGAAGAAAAAAGTGTTCGCAGTAACGACAGCATGAAGTTCCTGTTGAAGAAATTTCACACTTCAGTCTTGGGTCAAGATTCGCGGAACATGGCAAAAATGCCAGCGCCAAAATGCTTGATCAGCGAAAGCAGCAACAACGTGCTTTTCGCCGACGAGCGGTGCGACATTGTAAACCACCTCGATGCGAACATGCTAAAAACTATGAAGTACCCGGTGGTCGTGTCGCGATTCCAAACGATCTCGTCCACACGACCGTTGCTCGCGGATCCGTCCAGCGTGGTGACCATCGGCGGGAACGTGGCGAACATGGCCGGCGTCCGGCCTCAAGACGTCGGCACTCACCAGGAGCAGGGTCGGACGCAGTCGCACACGCAGATATTTCTCTTCAGCAACTTCACAGAAATGGGCGTTCAGAAGCAATGCAGCTACTTGGTCGCCGGGGTGAAGGGAGACAATCACTCCGGGCCATCACAAGATGCCATGCGGCGACCTGAAGACCACACACCAGCTGCGGACCATCCCACGAGACAAGTCTCAAGATACCGGATACAGAAATATAGTAAAACTAGTGATGTTGCTCTTCAGGACATCTCACTTCAAGAGCCTCCGTATGCCGGATTGATATGCATTGAAGAGTCACCGCGCAAATTCTCAGGGAATGTTCCGACAGTGGCTCAAACTGGGGAAAGAGCTAAGCCGAATCATATACAGCCTGAACAAGTAAATGTAAATATAGAGCCTCTGAAACCTCATACAAACACGACGGATGAAATCAATAGTCAACCCGTGAAAAATCTCACTCTGGTGTGTCCTCCTGTGGATAAAGTTACAGCGATGGCTTCAGAAGATGTCCCATCAAGTTTCATTATATCGTGTCGATGTCCAGGCCATTCCTCCGGGGACTCGAATACAATGGGCCAAGTTGCATGCCCAACACTCCAGGTTGAAAACATTACTATAAATATTCCACCACTAAGCTATCCTCCGCGTATAAGTAACAGCCCTCCGGTCCTTTTAGATGATGGCCCTCCCCAAAACAATGAATCCATAAACACAGGCCTCTGTCCAAGTGGTTTTCCTCCCGGACATCGAACTACACAGCATTATGATACAGCTCGAGGTATCAGTGTTTCCTCCCAACATAAATATCCACCAAGTGAGGCGTCTGCTCGTCCAGAATCCAATCGAAATCCCATGGCAAGCTTTTGCCCGAACTGCGGGAAGGAAGTTAAGAATTATGCGACAAAGTCGCTAGAAGAAACTCAGCGAAATACTACAGTGACTCGAGATTGCCAGTCTTGTGTAGATTCGTGTCCTCCAAAAGAAAAAATGACGCAACAGAAAACTGCAGACACGTCCTCAGAAGCCCCACGGCAACTTCAGAACGTGATTCCTCATCAAGTAGAACTGCACAGGCCAACTGCGCAGATCAGAGACACAACCGGTATTAACGCGGAGGCTAGTTTTGTGTCCAAAGAAACGTGCCAAAGTGAGCCAACGAAATCAGACAAGGAAGGCCAAGAGTTAGGTGACTATAATCAGCAGAAGAAGAAAGTAATAGAATATGTGTCTACAACTTCTACTATCCTGCAGAAACAAGTTATAGTGCGCGGCTTCTTCCCGAGGATTAGCGATGCTTGTCGTGCCAAGAATATCATGAGCAAAATAAAAGTAGGACCGAACATGACAGAACTCTTCGAAGATGCACTTTGTCACCTAAAGGTATGTCAGTTTTGTATTTTTAGAAACTAACGTAACTGTTTTCAGGAAATTAATTTTGTATATCATAGTGTGAGTATATAAATTATTAAATAGTTCATCCCAGTTAATTTTAAGAATTTTAGACTTATTTTAGTGTTTTATTGTCATCCAAGAAGGCATTTAATTATGTTCGGTTGGAGCAAGTGTAAGTCATGATATATTTATAAGATGAATTTTACACAACATCAAAAACTGTCAGAAGCACATACGTTGTCAAAATGTAAAGGTTAGCAGGAATGAACAATATTTTTCAACGTTTAAAATGTCTAGAGTTGAACACTGTCTTATCTTGAGGAGATCAAACCTTCGTAGTAAAAGTCATTAAATAACATGGACATGTATTGTGATCCGGAACAAAATAATGGTTTTCCACTTAGCGTTTCACTGCTTAAATTAATCATGCATAAGTAGCTGAGTTATATTAACATTTTGTTCAAAAAATATTTAAACTTTTAACATCTCAGAAATATTTTTGTCACGAAAATGAAATAGTATACATTTGATAATAAACGCACGTGTGAATCAGTTGCAATCATTATTTAAATTGCAAAATACTTAAATTAGGTGTTTTATATCTTTTTTATTTTGTTAAGTATGCTAAATTTTTACGTCACAACTTTATTTTACGAAGTACGCTGTTGAATGGACTCTTTAAGTTTTCCTCGTTGTTCCTCCTTGTTGGAACCCGGCAAAGATAAGGGACCCGTCGACCTTACCGGCAGCAGAGACAGTGGTTCGACACCACATTCATCTGTTAGCACCGAGCTAATTTTTAAGTCCTGGCCTCGGAGCGGAGATAAATAACCAATTCTAAGATACTTATAGAAAAAAAACAATTTCCATGTGTTTTATAGTAGAATAGAAACTACTAACTTGTAACTTAAAACTACAAAGTTACTTAAAAAATTACTATCTTGTACTTTAAATTGTCGTACGCAATTGCAGTAAGTATGGTACTCACAGGATTGCAAGAGCTGTTCCATATCGCTGAGCCCATTGGTTGAGAAGCTAGATGATAAACTTAACAAGCTGGCATCTTCCACGAAGATCGAGCGACCGGAAATCATACCAACGGTGAGTTATTTGATATTTTTTTTTTACTGGCATACTTGCAATCAATGCAACATGCCGAATGAGGTAGCAAACAGGTCATGAGCAGATTCAAAGAGTAGGCAGAGCCCGACGGAACCAAACAGTGCCTACTCGACAACGGCCCAGTATACTCTTTAACTTTTTTCTAAAGATACCAATCATCGTAATTGCGCTGGTGCGTGTGCATACAGCATGTCCCAAAACTCAGCGTCAAGCCGAGAAAAGATTCATGGGCCAGTTAACCACAGTTCTGAATCAAAAACACAAAATTCCAAACGGTGTCGTAGTTTTCGAATTATAGGATATATTTTTTTAAAGTTTTTTCATCCTAGAGCTGCTCCAAATAATTAGATACTGTGAATAAACATTTTTTTTCCTACGAAATCATAAGTAACCTTACTTTTGATAACAATTCAAAATAAAATAACACATGCTATACTTCCCCGGAAAAAAATTCTTTGCATGACTTTTGCTGCAACAACTATTAATCTGGTAACTCTGACTATTCTCACTGTAAAAATATAATACTTTGCTTACTTAGAAAGTTATTGCTTTAATGAGCCATGTATTCAAATAAATTGTTCAGTTAGCAAAATTTCGAAAACACTGACAAGTTCAGGTTCCTATGATTGAGGGTAAAAAAAGATTTCATATATTTAATTAAAGAGATACAAAAAATAAAGTGTTTACCACATTATTTTATGCTTTCAGTTCATGCTAGGGCTAACATAAAAATTTGACTTTAATTAAATAAAAACAATGTGACAATAACTTGTTTCCTAAGAAAAAGATTATAAATAATTAAATATTGTTATATAAAACAGAGCTTGTGTAACTCAGTACACATGATAGAAGTGAAACTTCTTTGGAAATTCAAACGTTGACTTGTGAGTATATCGTAAGGGGTAAAACGGCTGAGAGAGAGGAAAAGAAATAAAGATAGCAAGAAGACTATTTCTAAATAAATATTACTCGCTGTTAAAATACTCTCACCATGAAGAAAAAACGGTGCGTGTTACTGTTTCTTCAAACAATTATATAATTTTTTGGAACACGCCAAATTTCTGATTTAAATTGAAATATTAAATTCATAACAGTTAGCGCTATATATGCGGCAAATGCAGGGACTGTCTCGACAATGCTGGTTTAACAAGGAGGAGCACGACAACGCTGGTAGCAAATATAGAATTCACGCCATTCACATTTGACTGTATAGGAAACCTGTATCTAATTTCTGAAACAAGCTCATGGGCACATTCCCTGTCTTATTATTTCGTTAACCTATCTCTCTCAGTCCTATTTTCCTTCTTGGGCGGGGGACGAATCATTGCACAAAGAGAACGAAAAAAAAAGAGCCCAGGAACGTATATAGCTTTATATATCTATGGCCAAGTACCTATACTCATGTATATTCAAAAATTATTCACAAAAATTTTTCACGAATATGTTTCATTGAAATTCGGTCTTGAAATTTAACTCTCAGCGTACCCAGAAAAGTTTCACGTCAAAAATTAACTTGAAGTCATGTGCGAAAGCTCGTAACGAGTGTTTTCGAGTCGACAATGTACTTGAAGTCATGTGCGAAAGCACGTAACGAGTGATTTCTCGTCGACAATGTACTTGAAGTCATGTGCGAAAGCACGTAACGAGTGTTTTCGAGTCAACAATGTACTTGAAGTCATGTGCGAAAAGCACGTAACGAGTGTTTTCGAGTCAACAATGTACTTGAAGTCATGTGCGAAAAGCACGTAACGAGTGTTTTCGAGTCAACAATGTACTTGAAGTCATGTGCGAAAAGCACGTAACGAGTGTTTTCGAGTCAACAATGTACTTGAAGTCATGTGCGAAAGCACGTAACGAGTATTTTCGCGTCAACAATGTACTTGAAGTCAGGGGCGCAACAACAGGGGTGGGAGGAAGGGTATTTTGCCCCCCCCCCCCCCTTCTGAAACCACGAAGTGGGGGCAAACGGGGGCAAAGAAAGAGCTGTGTATCCATTTTTAGATAATAAAACTGCTTAAATAGCACCATTTTCCACCTTGAAATACAAATTTTCCCGGGGGAGGACCCCCGGACACCCCGCTTCAATAGGAGGGATCGATGATTCTTTATAAAAAGGTATATTCCCCCTCCTTTTGAAATTTAGTTGCTGCGCCCCTGCTTGAAGTCATGTGCGAAAAGCACATAACGAGTGTTTTCGCATCAACAATGTAGTTGAAGTCATGTGCGAAAGCACGTAACGAGTGATTTCGCGTCAACAATGTACTTGAAGTCATGTGCGAAAGCACGTAACGAGTGATTTCGCGTCAACAATGTACTTGAAGTCATGTGCGAAAGCACGTAACGAGTGATTTCGCGTCAACAATGTAGTTGAAGTCATGTGCGAAAGCACGTAACGAGTGATTTCGCATCAACAATGTAGTTGAAGTCATGTGCGAAAGCACGTAACGAGTGATTTCGCGTCAACAATGTAGTTGAAGTCATGTGCGAAAGCACGTAACGAGTGATTTCGCGTCAACAATGTACTTGAAGTCATGTGCGAAAGCACGTAACGAGTGATTTCGCGTCAACAATGTAGTTGAAGTCATGTGCGAAAGCACGTAACGAGTGATTTCGCTTCAACAATGTAGTTGAAGTCATGTGCGAAAGCACGTAACGAGTAATTTCGCGTCAACAATGTACTTGAAGTCATGTGCGAAAGCACGTAACGAGTGATTTCGCGTCAACAATGTAGTTGAAGTCATGTGCGAAAGCACGTAACGAGTGATTTCGCGTCAACAATGTACTTGAAGTCATGTGCGAAAGCACGTAACGAGTGATTTCGCATCAACAATGTAGTTGAAGTCATGTGCGAAAGCACGTAACGAGTGATTTCGCTTCAACAATGTAGTTGAAGTCATGTGCGAAAGCACGTAACGAGTGATTTCGCGTCAACAATGTAGTTGAAGTCATGTGCGAAAGCACGTAACGAGTGATTTCGCATCAACAATGTAGTTGAAGTCATGTGCGAAAGCACGTAACGAGTGATTTCGCTTCAACAATGTAGTTGAAGTCATGTGCGAAAGCACGTAACGAGTGATTTCGCGTCAACAATGTAGTTGAAGTCATGTGCGAAAGCACGTAACGAGTGATTTCGCGTCAACAATGTACTTGAAGTCATGTGCGAAAGCACGTAACGCTGCCGACTCATGCACGGCAGGCTCGTGTGTCGCAGGGAGGCGGCGCCCAGTGCTGCGCGTGGTGCGCCGAGTCGGGGGACTCCGCCAAGGACTGCTCCAGGGACGTGGGGCGCGGCGGTGCCCCCCAGTGGCCCTTCCCGGTAAACCTCCTGTCTGCAGCGCGGTGCCGCCGTGGTCTCTGCCAACACACCACTTGGAAGTAGTGACCTGGAAAATTCGCGGGTTCATTTCGTGAAATGCTACAATTCAAATAATTATACCTTAGTGCTGCTTCTGCCAATGGTTCACTTTTAATCTGGAGTAATGAGGGCCAATTAGAGACCCTCACTTGTAGAAGTGTCGAATCACAGGCCACCCAGTCGAGACGACTCACAAGTCAACAGCCAATGAACAGTTGGCATTTGCCCGAGTGTGTAGAGGATAGTGGAGTCTATCCTGGAGGTCATTGAACCCGCGAATTTTTCCAGTCTCTACTTGGAAGTACTTAACCTAGAAACCAGGAACACGCGACCTACAAATACATGACTTAAAAATTACTTAACTTAGACATAAATTACATAGATATACATAACCTATAAACAAACGACTTAGATATCCATAACTCGTGAACAAGCAGCTTAGAAGTACGAAACTTTGAAGCACGCGATTTTAAATACCTAACTTAGAAAAATGCGAAATTGAAATATATAACTTAGAAACACGCGATATATAAATTGATAATATATAAATGCAGGGCTTAGAAACACACAAGATAGCTTTTTGAAAGATATTTGCGTTGATATCGAGGTAATTAAAGTCCGTGAGGGACGATATGATAATAATGTAGCATTGTCGAAATTAATAAGCGGGACGTCTCGCAAGGAAATCCATCCACATTAGGCAATTTCCACCACGTTTCCCACTAATGATAATACATGATCCACCCCGTTGGGAATCGAACCCGGACCCCATATAGGTGGGACGATGGATATATGAACACTCAACTTCCTTGATTTTCGAAATATATTTCCAGATCTAAGCTAAATTTCTCAAACCCGTGAATTTCCTAAGTTACGTGTTTATTATTTTTTTTTATCGTTCTATGATGTGTATTTATAAGATGTGATTTTGATAAATTGCGTTTGTCGAAGAATTTAAAACGTTTTTAAGTTACAAGTTAAGCGTTATGCGTTTCTAATTTGAGGAATTTCAATCTTATTCAGAAATTTCAGGAGCAAACGTTTAAACACTGTGCCTCTAAATCTGTAACTGATTTCGAACTATTTGATTCTAAGGTCGACGAACAAACACATTTAACGAGTTTGTAAATGGAAAGGAATGTTAGTGCTTAGAAACGTATGTTTTTTCCCCCCTCAAGTATTTCCTAGTAAACGTTTATTTTATTTAGTCTATGTTGCGATCAGAAAGAGAAGTTTTTTTTTCAGCTCCTCAAGTTTCCCCACTCCATCCCCTTATTCCCACTTTCTCTCCTAGGATACAAAAATGTTTAATTTTCAAAGTTTTTTTCCCGTACTCGCTCCCCCAAAAGATTGTTCAATTATTGTTGTTGCATATGCAAATGCTTGGCCGTAAGTTCTCTCTAACCAATATCATGCACTTTTAAAATGAAGTTTTTTTAAAAAACTATCTTATAGTACTAATAAAAATATGTTTTTATTTTATTTCACAATAATGGTATGTGTATTTCACAGATACAGCTTTTTGTGTAACCAAAACGTTTTGTTTTTTATTGAAATTTAAATTTTATATTCGTGAAATGTAACCCATTCCTGTATTACAATTAAGTTTTTATAAGCATTTATGTTAAACTACATAAAATAAGCTTGTTTTAAAAGAGTAAACGATAAAAATATAAAACTTCAACAAATTTTTTAATGTAAGTTAATGAATCTCTTTTACAGTTTACCAAATAATCAAGGTCAGGCTAGTATCCCAGGTATCCAGCTACAAGCTTTTTTATTTGCTGAACTTTCGTTTTGTCTGGCTACATAGGTGTCTTTCAAAAGAATTTACAATTAACATTGCCAGAAACGATTACTTAAGTACCGTTAGGACGTTTTTCCTTGTTTTGATCATGGCAAACACATACTTTGGTCTAAATAATGTTCAATTATTTCAATGGTGAAAATAAGCTGATGTCATCTAGCACTGACGCTCATTACTTATTTGAAGCCGCATTAAATTGTCAACTCGTTTAGGGACAAAATTAAAAGCAACCCCTAAATAAACTTAGGAATAATTATTGGAATGAATATTTCTGTTGGTAAATCTACAAAAGGTGATATTTTACACTTTAGTTGTATGACAATTACATAGGGCGAACCAATACTTTAGAATTCCTCGTTATTTTTCAGTGAAAGTAGGCCACTCTGCAAGATTATTCTTTATTTGTTCACATGAAGTATTAAATTCTTAAGCCGGCTTTGTTACCGTCCCAGGAGTGATGTATAATGTTCGCTGTTGACTCGGACATCCAGTGCAAGCGGAGTGAACGGTTGGAGCGCAATCAAAAATGTAAAACGAGGCGGAACCCGCCGCGGGGCGAACAACAGTGGAACACCAGAGCTTCTGGATGACGACGGACGCGAACAACAAAGTGGAATCAATTACCCCTCGAAAACAGCCATAGAGCCTTCTGCAGTCAGGTACTGGGGATGATACATGCTTTATAGTATGTTCCAGAACTCGGCCGACAACTTCGGCTACACGTTCATCACGGAAAAAAAAAAAAAAAAAAATGTCGAAAGCATATTAACGACATACGCCTTTCCAAGCTGGAGCAGAACGGATTTTTTTTGCATGTAAAAAAGATAAATTTATTTAAGCTGGGAAATCTAAGGGTCTGGAACTGTTTGATTTATCCATGTTATAGGAATAATAAAAATCATAAAATGATTTCTTTGAAATACTTGGGGGTAGAAACACGTGAGAAGATATTATGAAATATGAAGGTGTCATTCCCAATTATTTAAAAATAAAATAATAATCATTTTACGGCAACTACAAGTTTTTCATTGTTTGTAGAATTATTTTTTTGAATAAACTTTATCTAGACGTTTGGTGTTCCTTATTAAATAATTCTCTATTATTTGCAAAAAAAAAAAAATATATATATATATGCTCCAACTTCAAACTCGTTTTACCAGCCTTGGAAAGCACACAAAGCCATAAATCGTTCTTGCGTTAATAATTTTTTTTTTTTTTTCGTAATGAACCTTCCACCGAAGTTGTCGGCCGAATTCTGTTTCAGCCCGTACTTTACAAAGGCCACTCGGGTTGGTTTCTCAACGACGCTCGGAAGTTGTCAAAGGACACAAAGAAATATAACCACCACAAGCTACCACAATTGCTACGAAGTTGTTACCAACACGGCACTGAAATCAACCCAAAGGAAGTGAAGGAAGACTCGCACGCCACAATATACCGCGCAGTCGAGCGACCATGCTGAATGTGTAAGCAGATAAATTGGATATGAAAACTTATCAGTGCGGAATATTCACAGAGGTTGGCTAAGCTACAATGTACAACAGCAATATATAATTCAAAAAAATAATAATAGGCCTAATGATTTTAAAAAGTTATTAAACAACCTTCTACCTCAAATAAATTCCGTTGGTATAACTTAAACATGAGTAAAGTTTGGCCACGTTTTTCTCTTAAGTGTTCTTTAATAAACAATCTCGCCTATTAATTTATTAAGGTTGAAGTAATAAATAAAATTTGGTTAATTAATTACTGGTTTTGACACCATCTTTTCCAATGTTTCACTGTGGTTACAACTCCTTGACCACCTATGTTTTAAAATTCACAGTGAATTTTAAATATTTTTCTCATGCTGAAACAACAAAACACTAAGCTTTATTTCGATAGCAAATTTTGAGGTTTTCAGGTTAATAACTAGAAAATTCTACATTTAACTATGTGATTGATATTCAAGTTGCGTGTAATGCGTAAAGCCACGATTTATTTCTCGATTCCTTTTTCGCTGCAAGCTCCGCTTTAGAGAGCTCTTCTGGTAGATACCAAGGGCAGAAGCTTGTCAAATTGTTTGTATAAATCCTTCTTCATTCCTCTCAAGGCGTGTCAAAAATACTATTGTCCAATCATTAAAGCAAAGCCTCTTTAAAGCAAAGTATATAACTTAGTGAAATGCCTGAATTTGATGGTGACTGGCTACTACAAATAGTTTCCCCTGTGACGTATTTGGCGTTTGGTATTGAATAAATTTTCGGTAATGACTTCAAACTGTAAATGACAATGTTAATAGACCATGGGCTCTGGGCTTTGAATATCTCTAAATGTGTTGTGATACCTATCTGTTTTAATAAAGGCAAATTTTCAACAGTTAAGAATTTAAAAAAATACATTGGTATAGCAGAAAGCAGTGAAACAGTTGGAATCATTATGGAGTCTTGCGGTTCTTATATTTCACACTTGACCATTAGGAAATACTCAATTCACTTGTATACTTGGGGAAAGGGGGAGGAACCATTTTTCATTGGCCGCTGTCTTGTGATGCGACAGTTTCCCGTGTGTCGGAGGGCTAGTTCTTTGGATGAGGGCTGCTCATTTGCTTAAAGAAATACGTGTTAGCTGCACAGTTGCCGAAGCTGCACAGTTTTGTAATGAATACGTTGAAAATTTTTACGTTAGCTACTTTAACTTGGGCTTAACGTCTCAAAGAAAGTGAGGTCATTGGAGAATGGAACCCCCGAAGGGACAGACAAGCTTTGCTGACAAGAGTGGAGTACTATCCCAGCATTTACCTTGAAGTGATTTCGGGAAACCATGTAAAACCAAAAATTAGTATGGCCACACACGATCAGATCCTATGTTCTCTGGGATGCAGTGCACTCTGTTAACACTTTTTCTTTAATATTTAACTCTATGGTTAAACTATTTTCATCACAAACGATCCAAACTGCCCCTCTTTATTGACTTGTTAATTAAAATCTTATATACTTGTTTCACTTCACAGAAAAAAAAAAACATTTTGTACTTTTACGAAAGAAATTTGAAAACAGTTGCAAGAAATTGTTTGTAATGCTACAAGAAACACATCGTATACATCGTTTGCACAATACATTGCAATAATATTCTTTTTTCATATTGAAATTTGTTTTTTGAAAGATATAGCGCTTACAAATATTGGCGCTAATGTTAAATTATAATTAGTATTTTATAAAAGCAAAAAATGTTTTACTCCATGGAAAATACAGTCGAATGTTCTGCAAATTGGACAACGGTTTACAAATAACTTTTAACTATTGGAGGTACTTGGACAACACAAAGCATGGATGCCCGGGACATGAATCCGAACCCAGTATCATTTAGAAACATATTTTTTTTGTAGCGATACAGTTTCTTTAATGTAAATGAATGTACAAATTTTCCAATATCTGTAACTTCATGAGTGTTACAGTTTCATTTAGAAAAATAAATATATACAGAATGCACTGAGAGAAAGGTTTGTTGCCTCAACAAAATATTTGTTTATATATGGCAAAATAAATATATTTTGTTAATTCAAACAAATATTTTGTAGTAGGAAAAATTCTGTTGGCCCAACAAAATGATTTTGTCAACTCAAATGTATATTTGGTTAGTTGTAACAAATTATTTTTGTTACTTACCGAGTTTGATTAAAATAACGAAATATTTTGTTCCACCAAGTAAATATTTGTTTCCCCGTGTGCCGGAAATAAGGAATTTCGACACGTTTTTTTAAATTTTATAATTTTAAATTATTTTTGGAAATTTTATTTTTCTTTATAATCTGGTTACTAAAGGGGTGATTTACAATTTGTTAGGCTGGTGTACTCTACGTAGTTAAACTTGGTGCCAGTGGACCGAGACACCTTTTCTCAAGGATCAATCTGAGCTTTTGCTAGTCTTTTGTAGTCGTTAGCAGCCCGGTTGAAATTTCTCCCGCCTGCAGTCACGTCCCG
The DNA here is from genome assembly GCF_032445375.1 of Bacillus rossius redtenbacheri. Taxonomy (NCBI): domain Eukaryota; kingdom Metazoa; phylum Arthropoda; class Insecta; order Phasmatodea; family Bacillidae; genus Bacillus; species Bacillus rossius. Next base: position 10,984,425 of record NC_086332.1, on the reverse strand, counting down.
GGTTTGTAACATTAGTTCCCTTCATGACTAAAATCGCATAGAGCAGCTTCTGGCCTGCAAGCTGCTACTTCTCAGAGACCCGCTGAGAGTAGCGAGTCTCGGCACAAACGAGTATCCCGTGGACGCTCGTTCCCAGCGTCGTTGCGTTTTTATGCACCCCCTCTCCCCTCCCCCCCCCCCCTCAGTTCTGAGAAATTAGCCCAGGACCATTCAACTGATGTGATCTCCGCCAGGCAGTGACCGACTCCAAGGACGACCTGCATAAAAAACATGTGTGCAAGAGGATGGACCACCCACGACATCTAGCGGCAGTAACAGTAACTTCTTCTCTGGTAGCCAGCACGTGGAGCTGACCCCTGACCCTCGTGACACCTGGTGGCGATTCAGCTCACCGCCCCCGTTAGTTCCCCTTTACGCCGCTAGAGAGCCACTCCGCAGTGCCATATGCCCCTATACTTTCAAATCGTGACCTGTAGAAGTCGATTGTTTGTTGCTTTCTGTGCCCGCCGGTAGAAAGAGCGGCAGTCGCTCTACGGCGCAAACAACTGAAGTCGTGGTTACGACCACTCGGGCACCTCCGCCATTTGGATGTCGGCGCGAGACATCTACTGAGCCCTGGAGCTACACCCTGTTTGGTGAGTTATTTCGATCTTTTTCCTCCCCGAATTCCCGTTTGTTGGCCTTCGCGCCGACTGTGTTTGACTGTCTGGAAGCAGGTCTAATTCGTTTGGAATTTGGCTTGTGATTCAGACAGGGTCCAAGTGCTGGGGGGACGAAGTTGCTCCCAGCATGTTATTCGGGACCTCGAGCTCCGAGTCCCGAGCTTTCCTCCCGCCCCGACGTCATCCTTTGAAGACCCGGGTGATATTAAAAATATATTTCCCCCTTACATACAATGAACTAAGTAAATAAATTGCATACCAGCGACCAGTGACTTAAGAACTTAATTGACGAGAGTATGTAAAATCAATGAGAATATTATCTTTGTAATCAACCAAAGGATCTAATAGGGTGGAATATTTCAATTTTTTTTTGTTTCTGTGATGATGTGTAATTAATATAACATAACGTGTTATTAATAATATCGGGCAGGCCCTCCTACTTGTTATGTGTTAATTTGTTTAGTTTTAATACCAAAACAAAAAAATTTACCATTCTAAATAAAACAGGGAACCTATAGACCAAGCTACTTATGTGGTGTTTATTTATTATATACCTTATTCTATTTAACGATCCACTAGTTCCCAAGTTGCTTGTATGCAGGGAGTCTAAATTTGTCTTGTTCACCACATCTGGTAAATAACTTTATTCTTCTTAATATTTTGCCCAGCAGTTTCCAAGGTTTTATTTTTATTAAATTAAAATAATTTAATTTTGAGGCACAAGGGGTGTTACACCCGTATAGGTATAAACAAATATTTGTTTGATTCAAACAAACCTTTTTCTCTGTGAGGGTGGTTTCATTGCGTCCATATCTTTGGGATGAAAGTTCGGACGATGCAGATTCAGGCCCGCGCGTGAGGGCTGACGGCGCGTGTGGTGTGTTGTTCCCGGAGGAGCGGCCCGAGGACCCGGCGCCAGCCGCCTTCAGCCCGGACCTGAACGCCGGCGACGGCGACGACGTGTGCATCCTGGAGCCGTACGTGGACCGCTTCCAGTTCACGGATGAGGAGCTGGACGCGGTGTTCCCCGAGGGCCGGGGGCGGCGCGGAGACCGGCGACGGCGGGCCGCCCCCAGGCGCGCGGCGCCGGCCGACTCGAGCAGCGCCGGGCCGGCCAGCCTGCAGCTGGAGCCGCTGGACGCCGACATCTCCGAGGCCAGCCTCGCGCTGTTCGGCGCCGCCGACGAGATGTGGCGCCACTGCAACCTGGACCCGCGCCGCCGCCGCGCCGGGCTGCCCCTCCCCCCCTCCACGCGGCGCGATGATGGCGGCGGCGGGCGCCGGTTCGCCCAGTTGCCCACGGCGGAAGGCTCGCCGGTGAGCGGTCTGGTCCCGCGTCGCCGATATCCCTTGGGGGGGATCACCACAATGCCAAAATACCACATTGCCGAAATACCGCAACGCCGAAATACCACAACATCGAAATACCACAACACCAAAATACCACAATGCCAAAAAACCACAACGCCAAAATGCCAAATTGACCACAACGCCAACAGCTAGATAACTGCTGTGTACCACAACGCCGAATTACCACAACGCCGAAATACACTAACCCCAAAAAATGTCATTGCAGGACTGCCACAAAGGTTAGGTTAGACTAGGTTAGATTAGGCTAGTTTAGGTTAGGCTAGGTTAGGATAGGCTAGGCTAGGTTAAGTTAGGTTAGGTTATATTACGCTAGTTTAGGTTAGGTTAGGTAAGGTTAGGTTTATTGTGGTATCTCGGCGTTAAAGTACATTGAAGAAACACACAAAAATTCATTCAGTTGTTATTTCGGCGTTGTGGTACACAGCAGATTTCTAGCTGTCGGCGTTGTGGTCAATTTTGACATTCTGCATTATGGTATTTCGGCATTGTGGTTACGACCCCACGTGGGGTTTGCCCTCTTCCCCCTCAACCCGCCTCCCACAACGAGTCATTCCTTCTATAGTCTCCAATCTCGCACAGTCCCAACCCCCAAGACGGGGCAACCTCGGCCACGGACTGCCAGTGCAGGACGGCAGGAAGTCTTCACAGTGGTTTGCATATCTCGATCTCAGATATCTCCATGACATTCTGTCTCTTCCTTGCGATAAACAAAAAAAAATAGCGCGTGTAACTCAGTACACTTGATAGAAGTGTATCTTCTTTGGGAATTCAAACCTCGACTCGTACGTACTTATATCGTAAGGGGTAAAATGGATAGAGAAATAAGGCAATTTTCTAAACAAACATGAATTCACAAAATTATCACGCACTTAAAAAATAAGCTCAAACCTCCCTTGTGTTGCCCTATGTTCAAATACTTCCTTGCTAGATGCCAGCAAGTTGGTGTGGCGTAATGCGCAGGCGGGTCCCTACCACCGCGACCCGCCTATCTCTGCAGCATGGCGGGGTTCAACCTGAGCCACACGATTTTTTTTCCTAACCTAACTAAAAACTAAGTGTGTTTGGGAGGGGTCCGGGTTAGGGAGGGACCTAAGTGCGTATCAGGCCGAAGCCTATCATGCCTTAGTGGATTAGCCATGCAGGGAGAGGGTCGCATGCATCATGTGCTAGGAGGGGATTGGCCAGCCATGGCAGCGATTAGTGCCATGACTAACTCCCGTCACTCTTATCTATAGTCTAAACTACTAGTTAAGTTGGGCCCAGGTAAAACCTGCATAGACACAGGGAAAACCCTGGGAACTTTCATGCGGGATGCAAGGCCACGTGGAGCCCGCGGCCCGACATGTTCTATGCATTGTCCGCAACCTATTCTCCGTTTTTTTTTGCGTAGAAACATGTTCATCAGGATGTAATAGATTGAAAGCATACAAACGGCTTATGGGGTAATGTCGTTCTCAAGAATTGTATACGCCTCTGATTTTGGAGCTGAACAACTGTTTTATTATAAATAATTCTATAATGTACTTATATTAAATGAACGCCATTTAATCGAATCAAGTTATGCAACCACCGCAATACATGTCGCTGTCGCAAAACGACTGCATTTAAATAATTGGGGGTAACGCTTTTACTTCCCGTACGTTTTAGTGACGTATTGTACCTAACCCCCGACCGTAAACGAAAAGTAATTTGATGTGGATTTATAAGTTGAGCCTAATATGTAGTCTTTGCCGTAAGGAAGCTGAAATTTTAATAAACGATACTTAATTTTACGACCTAAATTCTAAGATGCATAAGTCTTCCATTATAAAACTATTTTGGATTATTTTGTTATTTTTCGGAAGCCCAGGGGGTAGTAACTAACGCAAAAGTTTGGTTGAGTTCGATTAGTCACAATAATAATGTAAAATAATTGTTATCCTTCCCAGAAGCAAAATTACGAAGATTCTCGAATGTGGGATTTTTCGGGTTTGTAACTGAGTATGTGTGTGTATTAAGCTTCCCTAAACGAATTATAAATCTGTTGAATCCAAGTTGGAATGCTTCAACTTCTATCTCTCGTCTCCCTTCCCTGATTGGTTCGTTCCGGCCAGGGCAGTAGCTAGGATTTTGTGAAGGAGGGAGTACAATTTAAAAATTACATAATTATTTTGATTAGAATATCATTTTATAGTTGAAATATAAAAGGAAATCGATAGCCACACTTAAATTCAGGGAATATCTAGTATACTTTTAGAACTCCAGCGTTTTACTCATAGAAATTTAAATAATGAATTTGTTATAGGAAAGAAAACCAAACAATTTTTTTAAAATTTAAATTGATTTCGTTCCAAAAGTCATAATAATGCAAACATAAGTATTACTAAATACATTAAAGACACATGTCAAAATTTGTATAAAAGACATTCTTACAGAAACACGTGTGCAAACTGGCATTAGATGCAGACCACTTGTAAACGGAATTCCTACCGCTCTTAACACCGAAATACCACAACTTAACCTAACCTAGGCTAGCCTAACCTAGCCTAACCTAACCTAACCTAACATAAACTTACCTAATCTAACCTAACCTTTGTGGCAATCCTGCAATGACATTTTACGGCGTTAATTTATTTCGGCGTTGTGGTACACAGCAGTTTTCTAGTTGTCAGCGTTGTAGTCAATTTGGCATTCGGCGTTATTGTACGTTCGGCGTTGTGGTGCGTCCCCGCTTGTTAGTTCTGAAGTCCTGGAAGGGAGGGTTCGGGACCGCGCGGATCTCCCTGGGCCGCGACCAGAGACGCCCCGTGTTGCAGGACGCGACCAGTTCTGTGTCCGGCACGGAGGAGGCGACCAACGACGGTGGCACGGCCTCTGACGGCGGCACGGCCTCTGACGGCGGGACGGCCTCTGACGGCGGCACTGCCTCTGATGGCGGCACTGCCTCTGACGGCGCCGACCTGCCTGTAGGCAGCCAGACGACGCCAGACACCGCCGAGACGTCTCCCGCCTCAGGTGAGTAGAGCCACACAGAACAAGGAGGGAAATACTGAAGTGCGACTCTTACAGTGGAAACTGAAACCATGTTTCACGCGACATGTGTCGCTATCTGTTGGGGGGGCCCATGATTACCAGCAAATAAAAAAATCGGAATAGAGGTTCTCATACAAAGTATTTTTAGTTTTTTTTTTAATGGGGGACCCCCGCCAGGGGAGTCCTCCCCGCCAAAAAAAAAGAGTCTTTATTTTAAAAAGAGATTACAAATGGTTACATGAAGGGAAACATTTGGTATATTTACATCAAAAAGAATTACAATAAATTATAGATACATACATAAATTGTACCTTCCAACATTCAAGTCCTTGGGGGCAGGTGATTTGTGTGAGGTGAAGTGTCTATTTACATTTGGTGGTGAGGGTGGTGATGATGCGACGGTGTGGCCGGGTCTGCTGGCTTGGGCCCGGTCCTTGCGGCCGGTGTCGGGATCTGTGTTTCGGTGGGGTGGTCAGGTAGAGAGTGGTGCAGTACCGTGATGTGATTGGTTCCGCAGTGCCTTCTCGTAGCTGTGCTGGTCCCCAGAGTTAGCCGCCGGCCCCTCCCTCTGGGTCGATGTCGTCCTCGTCGGTGGAGTCCTCTGCCTGGAGATGATCCGTCGTGAAGAGCGGTCTTCTGTGGTGAGGTGAGTTGGGGGGAGGGTCTGCGATCTGTCTGATGAGGGGGTTGAGGTTGTGGGAGCATTTGTGGACGAATTTCTTGGTGGTTTTGGAGATGGTGTCGTGGATGTGGGGAAGACTGGTTTCATGTAAGAGTTCTTCCCGGGGGGGGGGGGGGGGGGGGGTTGGCACGGGGAAGCCCCAGGATCAGACGGGTGCCAAGGAAGTACGTCCTGGTGATAGGTCTTAGGTTGTAGAGGGATGAGTGAGACCAGGTGGGACAGGCGTATGTGAGGTGGGAGATAACGTGGGTGCGATAGACAGTGATTCTGTTCTGGAGGGAAATGCCAGAGGTGGGGCGGAGGACTGGGGCTAGTTGTCCCATGACTGCTCTGGTTTTGGCACAGATACTGTTGAGATGAGGGAAGAATGTGAATGATGCATCCAGTGTGACTCCCAGGTAGCGGATAGTTGGTGACCAAGGGATGGTGTGTTGGGTGATTCTGGGGGGATGGTCATGGCATGGGTGGTATCTGAAGAACAGGATGGCGTTGGTTTTAGCGTGGTTGATCCCGATGCCGTGCGCTAGGAATTGGGTGTTCAGGGAAGTGAGTCCGCGACTGAGGCGATCCCTGAGCAACGGCTCAAAGACAGAGGAGGCGAGGAGGCATGTGTCGTCAGCATATTGGACAAGGTAGGTGCCAGGTGGAGGGGTGAGGTCTGCAATGTGGAGGATGAACAGGATGGGGCTCAGAATGGCGCCTTGGGGGACACCAGCCTGGATGGGTCGGGGGTCAGAGAGGATGTTCTCCACTCTCACCTGGAAAGAGCGGTCCTCCAGGAAAGAGCAGAGAAGGCGGGTCAGGTGCGGGGGGATTGCGGTGGCGGATTGGCGGCGGATGAGTTTAGCGTGTGGGACAGAGTCAAAGGCTCTGCGAGTCGAGGAGCACCATGCCCGTGTGTTGCCGCCGGGAGAAGCCCTGTACCACCAGCATGATGTGGAGTGGTGGGGACAGAAGCCGAACTGGTGATTGGGGAGAAGGTTGTGGTCAGTGATGACAAGGAGGAGGCGTTGCAGGATGGTCCTCTCCGCGACCTTTGATAGAATTGGAAGGAGAGAGATTTGTCGGTAGGATGAGTGAAGGGTTGGTGATTTGTCAGGTTTGGGGATGGGGCAGATGATGGCTGTCTTCCAAGAGGAGAGGAAGTGGCAGTGGATGAACATTGCATTGATGAGCTTGGTGAGGAAGACGATGGCTTTCCAGGGTAGGTGGCGTAGGATTGGGGTGGGTATTGAGTCTGAGCCGGGGGCCGCAGAGAGGCGGAATTGAGAGATTACTTTTTGGAGTTCCCCGGGGGTGACCAGGGGAAAGTTGGGGGTGTTGGGGAGTAGGGGGATGGTTACGTGGTGAGAGAGGGGGGAAGCCTCGTCATCGGAGGAGTCTGAAGAAAGGGACGTGTGGGTGGCTGAGGCGAAGGTGGTTTGCAGGTAGGTGGCCACTGCCTCACATCTCTCCTTGGCAGTTTCCGCAACTCCTGTGGGAGTGGTGATGGGTGGGATGGTGGATGGGGTGGCTTTGAGTCGCCTGAGGTAGGACCAGAGGGAGCCGGTGGTTGTGGAGAGGGAGGCGAGACCCTGTGTTTCCTGCCGGGCCTTCCACTCCGTCGTCAGCCGGCGGCACCAGCCCCGCAGCAGGAGGAAGATCCTCCTGCTGAGCGGGGACCAGTTGGCCTGCCAGCGAGCACGACAGCGGTTCCGGAGGGATAGAGCGTCTCTGATGGTCTGCGGGAATGGGATGAGGCGGGAGCGGTGGGGGGTGAGGGGGACATGATCGTGAGCCGCATCTGATATTGCATGGGTGAGGGTTAGGGTGTTGGTGTCAATATCGGCTGGGGATTTGAAGGGGGTCGTGAGATCGAGGGAGTCAGAGAGGGAGTTCTGGAAGGCGAACCAGTTCACCTTCAGGAAGTCGAAGTGGGGGAGGTGAGGGTTGGTGTGGGGGAGGTAATGGAGTGAGCCGATGACGGGGATGTGGTCTGAGGTGCCAGTGGTGATGGTGCGGAAGTCCGTGTTGAGGGGGAGGGCCGAGGAGAGGGCGAGGTCTATTATGCTGAGGTGCCGGTTCTGCTGGGCTGGCTAGAACGTGGGGGTGGGGTGGGTTATGACGAGAGAGATGAAAGGTTCGGAGGAGCTGACGAAGTGAACGGCCCCTTCTGTTGGCCGTCATGCAGCCCCAGAAGGGGTGCATGGCATTGAGGTCCCCCGCAAGCATGACATGTGCGTACAGCCTACCGAGGGCCACAATTTCAGCTGTGGGGAAGGGGTGTTTTGGGGGGAGGTAGACGGATACCAGGGTGAGGGTGTAGGGACCTCCGTGGAGTCGCAAAGCGACTGCCTTAGTCGTGGGGGACGTTTGGGTGTTGTGGCGATGGTGAGAGATTCTGGAATGGAGGAGCAGTGCCACCCTGCCGCCCCTCCCGTCGTGGTCGGAGCGGTGTGTGGCATAGCCGGGGATCAGGAGATGGTCGGTGGGAGAGAGCCAGGTTTCTGAAAGGAACATGACATCGGGGGAGTGGGTCTGGATGAGGTGGAGGAGGTCTGGGAGCTTGGGGAGGAGGGAGAAGGTGTTCCAGATGAGGATCATGAGGGGTGGTGCGGTATTCATTCGAAGAATGAGAGCAGGGCTTGAAGGAGTACCTCAAACTTTTCGGTTTTGGTGGGGGCTTGGGAGAGGGCAGTCATGGTGCGGCGGATGATGGGCAGGTAGCCTTTTATCCAGGAGATGATGGCGTGGAAGGTTTCGGTGAGGGAGGTAGCTTCTGCGGGGGTGGTTGGGTTGTTCATGGCCAGGGGAACGGTGCTTGGTGGGGGGAGGGGTGGCGTGGCGATGGTGGGCGGTTTGGTCCAGGCATTTCCCTTGAGGGGGGGGAATGTTCGGTGGGAGGTGGTGTTGGGTGGGGGGTGCAGAAGTGGGAGTGGGAACATCAGTCGTGGGTCTGAGTGGGTGGCGTTTCGTGTAGGCGATGAGTGTGGAGCATTCCGGTGAAGTGGCGATGTGAGCACCGTTGCAGAGGCAGCACTTCCTCTTCTCGGGGCCGGCAGTGCACTCCCGGGACCAGTGCTCCCCGGCGCACTTGAAGCAACGGAGGATGCAGTCGCACTTGTTGGAGAGGTGGCCGGGGGTCTGGCAGTGATAGCACTGCGGAACTCTGCCGGATCCATGGTACTTCTCCACCTTGACCACCCAGCCGCCAAGGTTCCTGATCTGGAGGAGTTGGGGGGCTTCCCCTGTCTGATTCGTGGACACCAAGAATGTCTTGGTGTCCACGTCCGGGCCCATCCTCAGTGGCACCACCATCGACACTGGGTAGCCATCTTGCTGGAGTTGTTTTCGGAGTTCGTCAGCAGTGGTCGCGAGGGGCAGTCGTTTTATGACCACCCTGTCACATTTTTCATCGGGGCGTAGTCCAGTGAAGGGTTGGAACCCTTTCTGTCTCAGGGAGTCGTGCAGTATGGTGTGGTCGTGGGCATTTGATGTGTAGAAGGAGGTCTTGTCCTTTATGCTGGGGATGGTGAGGATGCCAGTCAGCTGTTTCTGGAGTCTTGCTGCTGTAAGGAATGGTTGGGCGTGAGCTGGGACGATACAAGAGATGGGTGGCATTTTGGGCTGTGGTGAGGGGTTGTTCTGGGCTGGGGCAGAGGATGAGCCAGGGGCGGAGGAGGTGGAAGGCTGTTGGTGGTCTCTTTGTACAGTGTGTTTCTGTTGGTGCTGTCTATGTGGCTTTGGTTTCGGTTGCGTAGTCGGGAGGGTGGGGGCGTTGTCGTTGTCGTCTGCATCCAGGTGCAGGTTGTCCGCGAAGCGGTTGCTGGTGGTGATGGTGGAGGTGATAGATGAGACGGAGCCGATTGAGTCTGTCCTGGGGCATTTGCATGTCTTTTTAGGCTTGACGAAGCCATCCTCCATGATAATGTCCTGGAGAGGCGGCGGCGCTTGTTGTGCTGGTGGTGGTGGTCCAAGTGGCAGGTCAAGCAGGGCAAGAAGTTGTTGTTCTTGCTGTTGTTGCTGTAACTGGAGCTGTCGGTGTTGCTGGTTAATCTGTTCCTGCAGTTCTTGTTGGTTCTGTTGGTGTTGTTGTTGTTGTTGTTGTTGTTGGTAGTCAGTACTCGGGGCTGTACACATGAGGCTGAAGATTGGTGTGCTGCTTAATGTCGAGGTCGTGATCGTTGTTGTTATGGTGCATGGGAGGCATGATGTGGGGATAAGTCCATCAAGTCGGCGCAGTTCGGATACCTTTACACAAGCTGTGTGTTTTTTGTGTTTCTCTTTCGAAGTCACTGGGCGCGAGGATGGGTCGGTGTGGTCACTGTTTGACGGTGAAACAGTTCCATGAACGACACTAGTTTCGCTGTTGTTATGGAAATTTATGTGCACTGGAGAGTTTCTTGGTGGTGTGGCAGTCAAAATGGGAAGAGAGGGATACTCCTCGTCGTTCCGCATCTTAAAAAGTTGGTAAAGTCACTAATTTATCGCTAATCAGAGTGAAAAACCAGAGTTGTTTTTGTTCTATGCGCACCAAGCAACGCGCACTCTTTCTCGTTGGCGCGGCGCTCCTGGGGGGACGCCTGCGAACTCGGTGTGTATATGTGCGGTAATTTGTTCACAACCAAAACCGAAAAACAACCAAACCGAGCACTGAACGGTAATTAAAATTGAAAACCTGAACATGGGACTATTTTAAGATAATATAAGAGTACATTATACAAGTAAAAAGTCCGGAATAATGAAATAAATAAATAAACAATTTTTCACAACTTCGATTATTATTTAAAAAGTATCTGGTCTTTAATAGTTCAAAAAACGGAATGATATAGGTAGAATAAGGAATAAAGATGAGAATTGTATTTATAAGAACAGTACCCTTTTAAATCGCGCACAGTTTAAGCTGTGAAGTCAATTTATTTAGGTTAGAAAATAAATAAGAGGTATGTTAGATGTAGCGACGCATACTTCCGCGACAGTTTGCCACACTGAAGCAAACACTAACCTTAACTAACCCATTGTTGCAGTAGATATTTACAAGACGCAAAATGTACATTTGTAAAAGCAGTTTCTGTTGAAATTACCGAAGGAAAACACTCACATCTATTTTCAGGCATGCAGCAGTTGTCCTGGGGTCGATGCACACACTAAACGAGGCCGATAGCGATCTATAGACACCAAAAACTCCGAATCGCGCGAGTAAGAAAACCATAGATATCAATCTGTATTTTCAATTAGTATAAAAAGCCCGCCTCTAACCTGTTTTATATTATAGAAGATTTTCTCGCACGGTGGTTGGCCGGATCTTGCACGCTCGGCTCAGGCGGAACGTGACAAAGAGTCATGCCTTTACTTGCGTGCAGCCGGCGTTCATCGATTTATTAGACGTCACGTCAAAAAGAAACCGTGTCTCAGTCTCGGCAGTTAGAGTTTCTCCCCCAGAGTAGAGCCCGCCGCCGCTGCGATCCCTCTGAGCGGCTGGCGCAGTTCACACTGGCGGATCGCGCTTCCAATTTTGGTGACGGCGGATGACCAAACGGTTTGGGCATGGCCTCCACATTCGATTACTGGCCCTGGACCCAGGATAGGATGACCCCCCCCCCCCCCCCCCCCCCCCGGCTCTCCCATCAAATTTTACAGTCACGTGCTACATTATAATTGCATGGTTATTTCTTACCTACACTCTTTTTAGAATATTAATTAACCTGAAAATACAGGTTATAATTATTGTTGCTATTTTATAAGGCCAAAATAAGTTTTATTAATAAAATTATTTTACTTTAAAATAACCACAGCGAGTGTGTATATTTAATTTCACACACTGAGATAAAAATAAACGGGTCTGGGTCCGGGCCTGAAGAGGAACCCAGGGGTCCACCTAGCTACACTCTTGTGGGGGCCATGGGTTTGGGTGCGGTGGCGGAAACATAAAAAAAAAAAAAAAATACGAAACGGATTTTTCAGTACTCGCCAGTGATGTGTAACATCTAACCTCGGTAACGAGAAAATTCATGTTTACTCATGTTGCAAATACACTTATAATATGAAACTTGGACGCGAAATTTAAGGTAGAATTCATATTATTAGAAATAATGCCAAGCGTGATTAATACACACTAATTTTAAACTAGGTAATGAAACGTTTCTGATAAAAGCGAAAAAGACTTGTAAAAATACCATACCTTCGGTTTGGATCTTAGTTTTCCATATAAAATTTTATTAAAATACTCTCTATTTGGTTAAAATTCATTAAACAGATAATACAATATAGTTTCCCCTTGGGCTTTGTGAACTTTGGTTAGCACCATCCGTCACAGATGGCAGCTACGTGGTTACACATTTCCGTTCCAAGCGACTTCCGTTCCATTCACGAAATCACTCCTACCAAAAGCCTTATACCGAGATCTAAGATGTCACACCTCAAAAAAAAAACCTCTTTAAAGTATTTTCTGATTGAATGAATAATAGTTTAGCGCAAGAGTTTTAGCTTGTAGTCCAGCTGATATTCTGCGCCGTGATTACGGGAAACACAAAACGTTGGCTCAAGTGTAGTGTATATTGGAAGTGGCTGTGTCTAACCACGGGTATTTGCCATCGTCAGGGGGTGGTCAACCCCATTTCCCACAATGTTTTTGGGTGATGCAAAACGTCGGCGACGACGAGGTAGAAGGTGACTTCAACAAAGTCACAACGTGTCATCTCCTGGAAAATTCCTAACTCCATAATTTAAAATCACCTTTTCTTTGAAATCATGAGACAGTTCGAATAATCTTCATGACAAGATTTTAAAAACACGTTTTGCTCTTGTCACAATAAAAAGCAAAAAGTAAAAAAAGTTATTAAGAGCGTACGCAAGGAGGAGATTGGGGATATATCCACCCCCCTTCCCCCTGAAATCCTAAAAAAAAAAAAAAAAATGTAATTCTCACCAAATATTGAAAGACATTTGAAAGCAAGCAGCGGGGAAAGTGATTTTATCCTTTTACCCCTTCTCTGTGATTAAATTGGGCATACACATTATTGGTGGCCACCACAAAATGTTTTGTTATTTTTGAAGGGAAAGCTAAGCTAAGCTAAGATAAGCTAAGTAACATAAAAATCAATTTAATATATGCGTTCATAGTCCTTCAAACATTTATAGACAAACATTTTTCGACTCTCACTGCTCAAGGCCCCAAGAAATACCAAGGAGAAGGTGGGAACAGCAGATAGAGGAGTGCAGGAGAGAGTAGAAGAAGGTAACAGTGTAAAAGAGGAGGAATGGAAGCGACAGAGGAAGACGGAGGCATTTTACTTTGCTGACCCGTATGATGAGGATGATAATGATGATGATGATTATATTATGGTGATGATGACTTCCCATTTTCGGTTCAGGCCCTCACTACGTTGAAACTACACTTCCCGCGACAACACAAAAACGTAATTCATTGACAAATATCACAGGCTTTCGCGGCCATTGTCTACAGTTTCTTGGTTTCTGGGTTCTGGCCGGGCCGAAGGCGAAGATCTTACCGACGTTTCGGTCGACTTTGTTTCCCGATTGGCCCACAACTTCAGCCAATCGGTAAGCACTCCCCTTCTCAGGCGAGAGAATTAAAAGGCAGGGGAACTTTCCAACATTCAACTCTTAATTATCGTTTTTCTCTCAGAGGGAACACTGCCTCAGAGGCGTTCAGGCGTAATCCCACGGATGGTAGCTTCGCATCACCGGTCATTCGACCGAGTGCGTGGGCCAGTGGCCCGTGCCTGCGGTTCCTCTCGCGCTGAGCAGGAATTCTGGGGGCACGACCAGTTTCTCAGCAGGGTAAAGCTAACCTGTCTCACGACGGACGGTCTAACTGCTACCATCAAGATAGCGAGCGCAACGTCTACCGAAACGTTGGGTGATATCTTCGCGTTTGCCTTCGACGCGGGCCACAGCCCATGGGCCGAGCAAACTCTTTGAGTTTCCCATCGACCCCAATCAACGTCCGTGCGCCGGACGCTAAAACGAGCCGCGGTGTGTCGTGACGTCGGCAGCGGACACGCGGACCATCCAGTCGCCGGTGTCCATGACGGGGACGGCTACCTCGACCTCCGGGTCGCCGGACCAGGGCAGCGACCAGGACGAAGAGTCCTCCGAGGAGCGGTCGCAGAGAGGCGGTCGCGGCACCTGCAAGGTACGGTAGTCCAGAAAGAAAAAAAAATTTGTTCTCTGTAAAGTCGGTTTACGGACGATAGTTCAACGTGACAACGTCATAACAAAACATTGATGAAATGATTGCATACTTTTATGAATAAAATTCAATCATTTTTTTATTGAAATATTACTATTTTGTATGGATACAAAGAAGGAGTGAATTGAAATCTACAATTTAATTGATAAATTTACTTTTGTTTGCACTCATTAATTCAAATATGTTTATTACTTTAACGAAGAAATTATTTTAACTTAACTGTTTTACTTTTATCCATTATTGCTATTTAACTTCTTCCAATCTGTGTTATTCTGTTAAGGATAGGACGATGATATGAAAAGTAGGAAACGAATGTGAGTGTTTCAAGTTTGATGTGCCTCGAAAAAGTCAAATCGACGGTTGTTCCAATCGAGTGGAAGAGAGATAGATGCGGCGCAATAGTACAATGAGCGTAACAGGAAATAGCGTAACGGGACAATGTAGATAACGGGACATAGCGTAACGGGAAAATGTGCGTAACGGGACACTTTTTTGTGCGTGCAGCCGGCGTTCATCGATTTATTAGACGTTGTCACGTCAAAAAGGGGGTTGTCTCTGTAAAGTCGGTTTACAGACGATAATTTTACGTGATAACGTTATAAGAAAACATTGATGAAAAATTGCATACTTTTTAATTTTCAAAAAATAAAGTTTTTGTAAATTTAATTTAAATAATTTTGTTTAAATATAATCATGAACAATTAGATATGGAAATAAACTGAAATCAAATCAATGTCAATAAATTGTTAATTATAATGACGATATTCGACAAATAAATCAATTTTTTTTAATTGCTGCTTTTAAAAAGCCCGCCTTAACCTGTTTGATGTTATAGAAGATTTTCTCGCACGGTGGTTGGCCCGTTCTTGCACGCTCGGCTCAGGCGGAACGTGACAATGAGTCATGCTTTTTCGTGCGTGCAGCCAGCGCTCATCGATTTATAAGACGTTATCACGTCAAGAATAAATGAAAAAAATATGCTGAGATAGTAGATAGGTTTGGTTCATCCTGGGGCACCGCAGGCCGGAGGGGTATCCAGGGAAATGGGAATATTTTCTTGAAAAGGGGAATTTTCTCTCGGAAAGGGAAATTTTCTTTCAAAAAGGGAAATTTTTCCTCGAAAATGTGAAATTTTGGTGCAAAATTATGTCCTTTGAGGTGTTTTTGCCGCCGGCCTCCGTGTTTCAGGATGAACCAAACCTACCTACTTGAGTTTGCAATGATTCCCAACGAGCTGGATTTTTGCACAGGTCTTGAATATGTCATTACGAATGATCTGTCGAAAGTCCCCATCGATCCCGCTTGTGCGTGGTTTTTTATTTGAGGTCGAATGTCACCAATTTCTGTTTTTTACGTAAATCTCTGAAACGTTAAAAGCTGCCTTAAAAATGGATCAGACAAAGTTTGTAGATCGTATTATAACTTTTTTGTAGAAAATTTCACCTTTTTTGCTTGTTGGGAATCAATGCAAACTCGAATGTCTATTTTGTCTGGACTACAGAGCTTTAATCGCACGCGTCATTCGGTATTTCAGGAAGTGAACTTGGTCTGTGCACCCGTGGCACCAGCAACTAAGCGTTGCAGTTTTCGTTACGCCCTAAGAGTTATCGTCTCGATCTACCCCACCGGCTGTGAAGTATTTCCACTTCACTAAGAAAAAATTTAATATGTTTCTTGGAGGCGTAAGACACTATTTAAAAAAAATCCATATTTTAAATAATTTTACATAGTGCCTCACTTGTATACTCAACTATGTTCTACCCAAAATATGAGAATTTGCGACATATCGTAGATCTTAGTGTTGTGTGCCAAAAGAGAGAACGTCAAAGGTGGTCACGATTATGGTTTAAAGAATATTTCGCCCAAAAAAGTGGACATAGTGTCTATGCCTCCGAGGTACAGAAATATTAAAAAATACAGATACGTAGTTGGGTACCTATTTTCAATCATCCATGGACACATTCTTGATATTTTACAGTTATATCAGAATTAGAGATGGGCCAATCAAATCCTCAAACCCTCAAATACCATCAAATCCTGTTACCATTCCCCAAGAATATTTAACATTTAACATGTATTTATAGAAACAAAATTAAAACATGTATTTATTCTGGAAATCTAGTCCATGAATAAAACTTTTATGGGGTTAAATGTTTCAACACCAAAGATAATGTTCTTTTCATTTCTTGTACATTATTTTATTTTTAACTCTTGAGACCTAGATTTAGATTAGAAGATTCCAAGTACTCTTTGGGATATGAATTCGAGATTTGGATTCGAGAAAATTGGTATTTGACTTATCAAAAACCAGAATTCATATTTACCTAATTCGCAAAAGACATTTAGTGAGAAATTAATATAAATTACTATGCATTTATCTATTTGGAATTTAAATGCCTGTCAAAAGTCAAAGCCTTTAAGAGGCAGGCACTTAACATAATACAATAAATACATTCATAAACATTACAATTATAAACATAGAATAAAACTACAAGGACAATAACCTGACAAAGACTGACAAGAAAAGTACACCAAGACAACAGTTTGAAAAAAAAAAATACTACTGTATATATATAATTTTTTTAATTAGTTAAATTTATTGAAACAAAGTAACTTTTTTTTTCCATTTTCACATTACAAAAGAATTCAATATGTCTTTTATTGAGAATTTTCCTAAAGTTAATGGGTCAATACCCTTTAAAACAATGTTTGAATTATTAGTACAACGTTGTGTCAGTTATTTATTTCTGTAACTTGTTTGAAATGACTGACGTGTCTTTCATTGACAAACAGGTACTCTCAGTCCAACTTTTATCGAAAATTTTGGATCATTGGGGAGCATAAAAAACTATTTATCACCAAAAATGTAACAACCACTTTTCTACTTAACTGCAAGGCTGATGGTAATTATTGGCAGCAGCAATTTATTTTCATATTTGTGTATTTGTGATTGCAACTGTATATAATTTTGCTAATCATAGACTTTAGCAAAGTGTTACCAAAAGAATTTGCTGCAGATTAAGGTTCACTTATTAAGAATAATTTCTGATTATTACAGGAGACTGTAGACTTCCTTCATAATTTTAACATAGTTACAGAATTTTGTTAGGTTAGAATTTATCTTATCATTAATAATCGTTAGCCATTTATTGTTGTCTGATATGATTTTTATTTTTTCTAATCGCGTAAATGTATAAAACCTATCATAGCTATCTGTAGTTTGTTTTGTATAGTCTAAAAAAAGTGTTCCTTGCATTTCAAGAGATGAATAAGATGCTTTGAGAAACAATGTGTGTATTTAGAGTTGAGTTTAAGGGATGAACAGCCATAAAGTTTTTTTTATATATTATTAGTTAAATATTTAACCATTTCATTAACATTTTCCATTGGGAGGATTGCATCCTTATTTCATTTTAGTGTTCTTTGATAGAGAGAAAGATAATCACCCATACTGTAGTTTTTAAAACTGTATTGTGTGTTACTGTTTTTTGAATTACCAAGATTGGAATGCGTTACAATTACAATATCTAGTGCAGGATGGGAATTATCTTCACTAACAAAACTATCAGGATGCTTTTCAATACTATTTTACATTCATATTGGGAAAAAACTAAATCTAGCAAAAACTTAAATGGTAAAATATTATAGTGTTGTTCCAAGCCAAACCTTGATGTAGCTATTGCTACATTCGTTTATGAGAAAAATTTCTTAGTATTTTGGACCGGCATAGTTATATGCCAGGGAGCTGTTTATGGGAGCGTGAAGAAATAATAATCTTGGATAGATAATTATTAGTGATGCTTGTGTGGTGAATAATTTTAATAAAAAGTATAAATCATCAACAATAATTGAATTATACTGTCAGAGGTTTGCTACCATTTTTTGTATACTTCACCCGCAAGCTAGACTGCACTGCAGTGTAAATGCTCGAGAACCAAAGATTGGTTCAAAGGTCACCTTCAATTTTTCCAAGTGGAATTTGTCAGGACGATAACTTAAGGTTTTCACTGGACTAGGACTACGCTACATTCGCAACAGCACGCGCACAGCATTCACACAGTACATATTCGCACAGTACACGTAAGTTGAGGTTGCCGTCACACTATGCGCTTCTATCGTTGCGGCTAACACTTCCGCAGCGATTTTTTTGGCTAAATTTTCTTTCAACCGCTTTTCCAAGATTGCACAACGCAGGTATCTCGAGAATGCACCAAGCAAATTTATCAAAATCTGACACGCAAGCAATTAATGTAGAATAAATTACCTAGTAGGAAGATGCAGGCGCTCCAGTCCAAACGTAGTGTGACACCGGCCTAAATGTACAATAAAACTAGATGCTATTACCGTATAAACTCTTTATTTTCAACTCTAAATTTGTACAGCAATCGAAGTGTTTACTCTTTGATGTTTACTTAAATAAAATAAAATTTTAGTGTGATTTCTGCTGTTGTAAATTATGTGTAGGTAAATATCTAATATTAGGCTCGTACTTTGTTACTTTTAAAACAGAATGCAAGCTGAAATGTTACATAACATAAAAAAAACGCACTGCTTTATTGCCTTGATTAACCATGCCATTTTTCTCAGTCCACCAAAATTGAAATTCTCTTTGACACTTATCTTGCACTTTTTTTTTCCTTTTTGCAAAACTAGCCATGCTGAAGGATACGATTTAAAAAATTTAAAAAACTGGTTGAAAACGTTGAAGAACGTAATTGCAGTCGACGACGTACAAACGCAAACAAATGAAGACGAAGACAAATGAAGTGAGCGATCCCTCCCCCCTCCACACCAACCAGACTTTGTGTACAAGCGCCTCGTCAACCCGTCCGTTACTCACTTCAGTTGGAAGCTCTCTTTGCGCGCCATCTGTTACCGATCTGTCACTTGACGTCAAAAATAAATTAAAAAAAAAAAATTGTTTGTCTGTAAAGGCCGTTTACGGACGGTAGTTTAACGTGACAACGTCATAACAAAACATTGATGAAATGATTGCATACTTTTATGAATAGAATTGATTCATTTTTATTGAATTATCACTATTTTGTATGGATACAAAGAAGCAGTGAAATGAAATCCACAATTTAATTGATAAATTTACTTTTATTTCCACTCATTAACTCAAATATGTTTATTACTTTAACGAAGATATTATTTTAACTGTAACTTTTATACATGTTTGGTAATTAACTTCTTCCAATCTGTGTTATTCTGTTAAGGATAGGACGATGATAGGAAAAGTAGGAAACGAATGGGAGTGTTTCAAGTTTAATTTGCCTCGAAAAAGTCAAATCTATAGTTGTTCCAATCGAGTAGAAGAGAGATGGATGCGGCGCAAGCGTACAATGAGCGTAACGGGACGCAGCGTAACGGGACAATGTGTGTAACGGGGCACTTTTTCGTGCGTGCAGCCGGCGTTCATCGATTTATTAGACGTTTTTACGTAAAATTGTTCATTCATGTGCGTAGATTTTATTTAATTATTGGCGTGCCCGGATTATTTTGTCACGTGCCACCACTGTCTCGCATGCCGTAGGTTCTGCACCCCTGAGTGCTGTTATCCCTAAGGCCCAAGGGCGGTTCCAGGAAGACTTTTCGGGAGGGGCTATCGTTAAAAGAAGGCTGCAGTTGCAATCAACGGCATTAAATAAGTCAGAGTTTGGACTTGGAATTTTTACAATATGTATAGTCACCAAGTACTGAACTTTGGTAGTTTCATAAATCTTATTGCGGGATACAAGTTTAACCCATGATATTTGAATTATTTAAGTTAACATTTGTCCTCTTAGGTACAAATAAAAATAAAATTTTGGCTCCCGATGCGCTCTTGCTTGAGGTTGGTTCATACTTCTCACGTGGAAATTTCGTCCAATTTCGGAGATGCAATGGTCAAATTCTTCCCAATTAATGGCACATAATTATACTTATAGGGTGTTCTAGGTGTTAAGTGTTCCAATCTTCAAATTTTCTGATTATATTGTGTGACTATTCATCTTTAAATGCTGATAGTCTATGTTGTTTTTTTTTTTTTTCATCGCTGCTACTATCCTAATTCTTGTTTCATGATCGTGGATCATGCTTCTCACAGCAAAATTTCGTCCATCTGGTTTCATACTTTCTTTCCATACCATCTAGATTTAGAAAAATATTAAAATGTTTCTAATAAGGACAATGGCCATAGCCATGTCGTCATCATTACTCGCATAGTTCTCATCGGGCAGTAGTTGTACTCCAACTAGTAGTCTATTCACCCGTTTTTTTATTTCTAAATTATAGAGAACGGAAAAAAAATATTTTTGTTTCATTTCTCGATAGGCTAGAATCAAACTGCATTAAATTTTTTCATGTTTCAGTTTTTTGACCACAGTTTACCTCAAGGAATACGTGCCAATAAATAACCCTCAACAAAAGATGTGTCAAATCATAAGCATCAAATTAACAGGTGTCACGAGTCAGTAGACAATGAGCAGGTGTAATTTTCCCGAATGCATAGCGTATATTGAATTCTTTCCTAGAGGTCATTGAAACCGCGAAAATTTTCAGTCACTAGTAATTTATAGGTACTACTGTTCCTTATTCTATATATTTCTTCTATCTTGTTTCATTCTTCCGTATTGTTAATTTCTCTTCATTTTTACAGTTTTTATTATTATTTAACTTCTCGGTATCTTTTAATTTATTACATAAAATTTAAAAAAAAATAATAAACACAATTAAGAATACTACGGATTTGGACGCCTTGTATTACGCTTAACCTAACCTAGTGATCATTAATGAAAAACACAGAATGGTCGTTTGTTGTAACAATAAAAAACAATATTTATTTTATAGTAAATAATTGACATGTGTAACATACATGACCTGAGTAACCACTTTCTCGAGAAACCAAAACAACAAAATATTTATTTCAAACCTCGGTTCTGTTGACGGTGGGAACATGCACAACTTTCAAAGGTCAATTTCTGTAATTATGTTTGTTTAATTGCTCCAGCTAGTTAGGCACGAAACCCTGACTTCCAAGACCACAATACCTGTGTGTGACAGTCCGTTGATATTAGCGTTTGTATTCAATAAAATTTCTTAATATTTCTGAAAAATATACACCTTACTCTCTCTAATTACGCGAAAGACTTTAAGAATGTTTGCTGGGACGTAATTACCGACGTACGACGTTAACGTCAATAAATAGTCATGCAACCGGCCATACCTGAATCCTGGTATAAGGCATAAAACTTCTAAGCCTTATATTTAATGGTAAAGTTATTCCCGTGCGCTGCATTCATTTACCGACGTAAACAATAATATTAAATCTTGCGTTTAGCTACAGCTTCGAAGGTAAAATCGACGCTGATCTGCTGAAAATAGCAGAATTCCACACGGGAATTGATGTAGAACTACACCATCTTCCCGGCCTCATATTATTCTCTCTTTTTTTTCCATATATTCAAATTTAGCATTGTCGGCACTCGCCAATTAATCCAAACATCGACGCTAGGCGTATTTGTCCCAATCGGCCAATCAGAATGTAATTGTACACGGAATTTCGAACACAACGGGGCGTTGTTTATGTGATGTGTCGTCATGGCAACGTCCGAAGCTGCCCGTGACCACGCCCAACAAAACACTGTCGAAAGTTCGGGAAACGAAACGAAGATAAAAATGAACATCATAACAGTTGCAGTTAACCTGTAAATACCGTAGTATTACAGTGTAAAGTTATGTATATGTGTGCTTATTTTAATTATTTGTTATAGCTTAAACATGTTAATCTAACGTTTAATTATAGATAGCTAGGGGCATGCCAATTTTGCGAAAATATTTCGGGACTAGATGAAAGTTAAAACACTGTAGCATCGTATGTGTTTCGTGATTGGGTAAGTTTCTTCCAGGTACATATCGATTGTAACAACACCAATCACAGTGATTCAGTGCGGAAGCAAACGCGTTATGTGTGGCTTTGTCAAATAAGGCAACGACTTCTCTCACAGACGGCCCCCAATCACAAGGAAGAAACCACGGACGCGGGTATACCTTGTTGCAGTATAATAAGTGTTCAGATATTTTCGTGAAATCTGCATGCCCCTATAGATAGCTTTTAGTTTACAATGTATTTTAAATTAGAATAATTTCCAAATTTGTTTTAAATATATTATGTGTTTACTATTAAAAATATATCAATTGTGTTATCAGTAACATGTAGTTCAAAATGCGTGAATCATGTTTTATTATTTGCTAGTACATAATTAGTTGGTTTATTTAGCTTGTATTGCACATATGTGTATGAAAGAACGACCACGTTATAAATTTTTATAGTATAAACTGCAAGCGTTGTAGAGTGTTGGTTCAAGGTCTCAATTAAAGAGTAACTCAAACAGTTTTAGATAAGAGCATGCGCGAGCCTACGGCTTTTTTGTTTTCTCGCTTGCAGCGCCCCATTCGCAAAATGGCGACTCCTGAGCGTAAAGCTTTTTGTGTTCTGCGATTTGTTAAGAGTGCATTCTCCATTGTAATCTCTTTGTACGAGAGAGATTGACCTGTAGAAATCCCTGATCGTTTGATTGGTCGTAATGGTAGAGATGACAGAGCTCTTTTTCGCTGGTCTCTTAAGTTAACCTGACGTAACGCCATTAGATTTTTTTTTCCTTTAGGCTTAATAAAAGAACATGTCTACGTTCCGCCGCTACCTAATCATTTGCCAGAGTTTAGACACAGTATTGAAGAGGGTATTGCTTCCATCACTCCGGACGTATTAACCAGAGTTGTGGGAAGAATTGGTCTTTAGGGTTGGATGTGTGCCTTATAACTAAAGGTGTACATAGTCAACATTTTCTAAGGAAAAACAATGTTAATTTACCTTCAAATTTGATTAATAATTTGTTGTAAATAGTCTAAATGAAACTGTTGTTTTACACCATCGCAACAGGGACTTTATTTCAAGGAGACCCTGAATTATGTTAGTTGTTCATCAAGTTCTTGTTTATCTTTGAAAGATTTGTGCAAAGGGAGTGCATGGCTTGATGTAAGCTTTCGGACATACGCCATTGCTAAGCACTTTTTCTGTAGGATTAAACTTTTGGGTATTTTTTAGTTTTCTTCTACAGAAAAAGTGCCTAGCAATGGCGTATGTCCAAAAGCTTAGAACAAGTCATGTTCTTGTTTATTGTATCTTATGTCATGTATGTGTGTTATGTATGTTTGTTTTGTTATATAATTACTTATAAGTATAAGAAAGTAACTTGGCCGTGTAGAACAAGTGGTGTGTCTCGATGGAAGTGTGAAGTGGGGTTCTCGCGCAGCCGGAATGCGCCGCCAGCGACGCGCGGGCGGCCGCGCTGTGGGGCCGGGAGGCGCGCGGCAAGGCGGGGGCGTCGCGACGCCGGCGCCAGGAGCTGGTGGAGCTGATGCGCGCCAAGGCCAGCGAGCTGGGGCAGCGCTGCCGCCACAAGTGCCGCGTCGTGACGGCGCTCAACGAGCGGCTGCGGCGGAGGGAGCGTCGCTGCGTCGGCTGCGGCGAGCAGACGCTGGGGGCCACCTCCGCGGTGAGCCGTCTCGGCCCCGCTGCCTCACAGGGAAGCCTTCTTTTCACAGACGAGAGAGCCAAACGCCCGATCGTTAGGGCCATGAAAATTTCCCGAAAAGATCCCGAGAGTAGCTGGAAGTTAAAACACTGTAGCATCGTCTGTGTTTCGTGATTGGGTGAGTTACTTTGAGGCGCATGTCGATTGTTACAACAACCAATCACACTAATTCGGTGTGGAAGCAAACTCGTCCATAGTGGCTCGTGCAAACAAGGCAACGACTTCTCTCGCAGACGGCCGCCAATCACAAGGAAGAAACCGCTGGTGTGGGTATACCTCGTTTCAGTCTAGTAGGCGTTCAAATTTTTTCGCGAAAATTTCCTGCCCCTACCGATCGTGCATCTTCAGTTGTTTTTTTTGTTTTTTTTGGTTCACTGTAAATAATATTAAAAAAATGTCCGTGAATGTTTATTTTGGACAACTCATTATAACTAATGGCCAATCAAGTTAGGTTAGCTACATTATAAATACTTTAAAACATTGGGGACGGTTGATTTGGTTAGGATAGCTACATTAAAGATACTTGTGAAATCGTGTGAACGGTTTCCTAGTCCTGGATAGCTACATATTAAAAAGATATTTGCTAAGCAACCATAAAATGATTTTACAGTATTTTTAATGTAGCTATACTTAACTAATATAACCAACCATCCACAATGTTTTAAAGTACTCTATTTATAATGTAGCTAACCTACTGAATAATTCTTTAAATTACTTCTTGCTAATTTTAAGAATGACATCTTATAAGTTAAACCCACGCATTTGGAGAATAAATGCCCGCGAATTTTTTTTTCACCCAAATAAATACACCTGTTGTGGTACGGGAAAAAAACCGAGCATGAACTTCGGGGAACTTCGGGTTTGGCTCTCTCGTCTGTGAAATGAAGGCTTCCCCTACTTCGCTGAGGAACTTTTGACACCAAGATGGCCGTCGCGACGTCACAATCTGACGAGGTGATCGGCCCTATTTACCACACTCCTGAACCTGTCACAGTAGGCCCTATTATATACTACTTATAAGGGCTCGCATCCCAGTGGAACCCATTTCAACTGCACCCGACACTCTTCAGGCCATTTTCGTAAAACAGCATCAAGCTCAGCCGCGATGGTCACGCATGGGACTAAAGCAGTAATTTTGGTAGCATTACTTATCCGTGGATACGCAAACAACAAACGTATACTGATATACCATAATGCAATGACTAGAGACATGGAAATTTCGCGGATTTGTCTGGCCTCAGGGTAGAATCCAAAGTCATAAGTGTGCTCAACACAAGTTTTCTTTCCCAATCTTTGTAGATTGTAACTACCTGATTTATCTTACTTATCTCCTAGCTGGGCATTGTTTGCTCACTGTCGTAGAGGGGCCTGTCCCAATAACTGCAGTCCAATTATAAACACCATGCGAGAGAGTGAGGTTTGAATTCTAACTTGTGGCTAAATGAATAAGCGAAATTTCCGTGTCTCTAGCAATGACTCGAACAATTTTTTTTTATTATTATTAAAATTTTCTGACTTTTAACCAACATGTAGCTTCATGTTTGACGTAAAAATTAACAAAAATAATTTTGGTAATGTTTTTAACAGTAAAGTAGCTGTACTAATTGTAGTTTCGCGTTGTGGATTTTAAAAGGAAACACAGCAGTCAGTTCTGAAACCGATAAGCTTACTGCCAAATCCGTTCAATATGAATCTACGAAGCAAAAAAAGTATTATTACCTTTATTCCAATAGTAATTAATAAACTAGTTATAATAATGCATGTCGAGATTTCTCTCACTCTTACAAGGCATGATATCGTGTAAAATCTCATATATTTTATATATTAGCTGTTGAATTTTTGAAATCATTGGAGTTTCACATAAGAAAAAGCAAATTTATATTAAAAACGAAAATTTCCAAGTCAAGGCACAATGTTACTGGCTCGTTAAAAACAAAATTATTTTTTTCTCCACTAAGATAATTTTATGTTAATTCTCAGGACGTTTGATAATTGTGTGTAATAGTGCTTATATTTCTCTCATTAAATAACTCTTAATATCTGAGCTTTGAAAGAAGTGGGCTTACTCAGATGTTTGGTACGCCGCTGTAATGTTGGAGGTCCTGTCCTCTTGGCACATTTCCCCGTGGTGCAAAACTCCACCTTCACTTGTTGCTATTTCATGCGATTTTATTTTTTTGACGTGATAACGTCTTATAAATCGATGAACGCCGGCTGCACGGACGAAAAATTGTCACGTTCCACCTGAGCCGAGCGTGCAAGAACCGGCCAACCACCGTGCGAGAAAATCTTCTATAATATCAAACAGGTTAAGGCGGGCTTTTTTAACTAATTGTTCGTGATTATGTTCAAACAAAATTATTTAAATTAAATTTGCAAAAAACTGTAAATAATATCTGAAAATTAAAAAAGTATGCAATTTTTTCATCAATGTTTTCTTATGACGTTATCACGTAAAATTATCGTCCGTAAACCGACACTACAGACCACCCCCCATTTTTTTTATTGAAGTGAAACTTCTAATGCGACTTCCAACAAGGTTGCGTTAAACATTTAACACTACCATGGAGGGGGAATGAAATCACTGTTGCGTTAAACGTTCAACTCTCCTGGGGAAGGGGGAATAGAAAGAGACAGAGCAAGAGTGAATGCGTGGCACTCGAACGCATGCGCGTAGTAGGTATACCTGTTACAGGCCAGCGCGAGCGTTAGCAACGAGTAGCGTCCAATATTCCAAGCACATGCGCGTGGTATTCTTGCTATGCAGCGAAGTGAACTGTGTGAGCGTCGTGAAATTAGCTGAAATGCGTACTTGTTGTTCTATTTTATTGTTCTATTTTAATTTATAATATTCATTATTTCATTTACTTGTTTTTTTTTTTAGTTTGATTTGATACAATATGATTTCATTAAAAATCAATTTCTACCCATTCCTATTTTCATTTCCACATCAAGAAGTTTCACTTCTTCCGCGCGGAGGCACTCCACGCACTATTTTTTTCCCCTTGGCGCAGACTCGAGTGCATGCGAAGATCCTGAAGGAGGCCAACGTGAGGGCTGTGCCTCCCAAGCTGAAGGCCATCGTGCTCAGCAGCTCCATCCTGCTCAGCTGGGAGAAGCCTGACATCCCTGACAGGACCATCCTCGGCTTCGAGGTTAGTTCACGCTCGCTGCCCGATCGCTGGAGACCTGCGAAATTCGCGGGGTTCAATTACCTCCAGGATAGACTCTACTACCCTCTACACACTCTGGCAAATGCCGCCTGTTCACTGGCTGCTGACTTGTGAGTCGTCTCGACCGAGTGTCTTTGATTCGACACTTCTATGAGTGAGGGTCTCTAATTGGCCCTCATTACTCCAGATTAACAGTGAACCAGTGGTAGAAGCAGCGCTAAGGTATAAGTATTTGAATTGTAGCATATCACGAAATGAGTCCGCGAATTTTGCACGTCTCTACTGATCGCTGATAATTTATGGCTAGAGACCGGAAAAATTCGCAGATTTATTCGGCGATAGGCTAGAATTCAAACACATATGCCTTTTAGATGATTTTGCTATTGGCTTACTGTTCATCTGGACGAATTTCAACCAGTTATAAACCCTCAACCAAAGAAGGATCGAATCACAGACGAACCAGCTGAGACGACTTACAAGTCGGCAGCCAATGAACTTGCGTTATTTGCCCAAGTGTACAGGGTAATGTGAAATCTATCCTGAAGGCAATCGAAACCGCGAATTTTTCCGGTCCCTATTTATGGCTCGCGTGTACCGGTACATGTGGTTCCTGTGACGGCCCGGTTACAAACACGGACGTGAGAACTTTGGGAGTGGGCGCGTGCCATCATCGCAGTCTTGATAATTGAAGTCAAGACAAGAAAGACCCTCTCCCCCTTTCCTCATGTGTAGAGATCGGAAAAATTCGCGGATTCATTTCGTGATAGGCTGAAATTCAAACATGTGTACAATTCTGCTGGTTATGCCGTTGGCTCGCAGTTTAACTGGAGCTCTCTGGGCCAATGAGAGACTATCGACCAAGGAAGCGTCGAATCACGAGCTACCCAGTGGAGACGCCTCACAATTTAGTACCCAATGAACACGCGTGTTTACTTGAGAAATGCAGAGGATAATTGAGGCTATCCTAGAGGTCATTGAATCCACGAATTTTTCCGGTCCCTTTGTATGTGTCTATACTGAAGTTTAAAGGGTATTAGTAGGGGCAGGAAATTTTCGCGAAAAAATTTGAACGCCTACTAGACTGAAACGAGGTACACCCACACCAGCGGTTTCTTCCTTGTGATTGGCGGCCGTCTGCGAGAGAAGTCGTTGCCTTGTTTGCACGAGCCACTGAGGACGAGTTTGCTTCCACACCGAATTAGTGTGATTGGTTGTTGTAACAATCGACATGCACCTCAAAGTAACTCACCCAATCACGAAACACAGACGATGCTACAGTGTTTTAACTTCCAGCTACTCTCGGGATCTTTTCGGGAAATTTTCATGGCCCTAGATATTAGGTGTCGCCGTATTGCAATTTCAAAATATCTTCATACTACTTTCAATAAATCTTTCGTGCTATATCTTTTTTTTACATGGCACTGGGCTTATCTCTGGCTATTTAATAAAGTAAACACTCGTGAACTGGTGTGATTATCATGACAGATGTAATCACCCGCGTGAAGTAGGCCTACTAAGTTATTTCCTCTTGGCTCTCACAGACTAGAGCCTGTTAGTGAATACGTGTTTGCAAGAAGGTTAATTTTAATCTCTACACCACACAATTCCTTTCCCTCAGTTCATGCTAGAATTTTAATTTTAAATTTCATTTTAAGGTTCTAGAAAGAAACTAAACAGATTTAAATTGATAAAATAATTTATTAAATATTAACGATAGTTTTATTACAGATTCAATTTTTAAATAATTGTCGGTTTTTTAGATAAAAAAATATTGATGACAAAGAATGTGACCGTAACGAAAATCGCATGACCTTAGGGTGTCTTAGGGCGGCTTGTCCATGATTTTCTTCTCATTTCTGTAAGACATTTCATTTTTCTTACTACCGTAACACATTTAATTTTCTTCTCATTAGTGAAAGACATTTCATTTTCTTCTCATTACTTTAATACGAACGGTTTTCCTGTAAAGTTATCACAATAGCGTCTTTCATTCTGTTTTTTACTTCAAAAATTTCTGAAAAGATTTTTTTTATTAAATATTTTCCAATAACGGCAAACATACACAAAAATGTTCGTACTTGTGATTACTTGCGTGACTTTTAACAACTAAAAATAACGTTAAATTAAATATATTTGAAAATTTTTGAGGCTGAACATAATTCAAGGGCTTTATCATTACGGATTTCAGGAAATCCCTAAATATACAGTGATGATGATAAAATGAGAGGAGCGAATTGGCGTGTGAGTTGGGGGCTTAATAGTGCAGTAACATAAATTATTTTTCTTATAATTTTATGTGTTTTGGGCACATTATTTTTAATAAATTTAAAGCCTAAAACTATTTTTTTCATGGTTTTGGTTAACACCAATTTTTATTTAATTCATTTAATAATGATATGCTAATAAACAGTATTAAGACGAAGGCTACGCACAAACGGTTAATCTAAAACTGCATGCCAAAATATTTTGTGCTTCCAGTACATGCTAGGAATGACTTAAAAATTGGCATTTTATCTCCTTCAAATAACATGTTTAGTAGGAAAAAAAACTTTTTAAACAGTTAAATATCTTTATATTACGTTTTATTTTAATCATGAGCAGAAACACTAAATCATAGTAGAAAATCGATTTAGGGTAACTACCCGTTAAGTTTAACAAAAAAAATTAAAAATCGGATTGGATTTTGAGTAAGAATTCCAGTAACGCGCACGCGGCACAGTATGGTTTTGATGCCCGATGCCCGAACTAAAAAATAAATAAATAAGTACTGTCTAGCTTAAGTTTGCTTCTACCCTTCCCCCCCCCCTTTTTTTTCTGTCATTCCTTTTATCCTCCATGGCTCCATGGAGAACTTACTGCAAACTGAGTAATAGACGTCTCCGTTGGAAACGTGATCACTCATGATGAGCACATAGAACTAAAAGGTTCGTCTTGTACCGTCGGCCCACGGCGGTGTCTACGCTGGGATGGATAGCCCCAGCCTCTGGACATAGCTGGATCTCTAACACCTCACCTGTTACGCGCTTACGGCGTGTCAGTATCCACGGCCGTGGGGGCCCTAGGCCGGCAGGGCCACTCTGGCTAAGAGGACTGGATCAACAAACAAAGGGGGGGGGGGGGCAATTCCTTTGACATTCGTGTGCCGTCAACCCGTCCTGCTGCCCCTCTGCTGTTAATATGGTCTTCCCCGGGGGAGCACCACAACGCCGAAATTGCCAAATTGACCGCAACGCCGACAGCTAGAAAAATGCTGTGTAACACAACGTCGAAATACACTAACGCCGAAAAATGTCATTATTGCAGGACTGCCACAAATGTTAGGTTAGGTTAGACTAGGTTAGACTGGGTTAGGTTAGACTAGGTTAGGTTAGACTAGGTTAGGTTAGGCTAGGTTTGGTTAGGCTAGGTTAAGTTAGGTTTGATTGTGGTATTTCGGCGTTAAGGTACATTTAAGAAACACACACAAATTCTTTCAGTTGATATTTCGGCGTTGTGGTACACAGCAGTTTTCTAGCTGTCGGCGTTGTGGTACACAGCAGTTTTCTAGCTATCGGCGTTGTGGTCCATTTTGACATTCGGCGTTATGGTATTTCGGCATTGTGGTAATTCGGCGTTGTGGTACAGTCGGCGTTGTCAATTTTGACATTCGGCGTTATGGTATTTCGGTGTTGTGGTAACGACCCGTCTCTCCCCCCCCCCCCCCCCCACAAATCAGCCCCCACCACTGTGCAGACAGCCGTCTTTGCCGTTTTTGCTTAATTTGTGTTTTTTGTAGTTTTCTTCTACAGACATAGGCCTACATGTGCTTTAGCAATGGCGTAGCTATGTTCAAAAGCTTACATCAAGACATGCACCCCCATTGCACAAATCTTTCAAAGATAATACCTATATGAAATTTAATATTTAAGTAAACATCAATATAAGTACACTAATCAATGAAATTGATCTCGGGAGGGGCTATCGCACAAAGAAAGGTCGTAGTTGCAAAAAAAATGAAATTGGTCAGATATTGGCCTTGGAATATTATTTACAAATTTACAGGTTTCAAATAAGGAACCTTAGTAGCTCCGTGCAACGTTTGATGAGATAAAAGTTTAACATATGAAATTAACTTGTTGTAAGCTTTTGGGCATACGCCATTGCTAAAGCACATGTATGTCTGTAGAAGAAAACTACAAAAAACACAAAAGACAAAAACACAAATTAAGAAAAAAATTGTTGTCAACAGGATATAAACACCACACAATATTCCATAACAGGAATGTGGTCAACAAACAAAGAAAACAAAGAAAATGGACTAACAGAACGAAAAAAAAAATCCAAATGATGACAGAGTGGGTTTTTTTTCGTTCTCTTCTGTTTTTGAAAAACTATTGTGTTTGTTTCGTCTTTTCGTTTTTCTGTGTTTTTGTCTCATTTCAACTGTTGTACTGAATTTTTTTGGGTTCAATATTTTTGGGCTGTCATATATATTTTTTTTTTTTTTTTCGTTCTGTTAGTCCATTTTCTTTGTTTTCTTTGTTTGTTGACCATATTCCTGTTATGGAATATTGTGTGGTGTTTATATCCTGTTGACAACAACAATTTTTTACTTAATTTGTGTTTTTGTCTTTTGTGTTTTTTGTAGTTTTCTTCTACAGACATACATATGATTTAGCAATGGCTAGGGACCGGAAAAATTCGCGGGTTCAATGACCTGTAGGATGAACTCCACAGTTCTACGTACACTCGGTCAAATGTCACCCACTCATTGGCTGCTGTCTTGTGAGACGTCCCAACGTAGCAGCCTTTGATTCGAATAAAAGCTTTGGTTTGGGTGTTTCTCATTGGCCCAGAGTCATCCAGGTGAGTTATGAACCAATAGCAGAGGCAGCACTGAGGTATAACGGTTTGCATTTTGGCCTATCGCGAAATGAATTCGCGAATTTTTCCGGTCTCTAGCAATGGCGTATGTCCGAAAGCTTACATCAAGTCATGCACCCCCTTTGCACAAATCTTTCAAAGATAATGTATGAAATTGAATATTTGAGTAAACATAAATGTACACTGATCAATGAAATTGGTCTCGGGAGGGGTTGCCGCCCCTGTGCAGACACCCTAGAAGCCCCGCGTGTCCCCAGGTGTACGTGAACTCGCGGCTGCACGAGCGGGTGCGCAGCAGGACGCGCTGCCACTCGCTCATCACCGACGTGGACCTGAGCGGGCGGATCAGCATCGAGATGCAGGCGGTCTCTCCGCGCGGCCGCCTGGGCGACCCGGCGCGCATCACCGTGCAGCCCTGAGCCCGCCGATAGAAACACATGCACGAACAACTCCTCCCACCCCGGCGTCAGTCATTTGCGGACGATGCAGTGTCGCGCTGTGCGCGCTCTTGAAAATCACAGCTAAGTTCAACGAAGAAGGCACCTCAAACGAAAAGAGTTGCTTTGCGAAATTTCACGTAAATATATATACAGCAGAAACTACTCTTTATTTCGACTTCCGCATTCTGTTTTTTTTTTTTTGACGTGACAACGTATAATAAATCGATGAACGCCGGCTCTGCACGCACGAAAAAGTGTCCCATTACGCTGTGTCCCGTTACGCTCATTGCACGCTTGCGCCGCATCCAACTGTCTTCCACTCGATTGGAACAACCGTCGATTTTACTTTTTCGAGGCACGTTAAACTTGAAACACTCCCATTCGTTTCCTGCTTTTCCTATCATCGTCCTATCCTTAACAGAATAACACAGCTTGGAAGAAGTTAAATAGCAAACATGTATAAACATTATAGTTAAATTAATCTCTTCGTTAAAGTAATGAACATATTTGAATTAATGAGTGCAAATGAAAGTAAATTTATCAATTAAATTGTAGATTTCATTTCACTCGTTCTTTGTATCCATACAAAATAGTGATAATTCAATAAAAATGATTCAATTTTATTCATAAAAGTATGCAATCATTTCATCAATGTTTTGTTATGACGTTGTCACGTTAAACTATCGTCCGTAAACCGACTTTACAGACAACCAATTTTTTCCCCCTTAGAGAAAGAGGGTAAACAAACACGTGTAAAAAAATAAGTGTATTCATTCACGGCTATTAACTTTTTTTTTTCTTATACTCCTGCGGGTTCGTGAACGAGACGAAGATAACGATAAATTTTGTGAAGATGCCTTGAATAATTTGTGACCAGCGTTCATTCTAAATTTGAACATATAAAAAAAAATTACAGCGCATTTCACAAAACTACAAGGTTCTTGACCAAACAGGTCAATTTTCACAAGTTTTTAAATACATCCAGTTCACGTAAACACTCTAGCAAACTTGTGAACAATTGATTTAATTTTATGCTATTAAAATCACCTGGGTTATTTACAATTGCAGCTCACAAATTGTTGTTCAGTATATATTTTATATTTGGTTCATATCTTAAGTAGGTTATATTTACACGTTTACCACGCATTCTTATAGTGAGTTAAAATAAAAAATGCAACATTTATCTACGAGCGTAAATAAATGTATGCTTTAGCTAAGCAGTAATAACTGTTGGGCCCGTTCTACAATGACACAGAAACGAAAAAATAAAAAAAATAAAGGCAACTGGAACCGGACTCTTGAGATATTTACGTTTCACTATCGGGTAACAAATATCAAAAACTATGATTCAATTTCACGGTTAGTAAAAAATTTATTTATTTAAAAATAAAACTTTAGGTACGAGAACATAACACGGTCAGTATATTATGTATGATAATATTAACCACAAATTAATTGTAGCTAGATACCGGGAAAATTCGCGTATTCATTTCGCGATATGCTAGAATCCCAACACCTATACCTTCACATTTCTTCAGTAATTGGCTCACATTTTATATGAATGGCTCTGAGCCAGTGAAAAACCTTCAACCAAAAACGTATCGCATGGCAAGCATCCCAGTTGACAGGTCTCACAAGTCAGTAGCCAATGAACTAGTGGCATTTGCCCGAGTATGTAGCGGATTGTGGAGTCCATCCTGGAGGTCATTGAATCCGCGAATTTTTCCGCTCCCTAGTCATCCTCTAATGAGCTAAAACGAAAACTGCAACAGTTATCTAAAAATCACGAAATATTACTATTGGCAACTAAGCAGCAATACTTATTCAACGGTACATTAATTAAATGAGGTTATGTCGAAAAATTCGGTTAGTTACAAGTGTGGTTATTTTGCCAAATCTCGTTAGTTGCAGGTGAACCAAATTCACATTAGTTACGCACAACTGAAAATTTAACTCGTTAGTGACAACTATTTCACAGTTATTTGTTTCTGTTGGAACATATCATTTTTCTCTGTGTAACAAAGCGCGCCGTGTCCCACCACTTCCACACTGTATTGTTAGGCACTGGAAAAGTTCGCGGTGTCAATGACCACTAGGATAGACTCCACGATTCTCTATGTACTCGGGCAACTATCACCTGGTCATTGGCTACCGTCTCGGGACACCTGTTTACTGCGATTCTTATGATTCGATACTTCTTTTGTTTGAGTGTTTGCCATTGGCTCAGAGTCCTTCAGGTGAATTGCGGTCCAATCACTGGACGCAGCATTAAGCTAAACGAGTTTGGATTCCAGCCTGTCTCGAAAGGAATCCGAGAATTTTTCCGGTCTCTGTGTATTGATAGGGACCGGAATAAATTCGCGGGTTCAATGACCACAAGGATGAACTTTATAGTTCTACGTACACTCGGTCAAATGTCGCCCTCTTATTGGCTGCTGTCTTGCGAAGGTGTCCCAATGTAGCAGCCTGTGATTCTTATAAAGCTATGGTTGGGTGTTCCTCACTGGCCCAGAGTCATCCAGGTGAGTTGTGAGCCAATAGCAGAGGCAGCGCTGAGGTATAACTGTGTGAATTTTAGGCTGTCTCGAAAGGAATCCGCGAATATTGCGCGTGGAGGCAGTGAAACGCTCCAGCCAGCTTGCGGCGATGCACGCGTGGATCGCGAGGCATCGCGGGAGGCGCCGCGAACGGCTCGTTAATCCGGGTGCACCCGCACTCGGGGGCAACTCGTGCACGAGAGAGTGCGCCGCGCTTCTGCTGCGGGACGTCGCCGCCGCAAGTTGTGACGTCCCGACGAGCCGCGCTGGAAGACACGACAACCCTCCCCCTACTCCCCCCCCCCCCCCCCTTCGCACTCGCCAACACTAGCAGATGGCGTGTGACGTGTGTCTGGCGACAGAACTTAGCCTCCATTATCCTCTGCATTTCTCAAGTGAACAAGCGTGTTCATTGGGTACTAAATTGTGAGACGTCTCCACTGGGTATCTTGTGATTCGACGCTTCTTTGGTGGATAGTCTCTAATTGGCCCAGATAGCTCCAGTTAAACTGCGAGTCAATAGCAGAACCAGCAGAATTGTACACATGTTTGAATTTCAGCCTATCACGAAATGAATCCGCAAATTTTCCTGTCTCTAGAGCCAGTTAACATAATTGCCATCGCTCGACAGAGCGAAATCTCCGTAGGAACTGTCCATGATTAGAGACCGGAAAAATTTGCGGATTCATTTCGTGATAGGCTGAAATTCAAACATGTGTACAATTCTGCTGGTTCCGCTACTGGCTCGTAGTTTAACTGGAGCTATCTGGGCCAATGAGAGACTATCGACCAAAGAAGCGTCGAATCACAAGCTACCCAGTGGAGACGCCTCACAATTAAGTACCCAATGAAAACGCGTGCTTACTTGAGAAATGCAGAGGATAATGGAGGCTATCCTAGAGGTCATTGAATCCGCGAATTTTTCCGGTCCCTACCTATTAGCAAATTCGCTCTCTTAGAGGGACGGATATCATCTTTACGAAACCAAGCCGAGGGCCATACATCACTTTTATAACTAATCCGAGAGCCAGACATATATTGATTAATATTGATAATGTCTTAAAACAATATTCAAATGTCTTTTGGCATACTTTAGGGGTAGCGCCACGACTTTAGGACAAAAGATACGTGCATTAATTTCAAAACTGTATGCGCAATAAAACAAACATAATAACAATGTTCCGAGGGGGCTCTTAAACCTTCTGACTTGCGAGTAATCTCATCAAGAAACGACTGACCCTTGCCTTGAACAGGTGATACCAAATATTAAATTTCGCGCTCCTGGATAACAGGTGACAACACACACTCGCTATTATATGTGAAAGGATTAAATTATAATATCCATATATGTAGTGTTTGTAAATATTGTCATTTTTATTTCATAAAGTTGTCGATCACTTCGCTCTCTAATTTCACGTGAAACAATCAACCTTGGTCAATATACTGTAATCAAGTTTTCTTGTTATCTAATCAATCAGAATTCTAATAAGTTATTTTTTTGATGTATTTTGGAATCATTATAATGTTCAAGTAGATAACATTTCCACACATTTGAGACCTTTCCAGGGAACTCCTACAAGTGAAAAATTCCTAAACAAACTTATATTCGAAACCAGGGGTGTTGCGACGGGTAGACACAGAGCCCGAGCGCCTGGTGTCGCGAATACATTCGTGTGTAGGTGCATCGCAAAACACCGTAATTTTTTTCTTGTAGTTATTGGCTGTGGTCGGCGAGAGGTGTTTTCCCGCACTTGACGGGGCCAATGGGAATGTGGATACCGTACTGCTGCACGCACACGATTCGCCATTGCTCTAAGAAAAAGCTACAGTGTTTTGTGACATACCTTGACACGAAATGTATTCGCGAAATACAGGTGTCCCTAAGCATACGTAACGACCACGAGCAAAGTCTGCTCTATTGGCCCTTTCATAGTTGACGAGTTTGAAGCGGTGTCGAATTCTCAGCCGAAGTGACACACAAACCTAGATTAAAAAGGGTGTATACCATTTGTCCGAATGACCACTTATCCGAGCTCCTTTTGTTCGGAGGACCACTTGTCCGAGCGGCCAACTCTCCGAGCTCTGAGGGGCGGACGGTGTCTCCCCACCCGCTCGACCTTGCTCCGCCCTGCCTCCTCCTTGACAGCCAATCCCAGCACGGCAGATAGGCCGCCAATCAGCCATAACAGTTGTCACACTGGGAGGTGGCTACCGAAACTAAAACCGCTCGTGCAATTACGTACATAAAGCGGCTAAGTCGAGCAGGCATGGCCCTAGTCGCCCCTTAGGGATAGCAGGTGGAGGTTGGTATCGCACAGTTACAACTAACTGCCTCGCCCTGCCTCCGCCATCACCTCCTCAACTCTGCCTTCGCGTCCTCCCGACACCGA
Source organism: Bacillus rossius redtenbacheri (assembly GCF_032445375.1). NCBI lineage: Eukaryota > Metazoa > Arthropoda > Insecta > Phasmatodea > Bacillidae > Bacillus > Bacillus rossius. The sequence continues at coordinate 10,947,523 of NC_086332.1, read as the reverse complement.
GGCAGTCTAGTGAAAATGACAAGTTTTTGACGTGATAACGTCTTACAAATTGATGAACGCCGGCTGCACGCACGAAAAAAATTGTCACGTTCCGCGCCTGAGCCGAGCGTGCCAAGAACCGGCCAACCACCGTGCGAGAAAATCTTCTGTAATATCAAACAGGTTAAGGCGGGCTTTTTTTAACTAGTTGTTCGTGATTATATTCAAGCAAATTATTTAAATTAAATTTGCAAAAAAAAAATGTAAATAATATTTGAAAATTAAAAAAGTATGCAATTTTTTCATCAATGTTTTCTTATGACGTTATCACGTAAAATTATCGTCCGTAAACCGACTTTACAGACAACCCCCCTTTTTTTTCTTTGAGCTGTCTTCTTTCAGGGGGGGGGGGGGAACAAAATTTTTACTAATAGTTCTCACGTGAATAATGCTCTTTAGTTATTAAAATCCTAATTTGTTTTTACGTAATAGTCCTTCGTAGGTAATTAAAATAACATTGCTTACATGCGGCACTTTTTTTCCAAACCGAAGAGCGTGGGGCGTCCTAACACTGCACCTTGGTGGAGTCCGGTTCAGGGGCTTTACGCGGGCTGGGTAGCGTGACGTCACGGACGGAGGCGGGCGGGTACTCCTCCCGCTCTGCTGCGAGGGGTTTACGTATCCCCTCCGCCAACGGCCGTAGCCTTCGAGACTAGGGAAGCCTTTTTTTTTCACAGACGAGAGAGCCAAAACCCGAAGTTCCCCGAGGTTCATGGTCGCTTTTTTTTTTTACGTATCTTTAATGTAGCTATCCTAACCAAATCAACATTCCACAATGTTTTTAAATTATTTATAATGTAGCTAACCTAACCTAATTGACCATTAGCATCCTTTTATCAACACATTTACAATGAACAAAAAAAACCGAAGATGCACGATCGGGCGTTTGGATCTCTCGTCTGTGAAAAGGTTTCCCTTCCAGACTATTACAAAAAAAAAAAAATCTCGCTAGTTATGCTGGACTCCCGGCCAACATGGCCGTCAAAACAGTCTGCAGTGTTCCGAGCGCTGGTCGGTGAACCACCCAGGGATTAACGAAGCGCAGTTTGGTATTTGCCGGGTAACGGACCCAGCGATAAGACCAAATTAAGACCAAAAAATATATAAGTCCTCGCCGTTAACACACGTTATTGAGGAAAACCTCCGTAACATGTAATTTCATTCTTTTAAGTAAACGACCTAATGCAATATGTGACCTGTGATGAAACAAAAAACTAATCATCTTAGAAATGTCTTTAACACAAACAAATTAAAAAATTTTAAACTTAGAAGGATAACAACTATGAAACAATGCATAATGTACTAAAATATTTTTAAAAATTAATTTTAATAGTTTTGTGATAATATCATGGTTTCATAATGGTGTGTGTTGAAAACTTATTTTACAAATACAAAGAAAAAATGTTCTTATAAGCAACAGTACACATGACAACATTCCTTCATTGAAAGATTCTCCCGGCGGGCGACTAGCTGGCCATCGTAGCTCCGAGAGAATTCTACGGTAGAATAAACACCGTGGTCCGCAGTGCCTGCACGACAAAGGCTTGGGCAAACCGCCACACTAACGGGAATTCAATCAAACTATTGAAAAGTTGAATTTACTAACTCAAACATTTTTGAAGTGTAACTTCTTTAATGAGCGGGGGCTACAATTTTCGAGCGTTACGAAAAAGCCGATTGCATGAGGGGAATAGTTAGGTACGTTTTGGGGGAACCGGTAGAGGAGAGGTAGAGATGACGCACCATACTTGTACTTACACTTGCATGTTTGCACACTTGCAAATTTGCACACTTTCACCCTTGCAAGTCTTTCACACTTGAATACTTTCACACTCGCATACCTCCATTCTTCCACAAATGCATACTTGCGCAATAGCGTAATTTAGCGCTCGCATTTTAACATATATATTTTTTGATCTGTGACATCAGCCAAAAATAATTATGTTTCCTATACCTAAAAATAATATACGCAAGACGTTTCACTTCTGTCTCACATGGACTCCATGCACACATTTTTTTTTTCCTTTTCAAATTTGATTATATTTTGCTTTATTTAAATTTATTTGTGAGCTAAGTGACGCTTTCCTTTAAGTACCTGCGCGAGCGACTGAACTGTCCAAAGGCTAACTCAAGTCATAACAAGCTTGCCGCAAAGCTTACATGACACAGTAGCTTTCCGGGAACTTTTCGGGAAAAAAACACCGGGATTTCTCCGAGTGCCCGGCACCGTGATTTCTCGTTCGCCCGGCAACAGCAGGGTGGGATCTCGCAGGCGTCGCTAGCGACGGCGTTTGGTTGGTTTAGCGCATCCACTCCGTCCTTTGTCGCGCTGCGTAATCGCTCCTCCACTTCCCCCCACCCTCCTCCTATCCACCCCCCTCTCTCTCACACACACACACTCTTTCTCTCTCTCTCTCTCTCGGGCCGCCTAGCTGAACGTTCTAGATTGCCACGGCGAGGGATTTCTCCCGATTTGCATAACTAGGGCTCTTTCTTGTCCCAGCCCCCTCCTTCCTCCACTGTGTCTGCTCCGTTCCCCTCCCCCTCTGTCGCGCCCCATTCTCCCCGCGACTGGAATATGAAGGAGGCGACAGTCGCTGCCACACTTTGAATATCATTATTCTTATTTCTTCGGAGGAGGGGAGGGTGATGGTGGGGGGGAAGCAGGAAGAGAGGGCGTGCCTCAGCGAGAAAGAGAGGATCTGCGAATTCCCTATTTGCACCCGCCGGGAGGAAACAAATTTGCCGGCTGGGCGTCGTACACTCGGCAGAAATTGCGCGCTCCAACTTTCCTTCGCGACGACGTTGCCACGGTGGTCGATTGGTCGATCGGTCGATTTGTTCGACCGGTCGAGTTCCCGGCGGAGTCGGAAACCGCGACTGGCGAACGTGGCGGATACCGTCTTGAACCGGTTTCGACTCCACCAATACTTCAATACCCATCTCATCGTCACTCATCGTCACTCATCTCCTTTTATTTACATACGTACTCCGGTGTCTACAAGGCGTTAATCTCTAATCCATTCGCACGCTCGAACTTTCCAGCAGTTTTGAAACTGTAATAATCGGTTAAACAATCAAACTTTAACGTTGCCTGAACACAGTGCGTGATTATTCGAAGAATTTATGTAGGCTTATGGCCCCTCGCACAGTTATTTCCAAATAACTCGTGCTCAACTGGCAGTTATAAGCAGTTTACAGAAAAAATTTAAAAGCTTAGGCAAACTTTTTCCTTTTATATTCTTTTTCTTGTGATTATATTTTAAGTTTTCTTTTCTGGCAGTTAGCGCGCTTTCAAAAAAAAATTTTAAAACAATATTGTTACGAGGCGACTAGAGGTGAGGCAACAAGGCCGGCCAGCGGGGGGTCCAGGGGAGGGCCTACCTCCAGGACAGTTAGCTCACTTCAACCAATCAGAGCGGTGCCTCTCTGTACCCCTCGGTGATTCGGCACGTTTCCAAGAGCCCCGTCTGCGCGAAGGGATGTAACTAGGACGCCAATCTTCTCGGATACTCGAGAGTTAAAGTGGGTAATGGCGCGTCACTTCGGATGGCTACGTGAAAGCTTTTCAGAGCTCGGCTTCCCAAGGTATCCAAAACGACGCCAAAACCCTCCGGCGAGAGAGTGATGGAGGCTGGTCGCGATAACGGCGGATCCTCGGAGTGACCTGTGAGGGCAGTGAAGTGAAGAGGGTGAGTGACCCCCTTGGTGAGCGATAGCGGGCGACGAGAGACGGGCCTCGTGTGAGAATATCGGTGCATCGGGGATCGGAGCATCCGGGTGCTCTATGTGCGGCGGACGAGTGAGAAGTGCGAGGCAGTGTGCTGGGACAGAGGTGCGAGGTAAGAGACGGTCGGTAGAGAGATATCCAGTGGGGAGAGTACACTGTGGACTGAACTAAAGAGTGACTACTTTTCGGACAGACAGTTAAATAATTGTAATAGTTTAATAAATATTTAAATATTAGTTCATAAATAAAAAATTCAAATACATTATTGGGATATCCTTTTTCGGATCTGTTTTCTCACTCGTAACAATATTAAATATATCTAGTCCGAGTGTTTCTATCAAATATGTATCCGTTGATGAGACAATATAACATCGGTAGCTGCTTAAATGATGGCAGGCACACCTGTCTAGACAAGAAACTAAGTTTGCCATTGTACAAAATTGCAGTTATTCATTCTGTCACGTGTTGCTTTATAACGTAAATGCAACCTAATTAATAGGCGGATCTATTCCTAAGAATAAAAGAAAGTTATTTTATGAATTTGCAATATTGAACACAAGTTAATAATAAATATTATAATTTCCATTTTACAAGAGATTTTTGGAGGGTCTACTCAATTTAATCAGCTTCATTTTGTAGAAAGAGAAACACACTATAACAGGATTATGCGAAATGAAAAAGGCTGTGATTTAGGCTATATGACGATTACCGTATTGATGGATAAGGAAGGAGTGTAATGTCATAATGAAGACGGAGAAGAAAACAATAAATGGTTAGCCAGCGCCTACACACAGGATCCAATGCAGCATTTTTTTCTGGAGTGATTGCGGGAAGCCGCAGAAACCCGAGATTTAGAATGAACTGGCGGGGTTTGAACTCTTGTCCTGCGGACTGCGAGGCCAGTGACTTACCACTGCGTCACCTCAATCTGGTATTTACCAGCGTGCAATCACGAACTTCGGCGGGCGCGAGAAGAATGTGAAACCAACCCACTTATACGTATTTTAATGCACTCCTGTGGTTCCCCATTTATGTAAATAAAATGCGGGATTGGCAGGCAAGCTTATACGGAGGTTGTTACAAAGACGATCCATTATTGACGAAGTGAAGGCAAAAGTATATTTGTATAATACCTCAACAAGCCAAAAGCTGATATCTCATTTAAGAAATAGCTAAAACTTACAAATTAATTAACAACAATGCCTTCCATTCGAGCTCAAATATTTGCAACCTCCAACCAAAAAATAATAATTACTCATCTTATCCGCTTAAAATATTTGTCGGCTTAGTTCACAAAAACGATCAACTTCTGTCGACGCAGTTGGTTGCAAACTTTCTGCTTGAAGAAACGTCGAATTTACTGCAGCTGTTACTAATTGCGCATAATTCATTTGGCCGCCGACAACTTTCTGGTCTAGAAAGTTACAGAGAGTGTGCTTGGCTATCATTACTTCCAATTCAGCCACACTTAATTAAAAATAGAAAAAAAAAACAAATAACTCTCTGAAAGTTTATTAATTACGCGAAATGACATAAACAGGTGGGTAGTAAGTATATAAAATACTCATGTTTTTTAACCATCGACTCCTTCCCACTTTTTAATTAGTTGAACTTGTTACAGGATTGTTTGCGATTGCCGCAAAGTTTCACTTTTTTTTATGGTTTACTTATAAACAGTTGTTGAAGAGAGAGTGAAAATAATGCTCCTAATTTGATGTCACATATTGTGGCTACAGGCTAATGATGTGGTAATTTGAGATTCGTCCCCTGCGCGTGAGTTCAAAATTGATTTGCGATATACCATTAGAATTTGTAAAAATCATGTTATGTCAGCAATGATACCAACGTTCGTTTATGTTTGGCATCTCAACACCGCCGCACTTTTACTGAAATACTAAATGTGCATTTTTAGTTCATACTTTAATGAAATGGTCATGAAATACCAAACACATTCTGCATCGAAGTTCGTTCCAATAAAGAGCTGTTTGGTTTTCATAACCTCAAATAACGTGCCTACTGCGAACACCATGGCCAAAGTTTTTTTTTTTTTTTTCGACATTTCTGCTGCCAAACGAGCCGCCCGATGTTGCGACTGCAAATGTGTGACTGTTGCGTGCGCAGTTCTACTTCAGAGTTCAATCCACGACCATGGATGAGTTCAATTGAGATGTGTTCTGCACAGCTGGTACATCGCACTAGCGATTGAATCCCTCTCTCTCTTTCTCTTTCTCTATCTTGACAGCCACGAAACTTGCTGTTCCATCTCCCACTAAATGTTTGGCCACCTTATCGGCGATTCCCTTCGACACGGGTTGGCTCTAAAATATACCTAAGGTGACCAAACACGCACGGTTTGGCCTTCCGAGGATGCCTGGCCTGTCAAGGCCAAACTGACGTGTATGGGCCGGCCTTCCCCCACATTCCCAGCTATTGCCAGAGTCGTCATTCTCAGACCTTCAGTGACGTCATTTATGGCCATGGGCATACGCGGGGTCATGCCACCTCTCTTCTCCCCTAACATTGTACCTGCTCATCCCGAAGCAGAGAGAGGTTAGCAGCAGGTGACTGTAGCAATTGAAGAGCTCTTAGCATAAACATCCATCAGCCAAAAATGAATTTTTTTCCTTTGTATTTAAATGATGTGATACTTATATGGGAACACAAATAACACTTCCATACTCCCATTTGATGTTTTAATCAAAAATTAATTTGCAAATATAGTTCAACAATTAGGCTTGAAACTTTCTTGGTTCTGAATTAAGGTTGTTTTTGCCAAACAAATTCGCCAGAGAGAACAAAAAATATTCTTTATTGGCTGATTACTGATACAAAGGAAGCAGTTGAAAACAATCAAGTAAACAACGTAAATGTAAAAATAAAGGCCTGCAGCATATATAAAATAGCATACACATAAATAAGAAATTTAATAATACTAAGGATATTGGTTATTTTTGCTTAAAATACTGAGGGCAATGGTTGTTTTTGCTGAAAGCACCATATTCGAAATCCTTATACCGTACACACTATGGTTGTTTTTGCTTTAACATTTGGTTCTATGTATACCACAGGCTGGACAAAAAACCACAAAATTGAATGTTTTGGGACTATGGTTGTTTTTGCCAAAAGCTCTTTAATTCGTTGTAAATAATTTCCTTCATGGATTATTCATTGTAAAAAAATATTTACATTAGAAGCACACTATCACATAGCCACAAGATTTGGTAGATGTTGGTTTTTTTAAATATTTTGATTTTTTTTTTAATTCTGATCCTGTGCCATTAGCAGAGACTAGGAAATTTCCAAGCTATTATTTGGAAGTCGCTCTTGGTAACTGAAGAGTTGGAAGTAAGAACCAGTTGGCTCCATTTTTACTAAGTTTCGGGAAGTGAAAAATCTTTGTTTGAAAATCATTTGACTTTTTTATGTTTTATATAACATTTTATAGCATTTTATGTGAGAAATGTTTTCAATTAAAAATAGTGGGTTTCTTGAATTTATTTTTTATATTAATTATATTTTTGAGCCACATGGTCCCTCAAATTGTTTGTGTGTTCGTAGCTTCTTTGCTGGGATTCCACTATGATTTGAATTGTTTTGCATTGGCGAGAGATACCATGCTGTATTGCAGTTGGGGAAACACTGCGAACGAGTTTAAGTGTTTCAAGCATTTCCCCGTGACAGCGAATTACTAAAGTTCCAACCGCAAAGTTGGCATGTCCTGCGAGTCGCTCTTTGTGGAGTCCGCAATAACTCATTCCAGATCCGAGGCGCCGACAAAGACTAGCACAAAGCTGGCAAGCAGTCGAAGCTATCCCATCGCTTTGTCTGACAACGAACAGCAATACTTTATGACGAGTCAAACATCAAGACAAGTAATGTAATTATAAAATGTTTACATAAATTATCGTTGTGCAAAAGTATGCAGTATTTTCAAACTGTTTACATATATATTATACATAAAACTTTAATCTTACAAATATATATTATATTACCACTACGTAGCTAGGCATTCTCAAAAATTATCATAATATTTTTTACCACTTGCTTTATCTTTGTAGTTGGTGTCTATTCTAAAGTTAAAAACACGTTAGTTGTCAAAACAAACCGTAGCCGTGTAAAGGCTTACGCTAGAAGTTTCTTCTAATAGCTTGAAAGAAACTCGCTAGGGAAAAAAAATCGTAAATATCCATCATGAAGTGAATATTTTTTTTTTTAAAAAAATGTGTTAACAACAAAGAGATTAGCTTTAAAATTTATTATAACAATAAAAAACTGCTAGCTAGATGGTGGGGGATCGTTCTCATTATTAACATGGCAAAGATTGCACACGCCTACTTCCGAACTGCCTACCTCCACGACGATAAATTGTGATTAATTTAAGAGATTGGGCGCGAACATCGGAAGGGGGGAAGCAAATAAAAAATAACCGCGCTGGCTTGGCAAAGAGAGAGGCAGCAGCGGAGTCGCTCGGTCGCTACAGAAACGACGACGGCATGAAAATCGCCAAGGAGGAGGTTGGGGAGGGAAAGCGTTAGAAAGTGAGGGGAGTGGGGAGTGGGGTCTGGCGGAGCAGAGGAGAATAAAAACAGAGGCTGCGGCTGCGATAAGCGGGGTTCAAAAGTGACGTGGGAAAGGAGGGTGAAATGGGTTTGGATTGGTATAAAAAAAAAGTGGGTCGGAAGGCGTAGACGGAACCAGAAAGGAAAGAGGCCAGGAGGCCTTTTCAAGAAATATCGCATTTTGCCAACCCTCATATTTCCTTCCCAGGACTGACGAGAACCAGCCAGACAAAAAAAAAGAAATATTTTTTTTCGACGACGGAAATTTGGCAGGAAGTTATGTGACGGGGCACACTTGAAGGGGCGCCTCCTAGTTCGCCGTCTCTTTCCTTTCACCTCCGCCGTCTCTGTCCTTCCTTCCGACCCCGCTGGCGCGCGCGAATCCAATACACGCTGGCCCGTGGGGCTGACAGCCGTGGTGGATGGACAGGAAATGGCTTCCAGACGATGAAGTTTGCGTTCCGCCAGTCCGTGCACCTCCCCCCCCCCCATCCTCCCTCACGCTGGCTTCTGTTGTTTCCCGTCGGACTGGCCTCTTGCTTACCGCGGCGGAAGCACCGCCGCACAGCGCTTTCTGCCTCGATTTCAGAGATTAAATGCATGAATTGTCACGAAATAAATCAAAGGAAAGGACTGAAATGTGTAGAAATGTTATCTACTTGAACATATTGATGTAAAATAACCGAAATAATCTGAAACGATACAAATTAAAATGAAATAAATCCACATATACCAAAATGTGTCTGAAACCTAACATAACAAATTATAAAACTTTAATCGCTCACTTACATTTCAAACCCCCTCCTATACCCATAAATAACTATTAACCATATTTTCACTATCATAAGTTAAAACTGCTTTCGAAACATTGTGCTGCACAAACGATATAAATTTCAGCTTTGTTGTTGTGACATTTCCTTCCATAGTATTTTAAAATATTGCCTGCACTGTAAACAAAACTGAAAAAAAATAATATTTTACTGTGCCGTTCGCACATTTCAAAAATTAGTGTATGTTTACGAAAGAACCTCTTAAATTCTTACAATGGTTTCAGCTTGCTTTATTGTTCTTCACCCACCCCACCCCCTTCTACGAAATATTTATTTTATGATTTGAGACTAAAATTAATGCTTTTTTATTTCACTTCAAGGTATCGGACAATTTTATGAGGAAGGCTGTGGTGTCAGATATAAACCTAGCGTTCTAAAACATGTACTCATTCAAGCATAATCTTTCTCGGCTTGAATCCGAAACCCAAGTTAGAGCGTTTACCTTAGACAGCCTTGGGTTAAAATTCCTCCGCACCTCCGTCTGTTAGGTCAAACAGGCCATAAAGAAGATTATTTATTTACTTTGAACAACTAAAGTATGAAATACTGGAGCGTACCATCCAAAACCTGCACTCTGTTGTTAATTTCAACGAGATCAACCATCAACCAAGTTCTTGAGTAATATGGCCAGACTAGGCTACCGTCGTTGGTAACTATGGTGATTTGGAAATTTTTTGATGATGTATATAGACTACATCTAGTATTTTTCTAGAATTTGGCAGTTCCGTAAGTAGTACGAGTGACGCCCATTAAACAACTGACACTTTCAGAGCATCGAGTAACATTTTTTTACGAACTCTGATAATCACGTGGTTGTTTACAAACACTTTTGACAGAAAAACATTGGCAGAAGGATACGGAGACATTTGATACTATTTTTGAGAACTGTCGAATTTGAGACAAGTCACGTGACACAGACTACACGGGTAAACACGGTAGCAGACCTGTTTTGCGTCCACGGACTCAGGCAGCAATAACGCCGTCTGGCCCCATTCACGTACGATTCAACCTTCCCATCGGCCTGAACAGGCAAGACTGGCATGTTCGGGGGAAAGGCCGGGTCTTAATTTAGTTCACACGAGAAGAAGGACATCGTGCACACTCAACAAGATCTCAAGGAGGACTGAAGATCGTAAACTGTCAGTTCGCAGTGGGTCGTTACCACAACGCCGAAATACCATAACGCCGAATGTCAAAATTGACCACAACGCCGACTGTACCACAACGCCGAATTACCACAATGCCGAAATACCATAACGCCGAATGTCAAAATGGACCACAACGCCGATAGCTAGAAAACTGCTGTGTACCACAACGCCGACAGCTTGAAAACTGATGTGTACCACAACGCCGAAATAACAACTGAATGAATTTGTGTGTGTTTCTTGAATGTACCTTAACGCCGAAATACCACAATCAAACATAACCTTACCTAACCTAACCTAACCTAGCCTAACCTAACGTAGTCTAACCTAACCTAGTCTAACCTAACCTAACCTTTGTGGCAGTCCTGCAATGACATTTTTCGGCGTCAGTGTATTTCGGCGTTGTGGTACACAGCAGTTTTCTAGCTGTCGGTGTTGTGGTCAATTTGGCATTTCGGCGTTATGGTATTTCGGCGTTGTGGTGCGTCCCCGTTCGCAGTGGGCGTTTAGCCTAACTTCCCTGCAACACACTTGTACGTCACGAACGTTGCATAATAACTCAGGAACCTCATAGGTTGTTAGGAAAATAACTCCTGTACAACTACCGCGATAACTTTACGATCAACTGTATGTTGAAAAACCATTTGTCATGTAGTAGAAAGCCTAAAACTCTAGGCTTGTAATACAAATATCGATTTTATTTGCAAACAAAATAAACACCTTTGTGTGAATACTTCTTCGTCACAAGTTTAAAATTTAAGGTATTTCTAGGACTTATTATTTGTTTATTTGGTATTCACAAAATTAGGTTAAAAAAAATATTTTAGCTTACAAAAATAACAGTTTATAGTAACTTTGGGGTGTATTTATCATAATTTACGTAGATCGTACAACTTTTCGTTTTTTCATCTTGTTTTATTTCCCCTTCCATACAAGTTATTGGCGTCTGTGCTTGTAGCACTAGTGGTATATTCTCTGTTCCAGCGATTTTTTAATTTTTGTTGTCATGTCATTTTAACGCATTACCTGGTGAGTTTGAGTGTGCTCGTTTGTTAACATGTGGTTATTTACGGTGAATGCAGACCGGGTGACATCGGTCACCTACCAGCTACACAGAACCAGCAAAACGTTTTAAAATGTTTAAAGCATTTTCAGAATAATCAGAAAAACACGATGAGGTTCTAGGCAAAAGAATGATATAAACTTTTGAAGATATTTAAACATATTAATTATTTTAATTAACTTAATATTTTATAAATTTTGTAAATAATGGAAAAATATGTAATTTGATAGTTATATGCCGATAATTGGTAGCTATGTTGATAGTTTAAGAGGATAGTAATGGTAGCATCGGTGCATGATTTGCGAAACGATTAAAACAATAATAAAATATAAACTATTTATCAAAATTCGATGGGATTTATTTTGTCAGCTAGATATTTTCATCGTGGACACCTGATTGTACAGAAATAGCCAAAACAGCGTATGCTTTTAAATGTATATTCATAAAATGTTTTTTTTTATATAAAATAATCGAAAAATAATCAAAAGTAACGTGTATTTTGTATACACCAATTTACGTGTAGTGTAAGCGCCTGAAGATGTCTGGATACCACCCGCAACGCTCAAAGCGAAAGTCTGCGTGTTCGCCCGCGGCTACGGGTTCGGCTAGCTTCGGTCAGCCTCGGCTAGTATTGGGGTTCTTGCCACGTGATTTAAAGCCGATCCAAGCCAGCGCTGTATGGATTGTTCTCGGCGTACAATACCGTTGCGCTGAAGCAGTACAAATACCCCTCCGACGAAGCCACTGAGGGACCAATCGCCCAACCCCCGCATGGTAGACTCTTTCTACTCTGGCCAACTCTTTTTCCTGAACCACCCCACTGTTTCCCGTAACCAACCTGCTTGTAATTAATGCATGAAAAATTTCATCCCGCACGTAAAGTGGCCAGGGTTTTACATGTGTCTATGCAGGTTTTACCTGGGCCCAACTTATATAGTTAAGTCTAGAATAGTCAGTGAGGGGAGTTAGTCATGGCTAAAATTTTTCCATGGCTGGCCAATCCCCTCCTAGCACATGATGCATGCTTCCTCTCCTGCATGGCTAACACCCTACATGATTAGAGCGTATAGGCTTCGGCCTGAGACGCACTTAGAGTCTTCCCTACCCAGACCACTCCCAAATACACTTAGTTTATAGTAAGGTTAGAAAGAAAATCCACTGAAGGAGACCTCCGCCGACCATCAGAAGTGCAGAACCTCTTCGTTGCCGTCGCCAGCTGTCACCGCCTCGCCACATCGCTGACGTCATCTCTGCCAGATAGGTAGGGACACCTGTATTTCGCGATTTCATTTCATGTCAAGGTATTTCACAAAACAATGTAGCTTTTTCTAAGAGTCATGGCAAATTGTGAGGGTGCAGCAGTACGGTGACCACATTCCCATTGGCCCCGTCAAGAGCGGGACGACACCTCTCACCGACCTCAGCCAATAACCACACGAGAAATGCCACAGTATTTTGTGAAATACCTTGACACTAAATGTATTGGCGAAATACAGGTGTCCCTACAGATAGGCCAGTCAACAAGAAGAAAAGTAAGCTCTTTTTACCAACAGACCTGAAAACTTGACATAGGGGTAATTAGATGATGAATTGACTGGTGCTAATATTTTTTTTCAATCGGACGTGGAGTTTTTGGAGAAAAGGGTTAAAAATTTGTTTGAATCAGTTTTTTTTTATCAGAATCTAGGCGTTTAATCGAAAAATGTTTCAAAACAAAAGTTGTGGAGGATTAAAAATTACATAAATTAGGTTTCACAGGTCCATTTTCGTAATTGCAAACATGAGCGAGAAATATTGGAGAGAATGTAGTATAAAGCGTAATTGTAAAAGTGGGGCTTGTGTGCGTGCAAGCGTACGTGTGAACTAAACACAAACGAAAGGACTTCGGCTATTCTCGGGCCTCTCCGTCATGACTAGAGAGTGCGAGTGAGAGACGAAACCGTTTGTTCTCTCTTTCTATTTTCTCACGCGTGAGCGAGTATTTTTCGTCTTTGGTCGTCGAGTGTCGAGTGTTATATATATATATATATATATATATATATATATATATATATATATACATTATATACTAGCTGACCCGGCAAACGTTGTTTTGCGATATAAATTATTTCTAGGGAATTTCTAGTGTAGAAAAAAATAACTAACTTATTGTAAATGTGTAAGGATGTGGTATATGAGGATGTGGTGAAAGAGGCATGGAGCGCTGTGAACGATGAGGGAATATAAAAATAACAAAATACCATAAATTAATTTTTATAATTTTTTTTAAATTTATTATTTAAAATTATATATTAATTAATTAGTTAACTACCCTGTTGGCGTTGTTGGTCATTTGTTCTGCGTCTATTGACTGTGAAACGGCGTAATTGTGGTTCTAATCTTCTTACTTGATTGCGTTCGGCTCGAGTATCTTCTGATTGTTCTTAACGCAATTGCGCCATACTCACACGCGCATCACAATTTTTTTGCTGAATTTCTTCTTCGGTTCTTTGATCTCTTCTATTTCGCATGCTTCTAGATCTACTTGTAATACGGCTCAAATTAGCCCTTTTGCGTTTTGTTGCATTGTTCACTGAACAAAACACACATAAATAAAACTAATTGAATTACTTAATGATGAAAAACATTATAGTAATAATGTATTTAATCTTTGATTGTACACACATAGATATACATATAAATGTAAATAATAGACTGTTTTACGAAAGGTAAAAATGTTATTTTTCTTAATTATATCGAAAATATATTTTAGAAATGGTGAAAAAAAATTCTGTGGAAGTTACAGCTCTTATAAGTGAATAAAAAAAAATTGGTTGTATGTAAAGTCGGTTTACGGACGATAGTTTAACGTGACAACGTCGTAACAAAACATTGATGAAATGATTGCATACTTTTATGAATTAAATTGAATCATTTTTATTGAATTATCACTATTTCGTATGGATAAAAAGAAGGAGTGAAATGAAATCTACAATTTAATTGATAAATTTACTTTTATTTGCACTCATTTATTCAAATATGTTTATTGCTTTAACGAAGAGATTATTTTAATTATAACTTTTATACATTTTTGCTATTAACTTCTTCCAATCTGTGTTATTCTGTTAAGGATACGACGATGATAGGAAAAGTAGGAAACGAATGGGAGTGTTTCAAGTTTTATGTGCCTCGAAAAAGTCAAATCGATGGTTGTTCCAATCGAGTGGAAGAGATATAGATGCGGCGCAAGCGTACAATGATCGTAACGGGACACAGCGCAACGGGAAAATGTGCGCTACGGGACACTTTTTCGTGCGTGCAGCCGGCGTTCATCTATTTATTAGACGTTGTCACATCAAAAAATTACCCAATTATAATAAAAATATAATTTTCACCGTACATATTTTTGACCATTTCCAACAATATATTTTCGATATAAATAAAAAAAATTATTGATTTTATAATAAATGTATAAGAATAATTTATACTTACAACACAAAAGCCGTTGTTGGCGGGAGCCCGTGACACGTGTTGAGTACTTTTGTGGTTATGTAAAACACTTAATTAACTAATGATGCGAACTACACTTAAATTAATAATTTTATTTATTATCAATAAAATATGGATAAATAATTATAGTCCAGCAAATTAATAATGAATTTACTTGAGAATATAATTAATATGAGAGTTACACTTAGATAGTAAAATTATAATTGTAATCATTACTACTACACTTGATGCATAAACAATAATAATGACCGAAAACAGTGGAGGGAGTGAGAGAAGGCTTATTGTGTGAGAGAAACAGGATACCTTCTTCGGTCTCATCCCTACTCCATGCTGTTAAGGGGTGAGAAGTGACACGGGTAGAACTCTGGCGGGGAAGGTTGATCAAGAGTAGTATATAATAGGACATCCGAGCGCAGGGTCCAGGGGGCGGAGCCGGAGCCGAGCCACATCTCTGACGTCACGGCGGCCATCTCTGACATCACGGCGGCCATCTTGGACGAGCTTAACGGAACACAGCGTAACAAGACACAGCGTATTGGGACACAGCGTAACGGGACACAGCGTAACGGGACAAGTAGATCACGGCGGCCATTTTGTATCCGCCATTTTGGATGACGTCATTGTGTTATAGTAAATTCCGGCGATGTGTTTTCCGCCATATTGGATGATGACGTCACCGTTGCAATTTCAATTACGGCCGCCATCTTTAACTTTTTTATTTATTATCCGATTTTAACGAAAAAAAAATTTAAATTTATAAAAAAATTCAAATAATAAAATGTTAATAATAAATATTTTAAAAATGTACTTTTACGACACGGAGTTCGGAGTCCTCGGTTCGAACCCGACGAGTGCAAAAAAAATTAAAAATGGCGACAGGCTCCTTCCCTCACAGTGGACGCAGGCAGACTGACTCCCACCACATTTTTCAAAGCATATATATCGTCACCTAGTATGACGTCATGTCCGCCATCTTGAAATTTGGACGTCATCTTGAAAATCTTTATTTATTATCCGATTTTAATGAAAAAAATTTCAAAATTCATCAAAAAATTAACTTATTTGAATTCTGTTTTATTATATCGATGTACGTCCTTGGTTCGATTCCCGGCGAGAGTAAACGGTCGATCCTTCCTCCATGAAAGCTACCTAGACTGATCTACCACCAACAATACCAAGGTATATATCGTCAACTGGTATGACGTCATGTCCGACATCTTGTCTTCATCCGCTGGAGACCACCATCTTGTTTTCGTCTGCTACAGTGTGCCGATACCATGTTAGTATGATTATCTGGTCACCATACTTTTGTCCTCAACTGTTGACCTTGAACTTTGACCTTGACCTTGAAATTTGACCTTTCCTTGAAATTTGACCTTGACCTTGACCTTGAATTTTGACCCTGACCTTGAAATTTGACCTTGAAATTTGACCTTGACCTTGAAAATTGTCCTTGACCTTGAAATTTGACCTTGACCTTGATATTTGACCTTGACCTTGAAATTTGACCTTGACCTTGAAATTTAACCTTGACCTTGAGATTTGGCTTTGTCCTGGAAATTTGACTTTGTCCTTGTTGACCATCATGGGTTGACATTTTATGTTCAGTTCATGCTACCAGGTGCTACCACCTGTCGGAGTACGCCATCTTGTGTGTGTACTTGTATTATAGAGTACATTTCTATCTGGATAATTTTATTCTAACCTGCTACAGTGCAGTAATCATTTATTACCGAGGTGCCCCGCCATCTTGAAATTCGGCCGCCATCTTAAAATCATGTAATAATGTAGCTAGAAAAGCGGGAAAAAATCCAAAATTCATCAAAAAATCACTCATTAACTTACATATTGATTCGAACCGCTCCAGTCCTTGGTTCGATCCCTGAATGATGCAAAACATTTAATTTTATATAAAAAAAATAATAATTTCAATAAACCATGTTCAAAATTCTTAAAGAGACTTTAAATCCTCTACTACCATCATCCTATCAGACATCAAGACCACCATATTAGAAATTCGTAATTGTAATGCTAGAGATTCGGGAAAAAGTTCAAAATTCATTAAATAAATTTGTAATCTATATACTGATTGATTAGATCGACTTAGGTCCTTGGTTCGATCCCTGGCCGATACAAAACAACTTTAATTTTAAAAAAGTACCAGAAAAGTGTAAGGTTCGAGAAATAAAACACCTCAAAGTCTTTTACAAAAATAATATTTATTACACATTTTCTATCCTACTACAGAATCACTTGCGAAAGCCAGCAATCTTATAAACATTTAGCCCTGCATAGACGTGCAACGACTACTTCTTAGCTCCAAATGGCTCCAAATGCTCCAAACGGCCTCCAAAGGTAAAATTTCAAGGTCAAGGTCAAGCACAAAATTCAAGGTCAAGGTCAATATTCAAGGTCAAGGTCAAAGTTCAAGGTCAACATTTGAGGACAAAAGTATGGTGACCAGATAATCATACTAACATAGTATCGGCACACTGTAGCAGACGAAAACAAGATGGTGGTCTCCAGCGGATGAAGACAAGATGTCGGACATGACGTCATACCAGTTGACGATATATACCTTGGTATTGTTGGTGGTAGATCAGTCTAGGTAGCTTTCATGGAGGAAGGATCGACCGTTTACTCTCGCCGGGAATCGAACCAAGGACGTACATCGATATAATAAAACAGAATTCAAATAAGTTAATTTTTTGATGAATTTTGAAATTTTTTTCATTAAAATCGGATAATAAATAAAGATTTTCAAGATGGTGTCCAAATTTCAAGATGGTGGACATGACGTCATACTAGGTGACGATATATATGCTTTGAAAAATGTGGTGGGAGTCAGTCTGCCTGCGTCCACTGTGAGGGAAGGAGACTGTCGCCATTTTTAATTTTTTTTGCACTCGTCGGGTTCGAACCGAGGACTCCGAACTCCGTGTCGTAAAAGTACATTTTTTAAATATTTTATGAACATTTTATTATTTGAATTTTTTTATAAATTTTAAATTTTTTTTCGTTAAAATCGGATAATAAATAAAAAAGTTAAAGATGGCGGCCGTAAAGGAAATTGCAACGGTGACGTCATCATCCATTATGGCGGAAATCACATCGCCGGAATTTACTAGAACACAATGACGTCATCTAAACTGGCAGATCCAAGATGGCCGCCGTGATCTACTTGTCCCGTTACGATGTGTACCGTTACGCTGTGTCCCGTTACGCTGTGTCCCGTGCGCTGTGTCCCGTTACGCTGTGACCCATTACGCTCGTCCAAGATGGCCGCCGTGACGTCAGAGATGGCCGCCGTTACGTCAGAGATGTGGCTCGGCTCCGGCTCCGCCCCCTGGACCCTGCGCTCGGATGCCCTATTATATACTACTATCAAGTGTTAATTGATCAGCTATCGACCGGGGTTAAAAAACATAAAATTCTATTAAAAATTAGGGGTTGGTTATAGAAGGGTGAAAATTTAGGGTTGTATGTATTTTTTAATGCCACATTATAAAAAATAAAAATTTTGTCCAAAAAAATTAAAAACAATGTTAGGGGCGGACAACCCTTATCACTTAGGGGTATGAAAAATAGATAGTAGCCGATTCTCAGACCTACTGTATAAGCATACAAAATTTCATAAAAATCGGTCAAGCTGTTTCGGAGGAGTATGATAACTAACACTGTGACACGAGAATTATATATATAAGATGCATATATATATATATATATATATATATATATATCGGCGTATAAACGCGCCGTTTTCTTATTTGTTGTCAAAAATAGTGAACCTTAAATAAATAAAAAAACAATATTTCATTTTAACAGAAACTCATAAATTTCCGAAACCATTATTCTTCAGTCAAGAGTAAAAATAATAAATTAATTATGTGTCTGGACATAAAATTAATTGAAATATTAATTGATACAATTTTTTTTCCTCACAAAAATTTATTTGTATATCAAACTGAATACGTAATCTTTTTAAAATGAAATTTAAATTTAATAATTTTTCCTATTAAATGATGTATTTTGAAGAATTTTAAACTACAGATTTTTTGCCTCATAAATATTTATTTGTATATCAAATTGAATAAATATTTTCAAAAGAAGAATTTTTATCTATACATAAAATTAATTCAAAATATACAGGAAAGGATACTAAAAACGTGGAAATGATTTTTTTGTCGAGACATAATTTTAGTTCATTTTTATTATGTTATAATAAAACATTAGTGCATTTTTTTCAGCTTCCAAGTCATTAAAATTGCAGGGGGAAAAATTGAATGGGCCACAAAATATTTGGAATTAAAATTCCATGAATTAAAATTATACCACGACTGCGTGCTGTTTCAAATTTAAATTGAAATACCACAATTATAACAATTCAATTAATTGAAATACATTTTATCTCACACGGAGTTTGTATTGTACCCACACCAAAGATTCATTAGCAATTTTCATTATGCGCATAATTCAAATATTTAAATTCAAATTAGGTATTATTTTAATGCCACGAAATTTTGTTCAGAAATTAAAATTATAAACATAATTTTTATTCTTACATTACAATTCGGGGCATTTAATTGTGTATATAATTTTAATTTTAGAATTAAAATTATTGAAAATATTAAAATAAAACTAAGGTGATAGTCCTATGAACACGGTAACCGATCAGAAACGGGGCGTTCCGGATTCGTGTATCGTATTCTGTTCGTTACGTGTATAAATTAGTATTAATGTTGTTATTGTTACAATTATTTATGTTTTATTTTTTGTAAGATTGGGTATTGAACGGTTGGACGCTTCGGAGCAGAAAATTCATTTCAATGTTATATATCTCTCTTTGCAAAAGTCTTGTGATGTGTGAGTTTTGTATGCTGCATCTACACACTTCAAACTTTTTTTTTTTTTAACATATGTTGAGGTAAGATCAATATTCACATAAATTATTTTCATATAGAATTATAATTGTAATCGAAAGAATTTGGACATATTAGACTCGCTTAGAATTTCCATAAATTTTCGGTTATTGTTTAATTTGTAATTGTTTAATAATTTATTATTATTATTTATTAATAATTATGTTTCAATTAGTGTTTAATTATTATTGTTTAATAAATTCAAGTAATCAATCTTTAATTATTTAATAATTGCTAATCAATTTACTATTGATTAATTAATTATTGTTTAATAATTTTTTATTGTTTTTAATATATTTAAATAACTCATCGTTTATTATTTTAAAATGTGTAGTCAGTCATCAAATGTTACTTAAATTTTGTTAATAATAACTCATTATAGTTCGTTTATAGTTATCTTAGCGTTCAAATAATTAACGTTAAGCTTTCATTTGTGTTGAAAGCGTTTACTAATATTTGGGCAAGTCTTTCCTTGATATATTTTTAATTATTTCTTTTAATGTATTTTCTTTTACTATTTACATAGAAAAGAATTAAGACGTAATATTTTAAGAGTATCAAAATATACTCGCTTAGACAAGCATAATAATTTGACAGCCAAAATATTTCATGATTGTTTATTTTTTCGTTTCAAGCTCTTATTTTATGAAAAAAATGGGTGCGTGTACTTAGGTACGCGCGTGAGAAGTTATACTTCTTTTGCATCATTAAAAAATAGTTTTTAATTGCATGCAAAATAGTGCGTGGAGTCCCTCCGCGCGGAACAAGTGAAACTTCGTAATGTGGAAATGAAAATAGGAAGGGGCAGAAATTGATTTTTAGTGAAATCATATTGTATCAAATCAAACTAAAAAAATAAATCATGAAATCATTTTACGATAAAAGCTGTTTATTTAATTAAGCGGACGGGTTCGCCCCAAGGAGAAAATTGACGCGGCGAGACCTCGTGGACATAGAGAAATGACTCTCACTATTTATGTGTCTATGAAACATGATTTTTTTCTGTAATTTAAATTGTAATATACTAAAAGGGTATTGAAAATTGAAACAAATATGGCGACACTACAAACTGTCAGGATCTTTATTTTTTTCTTACTCTCTACTTAGTTCCTTACAATAGCATTCACTCTCGCTCTCTCTCTCTCTCTTTCTATTCCCCCTCCCCAGGAGCGTTAAACGTTTAACGCAACCTTGTTGGAAGTCGCATTAGAAGTATAACTTCAAAAACAGTTTGCAATTTTTTTTAACTATACACTGTATTAACTATCTTTGTACATTACTGTCTCCGTAATGAAAATATTTAGCCAACAAAACAAACCCCATCGAATTCTGACAAGTCGTTCAGATTCTATTATTGTTTTTATATTCTCGTCATTTATGCAAGATGCGTCTTTCCAATCCGCTTAGTAGTTATTTGTCGTAATTATCTTACACGTTAATGTGAATGTCATCATGTGAAAGAATGAAATAAACTAATTGGTACAAATATATGTATTATAAATACACAATTAAAATAAATAAATAAATTTATAAAATTTGGGCACTAAGTAATTTTACGAGATTCTTTTTTATGTTCTTAAAAAACATGGTCACGTTTCTACTGTATTTTAATATATTTACGAAACATTCGAAATGAAAATACAGCTTAGTTATTGTGCAAAGGCAATGCATCTTTTATTTCATAATTAATTCATTTGATTACTTTAACAAAATAATATATAGTAAGAGGATATTTTATTAAGTTTTTAAAGATGTTTATTATTATAATATGTACAACTCGAAATATATTTTTATGAATATTCTAGCAGATACTGTAACACTATTATTTATAAGCTCGTAATATTTGGTTTGCTAGTAGCAGACTGTCAAGGAAATAAACTCGAATTATACCTTAAGTGATACACCAACCAACTATCGTGACTGACGGAAGTTGGAAAATCGTATCTTCACGGACCTGTATAACCATGCAAATTAAAGTAATAATAATTTCACCTTTGATTTTTCACTCTCCCATAGTTAAAGGTAAAATTCGAACCAACATCTTGTTAGACAAATTTCAACCCGTCGCCTCAACCAGTTGCGGTTATAAACATAGTTTTGTTTAAAGCGAAACTGAGCCAAAAAAAAACAAGGGATCGAAGCCGACGCAAATTAAAACCCATCATTAAACTGCTAAATTAAAATTGGTTTGGATTTTGGTTTGGTGCAGAAATGGCCTGCAAAACCGCCCCTGAAATTAGCACTTCCCTAACCGCATTAAATTGGTACTTTTTATTATTATTATTGACGTAAACGAATCACTGAATCACACAGGCCTAGCTGCTTTATTTTCCCGCGGAGCCGAGGTTAACGCAATATCGGTTTTTTTACCCCGTGTTAGGGCCCGTACGTCTTGTTTATTGCGCCATAAACGTCGAGCACAGAAGAGGATTACGACCGTGGGCGCGTGTTTACACATGCGCGTGCTGCATGTTTATCCAGGTGGCGTGGATATTCATATGTGTGAATATTTAAATAAATCCCTCAGCAACCTACGCGTCTTTCCCGTGGGAGGGGAGATTGGAAAGGAAGTTTCTGTTAGATGATTTCCTCTTTCTTGCCGTTTTATTTTAGAGTTGGTTGGACGGTGGTGGGAAATTGTGCGTGTGTGATGCTGCTACCGAGGTGATGTGTGTACTGTGTGGCCAGTGTGTGTACTGTGTGTACTGTGTGTACTACTGTGTGGGCCTGTGTATGGTGTCAGCCGGCAGCTGGGAGAGGAATGGGAGTCGGGCGCGCCACGGGGGCTGATCCCGAGAAGAGAGAGGTCGCTGAAGTTCCCGTGGTATGCCCTTGGGGTCGGTCACGTGACGGCATGCTGGGAGTGGCCCGGAGGCATAGCTCCACCTCCCGACGAAGGGCAACACGGCTTCTGGACGAAGCAGCAGTCGACGGCTGGGACCTCGCCATCTTCAATCACCCGTGCGACTACATGCGGCAGCTGTGGATCCAACGGGTGGCCACGTCTGCACGGAAACCTGTTGACCGGGTGAAGCCAGAATTGTTGACGTGAACACGTCTTAAAAATTGCTTCCATAGTGGGACACAATTCAAAAAAACGAATGATAACAACATCGGGGGATACAGTTTGGTGTTGCAGCTACATATCTATCATCTCCATACAAAATTTAATTACACCACTGGATAGCTAAAGGATCAAAGAATTGGTTACGCTAAGTGAGAACAGAGAGGCAACACGCGCGGTGGAGGGGGAAGCACCGTCATTTTGAGGTCATTTTACTGCGTTTCGAGATTTCCATTTAGTATAACTTTTGACTCGGAGAAGCTACGACGTTCGTTTGAGTTTCAATCGTCATCTCTCTTCAAAATATATCGATTGCATATATTAAACATTGGTGTAAAATAGTTACAGTGAAAATATATGTTGTTAAAATAAAAATAGTGTTTTTTTATATTTTGTATAGAAAATATTACCTGTTACGTACACGTATACACGTACAACACACGGCCGTGTCCATGACACAGCCACACCCCATTTTTTTTTTTTTAGTCAGCTCATGGTCTGCGCAATGTACGTCAGACGCATAAAAAACTTTGGCTGAAGTGTAGTGTTTTCATTGTGGAATCAGTTTTAAATGGCTTTATTTTAGGGAAGTGATCGTGTTTAACGTCGGAGTGTTTAATAATTTATACTTTATAACCGTCATCAGATGTGGTCAAGCAACACTATTTCAATGACAAGGGAAAAAAATTAACATAACTACGTCACAACGTCTCCTGACACTTTCTTACGCTATTCTGTGGAGCTAAATACTTGTAGATGGTGATTCTTGATAGCTGGTAACTGTATTGTTTAAGGTTATATGGTTATACAGTTACCCACAGTGCCTTGAGAAGGCGTAACTTACACGATGATAGTGGGGTTCAAACCCAAAATGCTGGGATCGAAACACAGATAAGTGTGACGTGTTAATCTTCACGACTAACGAGGGCCCATCATTTAAGCCAGAATATAGTCTATGCGTAAGGTCTAAGAGCATTAAGGTACGCAGATTTCTCAGAATCAGTATGCAATTGCAAGAAATGGTTAATAAGGGAACTGGGTAAAATGCTGTTGGCATGAACTACACAGTGTGAATAAAGGATTAAGCTTGTGAGAACAAATAGAAGTGACAGCACATTATTACTGGTTGTTCATAGTGCCCAAAATATTCTTTATTGCAAAAGCGTTTATGTGGCTTAAAGCGTTTCAATTTTCCCTACAAACCATTTATTATTATTTTGTATTCACGTCTCTCTAGCCGACCTCCAAGGCGCAGTCGGGAGAGTTCCGGAGAGAAGAATTCCGGGTTCGAGTCCCAGCTAAAACATGAGAGTATATTTGTATATTTGTAACTTTCAAAATTGGGTCACGAACACATCAAAGTCAATGAAAAATGTTTAAAAAAAATAAGCATAAAGGGTGGAATTATTGACTCCTGGGTCGTTAAAAAAAATTATAACAAAGCCAAACGTCAGAAAAAAAATTGTTGTTAGAGATATGGCTGACGTATAAAAAAGGTCACGGGTTTTAATTTGAGCCGGGTCTGGAACTATTTTTTTTTTACCACGTGTGTAAAAATCTCCTTCCCGATACAAGGACTGTGTGTCTCCGCACTGAGGATAGCAATGAGACAACGGCCAGTCACTGCAGAATCACACAGCCAGGAGCACCGCCGCTTCCATGCCGTGGAGTTGTCTGGGGTCAGTGTGTTCGGACGCGAGCCAGCCAGTCAGGGGTGTGTATCTGTGTTGGTGAGGCGGGTTGATAAGTGCGGTGCTCGCTGGTGCTCACAGCGCGGTGTCGCCTCTAAGCGCAAGGCTGCAGTAAGACTGGCACGCAGTCTTCTCGTCCTGCAACTATGGGATTTGAGGCGGTGACAGTAACATTACAGGGCAGAGAAATTGAGATGAAGTCGTAATGCAAGTCCCTTGAGTGCTTTCAAGAATATACCGGTTGTTTCAAGCCAATATTTTGAAAACAACTCGTTTCAGCCATCTTCACTCTTAATAAATTTAGTTTTAGAAAAAATATATATATATGTAAACAAAACGACTCATTGGCCCTTGGAGTATTCTTAAATGATTTTCGTAATCAGGAAAAAAAACTCGGATATCTCGACCAGTTTTAAAATGGCGTGGTCTTATCTGAAGCTCTTCGCACCGTGTGTGCGCCCAGGCAAGAACAAGGCCTTGAACTGGGCAATTTTTCCAGGGGAACCTCGGGAACAGAAACCGAGATGGCAGGACCCCAATTACACCTCCTCTTTCGGGAAAGCGTTTTATTGATTTATTTATTTATTTTTCTAACGCAATAGCGGCGTCCAGACAAAAAAAAATCAAAGCAGTCATGAGGACTGCCGACGGAAGTGAAAACATTTTCGCAATTTGTACGAAAAAATATTATCACACAACAAATTTGTTTCATCACGTTAGTAAAAATAACTCCTAAACTACTATAAAATACGCATTGCATAGTAATTGTAGGTATTAAAAAAAATAATGATGATGTTCTTAATTTTGAGGTTATATTGCTAATAAGACTCCGTTTTCTTCGTTATTCAAACTATTATATCTATATGAGAATATTAATATATTTTATACTCACTTTTTACTGCACAGTAATCGTTTACTTAAGATTTAAAAAGCGCAATAAGTTATACTTATAGGAACAGATTGCAGCGTACTGGGTTCGAGCCCGACCCAATATTCTACAAGCTATACCGCTCACACGAGAGGATAAATACTTAAGCGTCTGTTGTTTTACAGACTTCAGAGTAGGAATTATTCTGCATGAAAAAACAATTAATTTTAGAGTTTTTAATGTTTTGTTTTGGGAAATACAATGAAATCAGCCTCTTACAATATCTGATTACAAATAGATCTCACTGCTGTGCAATCAACACTGGATACGTAATAAATAATTTCCTAAGCAATCTACCAAGTGAAATATTGAATAAACAAGCAAATCGAGGCTAACTGGTTACATAAGATGCTTCGGAGCAATAACTAACCCAACGTATTTACTAGAGAATCACAGAAACAGTAAGGCTAGGTTACACACACACACACACACACACACATATACATATATATATGACAAGGGTCCAAATATAACAACCTTACACTACCTGGAGAGTCAAAACAAATGTTCCACGTCACAAATTAGCAATTTCAGCTATAACATATCGGACGCTAAACTCTTAAGGAGCAAGGTTCAACGATGTCGTGAACAGAAGCAAATACCTAGCTCTATGACTCTTTCGCTACCAAACAAGGGCGCTCCTTCCATTACATGGCCGAAGGCTAGAAAACTAATCATTTACATGAAACATTACGTGCCAATGTCAGCAGGGAGCTTGTCATAGAAATACGTTATCTCGGGCTCAAAGGTAGATTTTATGCTCCATACAAATAAGCGAGCCATGCAGCTCAAAGTAATATTATAGCGAAACGTAAGATTACAGCGTCCAAAATTATTAGCGAGCGCGATAAGTTCAGAAAACATCGCGTGCCCGTGTAATGAGCCGGACTTGAAAGGGAAAGCAAAACAACCTTGTAGCGTGGCCCGGCTAGGTGACTCATGGCAGATGTCGAATGAAAGGGAAACAATTAAGGTACGGTCACACGAACGAATCCGCAACCGCAACTGCCAACCAAAACTGAATTTGTATAAGGTGGCGGCCGAATTAGTCAATTTTATACTAAAGGGGAAGAAACTAACACCTTATCTATCGCCTATTTAGACAGAGCCACCTTCTGTCGGAAACTAGGTTACTCCTAGGAACCAATACTGGCCATGCTCGCCGGGTACCACGCCGCTCCTATGCCTAACGAGAGTTAAACTCCTACATTGAAACATTTACAAGTCCAAAGCAATTAATGAGAACAGGCTACCCAGGAAATTTAAATATTAACCCGCCCAGGTCGAAGCTCATACCTTAGCACCTGGTTCACCGCGCATGCGCGGAGCTCAGGAGGGGAGGGGGGAAGAAATGAGTAGGGTGGCGAGAACCAAGGGAGGAGAAGGTAAGAGGGAGGAGTAAGACGGCCGGTGGTGGCCGTGATGTGACGTCATACGCGAAGTTCACTTCAAGACATAGTGTCATCGTTAACACGTCGCGTGACCATGTCGATGACGACTTACATGAATTTTTACTCCCTATCCAAACCTTCCCATAGAGGTTTTCACTTCAAAAAAAACGCGCGAGAACGGAAGTGCGTTATTTTCCGAACGTTTCGGTTCATTTTCCGAAAGCGGAAGCTCATCGAGGAGGTTCTCGAACATTCCGTTCTCTGTGCTGCCGCGGAAACAACCCCCTTCGTCCGCCAGCTACTCTGCCTGATTGGTCGCGGTCTCTTGTTTTCGCGGGAGAATAATGGGCGCCATGCGGGTTCCTCGGCTCGACGTTCGGCCCCCGGAAGCTGCAATCGTCCAAATTGACGCCTACCTATTCTACTTAACCCCTCCCCTCGCCAACCCACATCTCCCACATTCCCGGCTTCAGCTTTAACTCAAAAGCCTCGAAGCTCTGTGATGATTAAAGTATCCGCCCTCCCGCGCCGCGGAACTGAGCTCCGGCCGAGAACATCACTGATATCTCGCAGATACCTCGCTGATTAAGCTGAGTGCTTTTCACTGAAGGTGCGTTTCACGATTCACCGCATGGACGAAAAAAAAAAATACATTTCCCCCAACCCCCCTTCCGAACATTTGTCCGAGGATTTCGTTTGCCAACAGGCTTGCGGTTTTTTTATTTTTTTGTGCGCTGTTGAGCAGAATCTGGGCTGACAACGTGTCCAATACCTATTGTTCGCAAGGAAAAATTTAAATTATATTATGCCGACAGGCGAGTGAGTGGCGATTACCTGCCGAGTGTGTGTATCAACGATATGCATCTACGCCTCACTCACTCATGTAGAACAATTTCACTGATTTAAATTTACATTAGTGTAGTTATTCGCAAAGATATTTCCGAAAGGAGGAACTTTTCTGTTTATTTATTAGTGCGCGTTACTAACTTGGCACTGAATATCAGTAACAGCTCACTGTCAAAATTATATGCAAAAAGATGCTTTTTTTTTAGGGCAACATTTGTTTTTTTTTTTCAAAAACACCAAGAATTTGTTGATTTTGCATCGCATTCTTACGAGTAGTCATGATTGTTTTCAAGGCCTAGTAAATGCTATAGAATACAATTGTAAGAAAAATCATCCTTTTGTTCTTACGTACTTATTACGAACTACCTTTCACCGTATTGCAGACCAAACACGACACATGTTGTCCATGTTTTTTTTTTTTGGGGGGGGGGGGGGGGGATATTTTTTGACGTGAAAAATCTATTCGCTCTTTACAGAGATAGTCGGTTGAACTTTCTTGTGTGGCAATATTCCGTAAGATTTGAATCGCTGATAACGTCAAAAATGGTTGAACCCACACCGAATGGATCATGTCTGTAAGTGTTTGTCGCGAAGTATTTTTTTTTTCTTTTCCTATGACTTCATCGTACAAGTGTAGACACATGCGCGTAATATTCACAGAATAATTAAATCTGTCGTCTCATATAACTCATAACTATTCTCGGAATTGTAGAAACTACAATTTGTATTTAAGCTATTGATAGTTAGAGACCGGAAAAATTCGCGGATTCCTTTCGAGATAGGCTGGAATCCAAACTCGTTTAGCATAATGCTGCGTCAGTGATTGGACCGAAATTTACCTGAAGGACACTGAGCCAATGGCAAACACTCAACAAAAAAGTATCGAATCATAAGAATCGCAGTAAACAGGTGTCCCGAGTCGGTAGCCAATGACCAGGTGATAGTTGCCCGAGTACATAGAGAATCGTGGAGTCTATCCTAGTGGTAATTGAAACCGCGAATTTTTCCAGTCCCTAGTGATGGTTCAATTGCGTATTAATACGAAACACTTGTTATGATATCATCCCGACGTTTTCACGAAAACTCTACGGCGCGGAACCGAACTGCATCTTTCTCTGTTAATTTGTTTGTTTTTCTAATTGAGCTTAACATCTCGTCTAAAACTAGGTCATCAGACCACGGAAACACTCGATAAAAATCTGGGATATTGGAGGAGGAATACTTCTTGGCCTGTAGTAAGGAACTTGGCTAGTATTAGTTTGGAGTGTTTCCGAAAACCGTGATAAACAGAAGGTAAAAACGGGGATGGGGTTTGTCTGTAAAGTCGGTTTACGGACGATAATTTTACGTGATAACGCCATAAGAAAACATTGATGAAAAATTGCACACTTTTTAATTTTCAAATATTATTTACAGTTTTTACAAATTTAATTTAAATAATTTGTTTAAATATAATTACGAACAATTAGTTAAAACGCCCGCGTTAACCTGTTTGTTATTATAGAAGATTTTCTCGCACGGTGGTTGGCCGGTTCTTGCACGCTCGGCTCGGGCGGAACGTGACAATTATTCGTGCGTGCAGCCGGCGTTCATCAATTTATAAGACGTTATCACGTCAAAAAATATATGTATATATAGTCTAACCGGAATGCGAACTGTGTCCTCTGGAATGTGAGTCAAGCGTCGCACGAGCTGCTACAACTCGTTCCGTAACTAACACAGCAGTCAAATAATGACATGTGCACGAATACAATACAACTAATACTGCAGTACTGTGCATACTAACAGATTTGGTTGGAGGCGTACAGTAATGTTACCGATACAGTAATACAGTATAATTCTTTTTTTAAAAAAACTATCGAGTATACACATCAGCGAAATTGATATCAGTTAAATATTGGTTCATAGATGGTAACTTACACCAAACATAACCGTAACATCTGACACACGTAATTCATTGTGATAAAACTGGCGATACAGGGCCTTAACTATACATACACACACACATATATATATTATATTCAAAACCGTTAAACTTTATTCTTAAAATGCTATTGAGCTCGCTACACCGCAAGTATCTGGCTTTTATCCATGACCGTGATTTGCGTGAATTTGAAGCTCTCTTGAAATCGTTTTATAATATTATGCTGTCAGGTATTTAAATTTTTTATTTAGTATATTTTAAATAACTTCAATAGGAATATTGCATCATCCAAACCTGTGTAATTCCGCACTTTAACCTTCTAGCGCTTTATAATAGATGGACCCATCACGACCCGGCAGTACATGAGAACTGATCCGTGGTACATTGGCCGGTTGAAAAATTGCGACGAAGGATGAACGTAAGCCTCTTGTTTACTCGCAGGTTGGGTTTTTTTTTTTTTTTTAGATCGTTTAATAAATTGCAGACTATTTTTCACTGGTCGCTCTGATACCCGGTTATAAACCCTCCCCTAGGAGTCGAAATCTGACCCCCCGCTCCGAAGAAACAAGCCTGCTATAAATTGCCGTTTGTACATTATCAGTTCATCCCCTGGGAGTTGCGTTGGAACTTTCGCCCCGCCAGCAACGGCCCTGCTGAAATTAATTATTTAAAAATGAGAGAAGATACTAAATAACGACTCAGAAAAGAGTAGGTATTTGTATGAAATTATTATTCCGCTTCGTTCAGTGATATTTTTTGTATCTGTTGCAAACAGATATTGAATTTTAAAATGTGTCATGAGTGCTTAAAGTACCGAGGAATTAAATACATTAATATAATTTACTAATAATTTACTCTACGTATACATCAAATTCACATCATAACCACAGAAAACCACGGAAATAAAACAGTTTGTAAGCTTAAAACGTTTTTGGTTAATCTCTTGTTAAAAAATAAATAAAATTCTTTAGTTTCACATTACTCTTCTCCCAGAATATTTCTATTTGTGAGACTTAAGTTATTTGTTGAGACCGGAAAAATGCGCGGATTAATTTCTGGATAGACTAATATTGAAACTAGTATACCTTCATACCGCTTCTGCGATTGGTCCAGAATTTATATGTGGAAATGTGAGCCAATAGGAAACCCTAAACCAAGAAAGTGCCGCATTACGAACAACCTGGTTGAGACGTCTCACAAGTCAGCAGCCGATGAACCAGGTGTCATTGTGTAAATAACCGTGGAGTCTATCCTGGAGGTCAATGAACCCGCAATTTTTTTCCGGTCACTAGTTATAAACATGTGTTATCTCCTTCATAGTAGTTTCGGGAAACCAAGCAGCATCGGACACCAAAGCACTTCTTCCTATCAGCATGGCGGAGATTCTTGAAGTGAAATAACTTGAATGTGGCGCGTTACGACACGGCAAGGCATGGCTGCACATAATCCATTAGAAGTTATAAATACATGTTTATATGATGTCAAAAATGGCTTGTTTAGTACCATTCTCTAGCTCCGAACTAAACGAGTCTAAGTCTCAGTCAAACAAATTTATAGAACCGTAAAGAAACTGGACTACTATTTCAATGATAAAGTGTTTTCCATTGACCTCAATTTATGTTTGGTTAGTGAACGGGAATTTTTTTTTCCAACAGCCACAGGACATGAGTTTGTCTGACTCAATTAAAGCTTTGGACTTTGGCTGTTATAACTCTCCCTAAATGCTTTTAGAGACATTAGTGTTCAATAGAAAAAGTATGTTAAAACACAATCTGGGATAAAACAAAAATCGTTGGATATGTACGTAGGCTCGTTTGGCTATGAGGTGCAACATTGAAATTATTATAACAGCGTTTTACAATACCGCATGAACTCAAAGCCCCGCAGGATAATTTCTAATGCCAGCAGGGACCACGCGGGAATGAACCTTAATAGACACGTTTAAATCAAGTGAAAATAAATGTCCTGTTTCACTTCACTGCTGCAGATTATTTTTATTTTATTTTAAGATATCATATGGGGGAGAACAATACGTGGTAGTGTGATGCAACGCAAGAGAGGTAGGTAGTCCCTCTCCAAGGCTTTAAATGAATATCCCACCTAACCGCTCAGCTCGCAGCTTTTATGTTCGATTCGCTGTTGTGAGCTTTACTTTGTATCACACGCGTCAGCGAGTAGGTGTGTGTGTGTGTGTTGAGCTCGCGAGCCGTGTGTGTTTTCTCTGAGTGTTTTTTAGCCAGGACCGACGTGTGGAGGAGGCCACCAGAAAAGAGAATCCATTCGTAGCAGTCATAAATACGTGCCTTTGTCTACAGCCCGTAGGATGTCGCATTAGTATCGCCAACGATCCTTTAAGGCCGTAAAAATTACCTTTCTCTCTCTTTCTCTCTCTCTTTCCTCCTCGTCCTTTTCGCCCTGCCTTCCTCTTCCTCTCCATCCTCCGTCGGGGAGCTGCTGGACGTTATTTCTCTTTCTGTCATTCCGCACCGCCTGCTCTCAACCAGCTCTCACTTCGCTTCCCGCTCACCCTCCCCCACTCACCCTTGGCTCAGGCCTGCAGACAGACCCTCCTACCCCCTCCAAGCACTTCCCCACTCCCGTCCTCCCCCCACCCCCACCCCGGCGATATCTATGACCGGGCGAGTGCCACCTTAATGGTTCCGCGTGAGTTACCGCTCGCAGCACATTACGTTCTGAATTACTGGCTACAGCGTTTTCCTCCGGCCTCTTTTATCTGTCTTTGTATTTTTTCTGTTCTTTATGTTCGACCCGCGACCCTTCCTGCCGCACCCCTTACCCAACCCCACCCACCCCCACCAATCTTCCCCCCCCCCCCCCCCCCCCTCTCGGTCCTACCACCACATGAAAATAACGAGACAACTCGGATGAATAGTGTTTGGGTTCCGTTCCGGTTCCCCTCGTGCGCTGAGGGTTTTTCGTCCCGATTCCTGACGGTTTCCAAAGAGACCGTTCCTTTCACTTCGCCCTGCAGTTCCAGCGTCTGTAGTGTCCGTGGGGCGTTACTGCACTTGTTTCTGGGAGTGGTGGTCTCGACATCTCTTAACTCTGCTCTCCAGGCTCCAGGGACTTTACCAAAGAAGAACAGAGCTCGTTTCACAAGGGAAGGACGGGGTTTACCCTACATACTATTCACACTAAATACCTGTACCTCGAAAGCATAACACACTATGCCATAAAAACCATATTTTTTCAAGAGAAATTTTTAACAATATCAAACAGTGTCGCATACACTCAACTATTTTCTACCCGAAATATGTGAATTTTTTACATATCGTAGATATTTTTGTTGTATTCCACTAGAAAAATTACGTCAAACTGTGGTCATGTTTATGTTTAAAAATTGCATTTTGCCCAAAGGTGGACATAGATTCGAAAAATTAAAGTGCATATAATTAACACGCTTTTATTAGTTTCATACGTATGTATGTTACTATGAAACGGAAACTTTTAACATGATTTTGGCCCCTTTAAAAACGTCGGATTAACTCGAAATTTGGCATTATTATCAAGGACCTATGACGATTCAATATTTTAAACAGTTACTAGGATAATCAGAATTAGCGATTTTTTTTTTGTTTTCCTAAACTAAATAGCGCAGCATGTCTGTGTCCGGACTAACTCACGTAGGATTCCCCATAATAGTTAATTTGTTCTCTGTGAGTTGTTTTGTTATTTGATGTTGAATTTTTGAAATGTTTTGCGGAAGGCTATCTAAGTGTGTTTTTGAAAAATATTTGAATAACTAACAAAACAGGTACGTGATTGAAATTTGGTGAAATTATAGCAAATATCTTAAGCTTTTTTTTAGCAACTTAAACGTATTTGTTCTTTCTAACCTAAAACCTATATAGCCTTAGCAACACAAAGAATAATTTAAGGTTTTAGGGTCCAGCTAAAAAATGAAAAATAAATAATAGTGTTTTTATAAAAAAATAAAAACACGCTTTTATAGAAATTCCAACTAAAAAATGAAGGTAAATATGTCTAGCAACGGTATTTGCGAAAAAAAAAATGCTAAAAATCCGAAAATACTTTTATTATATGCTCTTTAACTTCCTATTTTCATTAAAGGGCGATATTTGTTAAAAAAAAAAATTAAAATTCCGAAAATACTTTTATTCTATGCTTTTTAACTTCCTCTTTTCATTAAATCCGGCGGAGATAAGAAATTCCAAATACTTTAGGAGATATCGAATTTTTTAATTTTCATCACAATACCTGTTGTACATTCATGCGGCATGCAATTTGTTTCTTGTTTACGAGTATGAATTATTTTTTTTCGCGACGTAGGTGAACGACTACATCATTTTCTACTAATGGCAAAGGAATTGTACCCGCCTCTAACTTAGGTGAGTTTTTAACGTTTCAAATTTTAATGTTTTATTTGTTATTTGGATATTGTTGCGCAAGTAATAGGTAAAAAAAAAAAATTACGTGAGTTCCTACTGTTCATCCTTTGTCCCGGTTTGTTTGGTCAGGTCAGTTACATTATAAATAATTTAAAACTAAACAACCATTAAAAATAATTCACTTTATTTTTAATGGTTGTTTAGTTTGAAAGTATTTATAATGTAACTGACCTGACCTAATCGACCATTTTAGTTCCTACTGCTCATTCTTTGTCCCGGTTTGTTTGGTCAGGTCAGTTACATTATAAATACTTTTAAACTAAACAACCATTAAAATTAATTCACATTATTTTTAATGTCCGCTTAGTTTAAAAGTATTTATAATTTAACTGACCTGACCTAATCGACCATTTTAATCAATTAGTCATTCACGAACACAGGACAAAATAAAATAAAAATGGTTCCGGTCGAATGATTGCACAGGTCTTGTATTGCAAAATAACAACGGCGATATCTCGTAAAGTATTTGGAATTTTTTATCTCCGTCGGGTTTAGTGAAAAGAGGAAGTGAAAGAGCATATAATAAAAGTATTTTCGGATTTTTAGCATTTGTTTGCGCAAATACCGCTACTCTATTTATTTACCAAAATGAAAATAAATAATAGTTAAAAAAACTAAAAAAAAACATGATTTTATAGAAAATCCAACCAAAAAATAGAAAATAAATTTTAATAAATTTTAATTAAGAATAGTGTAAAAAAATTTAATAAATATAAATTAAGAAAAGTATAAATAAGAAAAAATGTTTTTATTGTAAAAAAAAGCGTAAGGTGCATGGTGTCAATAGTTATATATATTTTATGCACATATATGAGTAGAAGAATTATAATTTTGATAATATCTTAAAAAGCACCCCACGCTTTTTGCTATTGGCTGAAGTGTACGAAGTGTTTGCATTGTGGAAAAAGTTCACAAAGAATTTTTTTTTTTTCTATGACACTGGCTGTATTTAATGACGGAGAATCTAATTCATTCTTACTAACCATTATCACACGTTATCAAACAGAATTTTTAAAATATTTTAGTTGAGAATTTTCAGTTACACCTGGCTATCCATTCTTTTTAAGTAATGATTTTTTTTGCGCAATATTTTGTATGTTCTCGTTTATATTATTTAGTTTTTTTATGTTACGTCTTTAACATTAAAGTTTAATTTTTATCTGTAATTTATTTTCATTGCTTTTTATTTATTTAGTATTTTTCTGTCTTGTTTCGTTTTAATTTACTGCTTGAAAGTTTTGCGAGATGTTAGCTTTCGGCCTCTTCTTCTCGCCGTGTGGGGTGTTGTTTTGTTCGATCGTCGAGAGACTGCGCTGCTGCGGTGCGGCGCTGAGAGCGTGGGGAAGCCTAAGATGTACATCAAGTCCTGTCCCTGCCCGAACACGCCCAAATACTCACCTTCGACCAAACCTCGGGTTTATATATATATTTATATTTCTTTGTTTATTTTAATGTAGCTATACTAACCTAACTAACCGTCCATAGTGTTTTAAAGTGTTTTAATGTAGCTAACCCAACCGACAACTTTTAATATTTGAATTCATTTTTTCCTGCGCGAAAATAAAACAAATCCCGAGGTTGGCCGAAGGTGAATATTCGGGCGTGTTCGGGCAGGGACAGAACTTGACGCACATCTTCGGCTTCTCGAGAGCGAGCAGGCAGCGAGCAGGGACATTCGGAACTGGGTTTTTCTGTGGACTGCATAACTGCGGACTTTCGGAGTGCGCCCAGGACACAACCGTCACCACTTGCGGGTCGCATTCGGTCTGCTCTTTTAGAAACTCTCGGCCCCGCCCGCCTTCTTTGGCGAGACTGGGCGTCTGTTGCGTTTGACCTCGGACGTTGGGGGCGACTGAAATGCTGCCCCTTGGATGGGCAGCCCTTCAGGATTTTCTGAAAGTGGATAGTTTGTAAAGTTACCTTACTAACCTAACCTAACTTAACCTAAACTAACCACTTTTAGAAAAATCCTGAAGAGCTGCCCTTCCAAGGAGCAACAATTAAGCTCCCCCGGACTTTGCTACAGCGAAAGGTGTTAACTTTAGTAGACTTTTAAGTGAATCATATTGGTTGAGATATTCATGTTACATTTCCCGGTGGACGGAACCCGCAGTTTGGTCAGTAACTTTTGAAAGCAGAAACTGCTTGCAATTTGCCGTGACTGCTCTGCACACGTCCCACTGCGAACTCGACTTAGCGTATTCGGAACCGGAACCGATTTTCAGAACCGAGAATTTCAGTACCTACCAGTCTTCAACGGAACCGAGAATTCCCTGTAATTTTGGTACCAGGTAGTTCCTTTTTTTTATTAATGTTGCAGCAGTCGTTGATTGAAGTAGTGCCTAATAGTTAGTTTTCAACGATTAAAGAAAAAATACAAAATATAAACATTTGTATTACAATTTTTTTGACGTGATAACGTTTTATAAATCAATGAACGCCGGCTGCACGCACGAAAAAGCATGACTCATTGTCACGTTCCGCCTGAGCCGAGCGTGCAAGCGAGAGCGCGGAACAAGCAATAGAGAGGCACGAGCGGCTTGTGACGCATCTATCTCTCTTCCACTCCATCGGCCGATGCGTCCGAGTAGAAGAGAGACAGCGACAGCACACAACCTACACCCGAACTGTTTTGTCAGCTGTTTATAAAGTACGTTATCACGTAAAATTATCGTCCGTAAACCGACTTTACAGACAATCCCTTTTTTTTATTGAAAAACGTATCCACTAATTTGAATAAATCACTTTATTCTCAGATTTACTCTCAATCTTTAACTTGTGGCGGGGGGGGGGGGGGGGATATTTAAATAAATGGATTTTCTCTCGAATGCAAAATCACAGAATTATTAACTTAGAATGACATTTCTTCTTTTCATAAACAACTAAAAAGAAAAAATATGGTTGTCTGTAAAGTCGGTTTACGGACGATAGTGTAACGTGACGTCATAACAAAACATTGATGAAATGATTGCATACTGTTATGAATAAAATAGAATCATTATTATTTTAATAAAATAAAAGAATAAATACTTGAAATTATACTAGTAATCAGATTTTTAAAATGCAAGAATAATTTACCTTTATTTCCTAAGTTGTTGTTGTAATAAGCAATGAAAAATACATTAACTTTTCACTTCACTTTATAAACAGTCGACAAAACAGTTCACGTGTAGATGACTTGTAATTAATTTTTAAAACGGGCGTTTAGCTATAAAGTTTAAATATAATTATGAACAAGTTTTCATATAAATAAACTGTAATCAAATATCTATCATCAATTATATGAATCACCATAATTTTTTAGTCAATTGTAAGATAACCTATTATTACTGCACTCGCCGACAACGTAACGTAACACAGCGTAACGTAAAGGTGAGCGTAACGGGGCACAGCGTAACGGAACAATGTGCGTGACGGGACACTTTTTCGTGCGTGCAGCCGGAGTTCATCGATTTATTAGACGTTGTCACGTCAAAAAAATATCGTTGTTTAAAGGATATTGGCTCGACAAGCGCAGTCGCGCGCACACGCACACACACACACACACGGCAGTCTGGTGACTGAGGAGCGCAGCGCGGCAGACTCACTCCCTTTACCGCGTCTGCATCGATCGCTCGCCAGCAGAGAGAAGCAAATGAAAGTAACCTTAGCGCGCAATGAAAACTAAATTTTATGCTGTCGATGTCGTTTCCCGAAAGTACCGAAATAACCGGGAACGCCCGGTACTTTCGGGAACATTTTTTTTCCCGGTTCTGAACCCCTGCACGTGATCACCAGTGAAGCAAACGTACGAGTGTGAAAACCAAGAAGATTGTTCAGGACCTGTTTATGAAACTTTTTTACTGGCACTTGATAAACGTGTAGTGCAGACAGTGATCAGTTTTGAGGTCCCGTCCTCGTGAACTTTCGAGTATCACGAAGTATGACGAGCCTTCGAACTTTGATAAGAAACACGTTAGCCCTAAGCATGCTTCAGACGTTTCTAGCATTGTTCGCCTTTCGTCTGCAATGGAGAGACTTGGCGTTTGAACTTCACGCTGTTCCATTGGGGTTTACGTTTTTGACGTGACAACGTCTAATAAATCGATGAACGCCGGCTGCACGCACAAAAAAGTGTCCCGATACGCACATTCTTCCGTTACGCTGTGTCCCATTACGCTCATTGTTCCGTTACGCTGTGTCCCGTTACGCTCATTGTACGCTTGCGCCGCATCTATCTCTCTTCTACTCGACTGTTTATAAAGTGAAGTGAAAAGTTAATGTGGTTTTCATTGCTTATTACAACAACAATTTCGGCAATAAAGGTTAATTATTCTTGCATTTTAAAATCTGATTACTAGTGTAACTTCAAATATTTATGCTTTTATTATTAAAATAAAAATGATTCAATTTTATTCATAAAAGTATGCAATTATTTCTTTAATGTTTCGTTATGACGTCACGTTAAACTATCGTCCGTAAACCGACTTTACAGACAACCAATTTTTTTACAGCTTGTGCTTACGTTAAGCAGGCCACGAGCCGTAATCAAGGAAATAACTTAAGCATGTTTGTCCGTTCCGCAACGTGCAGCAAACTTTGAACACCCACCCGTCGGCCAAGTGCCGAAGATTATATTCTGCGTATTATTTGATACTTGTGTTTTATCCTGATTC
The DNA here is from genome assembly GCF_032445375.1 of Bacillus rossius redtenbacheri. NCBI lineage: Eukaryota > Metazoa > Arthropoda > Insecta > Phasmatodea > Bacillidae > Bacillus > Bacillus rossius. The sequence goes on along the minus strand of NC_086332.1, from coordinate 10,908,820 downwards.
TAAAACATTTCTGAAACTTGCATCATGTGTATTTTTTAACACATGCAATTTATACTAGAGTGCTAAAGGCTTCCGTAATTATTTGGACATTTAATATTAATTCACCACTTTAACAATAAGGATATACAGAACATATGTCCATAAAACAATGTCCATAAAAGTATGTCCCAATTGCAACTGAGAGCGTTGTAGAGTGTTGGTTCAAGGTCACAATTAAAGAGTAACTCAAACAGTTTTAGATAATCGCATGCGTGAGTACTGCTTTGTTGTTTTCTCGCTTACAGCGCCACCTACGCAAAATGGTGACTCCAGTGCGTAAAGCGTTTTGTGTTCTGTAATTTTTTAAGTGACTCTGTAATTTCAGTTCAACATGCATTCCCCATTATAATATCTTTGCACGAGAGTGGTTAGCGGCGAAGTCCCTGACCGTTGGATTGGTCGTAATGGTCGCGACGTCAGAGCTATTTTTTTCGCTGGCTTTCACGTTTACCTGATATAACACCATGCGATTTTTTTTTTCCTTTAGGGCTTTATAAAAGAAGATCTTGCCTACGTTTCCCCGCTACCTAATGGTTTGCAAGGGTTTAGAAAGAACATTGAGATGCTGTTTCTTCCGGGCGTGTTAACAAAAGTGTGTGAAAAATTAGACTTTTAGGTTGGATGTGTGCGTTTAACTAAAGGTGCACTTATTGAACATTTATAAGAAAACCTAGGTAAGTTTACCATCTATTTGATATACGATTTGATGTAAATAGTCTTAATTTAACCGTTATACTATACCATTGAAACTGAGACATTATTTTATGGACATCCTGTATTACGTGTTGCACAATAACTTTATTTGTAACTTGCCTGAAACAGAAAAAGAGATGGCTGTTCCTTTTATATGACGTCACGTATGTTTGTCGGAGTTAGTCAATCGCAGGCTACTTGCATTACCATTTTGGTTTAAATACTCTGCTATTTTTCTGTGGGCCCCGACTGTAATGGAAAAGATTTTCTGCCCAGTTGCTAGGATTTGATGCTTTTGTTTTTACGGCCTTTGAATAGATGTTGAACTTGGTGGTCATTTCGACCCTTTTTCAGTCCGTAGCTATTTGGATGTGGTGACCCCTGGGCAGGGGGATGGGAAGCCTTCTTTTCACAGACGAGAGAGCCAAACGCCCGATCGTGCATCTTCGGTTTTTTTTTTGTTCATTGTAAAAGTTTAGGTTAGCTACATTATAAATACTTTAAAACAATGTGGACGGTTGATTTGGTTACGATAGCTACATTACAGATACTGTGAAATCATGTAAACGGTTTCCTAGCCCTGGATAGCTACATATTAAAAATTTATTTGCTAGGCAACCATGAAATGATTTTAAAATATGTTTAATGTAGCTATACTTACCTAATATAACCAACCATCTACAATGTTTTAAAGTATCTATAATGTAGCTAACCTATCCTAATCGACCGCAAAATTTAATGCCACGCAGGTTCATACAAATGAGATAGAACGGTGGAAAAAAAAATAAAAAAATAGCGAGCATGAACTTCGGGGAACTTCGGGCGTGGCTCTCTCGTCTGTGAAATGAAGGCTTCCCCGGGGGGAAGGCACTGTGACTCCGCGGTCGACGTAGTTGCCGACGTCGCCGCGCGCTGTCGGCGGCAGCTGAATTTCCGGGCGTTAGCGCGCTCGGCTGCGCCGCCGCAGGGCGCAATCAGACGTCCGCAGGAACCAGCAGGGCCGGGGCCCTCCGCCGCCGTCGCTGCGGCAGCGTGGACGAGGGGGTGTCAGCGTTGCGAGGGGGGTAGGGAGGAAGGTGTGTAGGAGGAGATTCGATAAAACCCATCCGACGATCGAGCACCTGGAGCAGATCGCGTAGCGCCTCGGGGGGCAAGAAGCAGGAGGGAGCGTCTGGGTGAAGGTTTTCCTCGACCTCCGCGTGCGACGCAGGCCCTGTTATCAACGGTGTGATCGGAAGGGGGAGAGGAAAGGAAACATGCCCTCTAGGTTTCAACCGTTTTCAAGCCATAACAATATTTCATCGTTTAATATTGAAAAATTTTCGTCATTTTTTTTGACGTGACAACGTCTGATAAATCGATGAACGCCGGCTGCACGCACGAGAAAGTGTCCCGTTACGCACATTGTCCGGTCACGCTCATTGCACGCTTGCGCCGCATCTATCTCTCTTCCACTCGATTGGAACAACCATCGATTTGACTTTTTTCGAGGCACATCAAACTTGAAACACTCCCATTCGTTTCCTACTTTTCCTATCATCGTCCTATCCTTAAACAGAATAACACAGATTGGAAGAAATTAAATAGCAAACATGTATAAAAAATATAGTTAAAAAATTCTCTTCGGTAAAGTAATAAACATATTAGAATTAATGAGTGCAAATAAAAGTAAATTTATCAATTAAATTGTAGATTTCATTTCACTCCTTCTTTGTATCCATACAAAATAGTGACAATTCAATAAAAATGATTCAATTTTATTCATAAAAGTATGCAATAATTTCATCGATGTTTTGTTATGACGTTGTCACGTTAAAATATCGTCCGTAAACTGACTTTACAGACAACCAATTTTTTTTTGAAGTGAAAACTTCTTAAGCCGCGTTGAGCGATTTTTGGTAGGGGCAAAACTTATGGGTTCGCGTCACCGACATGTTAGTGACGTGTTGCGCCAGACTGGCTACGCGCACCGGCCTGTGTGCATGTATACGCATATATAGGGTAGGGCGGGGCTAGTTGAGCACTTTTTCACTTGAGCGGTTACAGCTCCACAACGATAAGTATTAATGGCTTGATATGCATACTGAAGGATTACGAATTTATCCGTTTGCAAAAGTGTTCAAAGTAATTTATTTCTTACAAGTCAAATTTAAGAGCTACAACTGTTTAAATGCAGAAAGTCAAGTATGCTTAACGTACCCCATAGGTGAGGTAAGTTGAGCAAGGGTATGGGGCAAATTGAGCACTTAGAATGTCTAGCCAAATGATGGGTTGCATGTTAACTAGACATGAAATAAAATTTCTGTTTGATAATCAACTTTTTATTTATAGTCTTTTAGTTTCAAAACAACTAAATTAAAAGTAATTTTCTTTGAATAATAAACTGAAAATAGAATCAACAAAACATCAACGTATCTTAAGCTTAACTTTGGAATTAGGTTCAGTCTTTCCGATCAAATTCAGACTTGAATATTTATATAATTTTCAATAAAGCTTATCTTAACAAGCACTCCAATATAATATATTTTATATTTATAATAGGTCACAACGAGTAATAGGCAAGTTTCACGGTTACGGGTGACTAGTCTACTTTGGGAGCAGATATTGGACACACGCTTTAACCAATTAGAATCAATTAAAATTCATTTTGTGCAGAAAATAGAAAAATTATGAAACCACTTTTGAATTTTTTTTTAACGTTTACGGTATAGTAAATGTGAAACGAACTTACGAAGGATAGTTCAAAAAAAGTAACAAATGAGGAATATAGCCCATTGATACAATCAGAATTGCAAGAAACGACAGTCAGAAGAAAGAACAGTTCGTAAAAAGGCGCCACTCACCGATGCCGAACAGACCAGACCCTGCAGGGAGAGGAAGAAAGCTAAAATGGCGGACGTCTCCCGGCGTAGAACAAGCGCAGACATCACCGATAGTGCTCAGGTGCGGATGGGCATGTGTCGTTTTGCCAAAAGGCGTTTTGCCTAATTTTAGGCAAAACGCCGTTTAGCAAAACGCCGTTTAGCAAAACGCCGTTTGGCAATTCGCCGTTAGGCAAAACGCTTTTTCCTCTTTTAGGCAAAACGCCATTAGGCAATTCGGCGTTAGGCAAAACGCATTTGGGAATATCGCGGTTAGGCAAATCGCCGTTAGGCAAACCGCTGATAGGCAAAACACCGTTAGGCAAAACGCCGATAGGCATAACGCCGTTAGGCAATTCGCTGTTAGGCAAAACGCCGTTAAGCAACTCGCCGTGCGGCCTAGTACGATGAGACTGTTAATTAAATAACAAAGACGTTGAAATTATAAACATTTGATTGTAATTTTTTGAAGTTCCTTTTTTTTAAGAAAACGACGTATTCACGTAAATAACCTACCCAAATTTATCTTTTCTTTCACAGTGACTTCACTTAACGTTCTATCCCCAAACCCCGACTCCTTTGTTTTTTCCTTCACTTCTTTAATCAGCAGGTGATTGAGCTCCCACGCCTCGTGGCTCTTCGTCTGACTCCCAAGTCTGATGCCTGTTGTTTCCCCTCATTACCATAAAGCCCCGCTAGCCCACCTGCAGCAAGAAGTAAACGGCCCCATCTTCAGTAAGAAGTAAACGGGCCCATCTTCAGCAAGAAGTAAACGGGCCCAGGAACAAACGGGTGGCCCATTGAGTTAGGAATTGTCAGCTGACGGCATGCTGTTACTTTGTTGAATTCCACTCTTTCAACCTCGCCATCGTCATATCGTTACGTCAGAAACATTATGGAAGTGGTGCTTCACCACACCTGACGATGGAATTCACGCGACAGAAGTGAAAATTCTTGCTTATTAGGTATAAATAGAGATAAATTATTGGTATTATTTTAATGAACTAGAGATAATAATTGAGAACATTCAGGATGCGGGTATGATCTCAAATAAAAATAAACTCCAATTGAACATAAATTGCACTTATAAAGTTTATCTCACATATTTTGACATTTAAAATCACAGTGTTCACTTTCCAAAAATAAATAACACTTAGAAAGCTAACCTATTAAGTGTATGTGTGTGTATATATAAATAACAGTTTGTCACACTATTCACATAAAAATTAATGATACTTATAAAGTTAAATGCACAAATCTGTAACTATTTTCCAAGTGAATAAATAAATTGAAGATACTTTAATTTAAATAAAAGAAATGTGGTAGCGTCAATAGTTAGCCATTACAAAAACTGAAGAATAAACAAACACAAGCAGCGTTACGAGAATTTCGTAGTATTTATTCTGCGTCCTTTCTACCTCTCCTCTGCCGTCTCCCCGGTCCGGCCGTTACAACTAGCATAAAGCATGTAACGCTACGTACCTATCCCTATTTGCCGTTTTCCCATTCGACCGCTAGTGCATGCGTTGAAGTGGCGTCGCCGCTGACACACACTCCTCCTCTATCGGTTCCCCCACCACGTACCTAACCATTCCCCTCGTGCGATCGGAACTTTCGTAACGCTTGAGAATTATAGAGCCCTCAGCAAAGAAGTTTCACTTCAGAAACAGTCATTCAAATCAGTTTCCACAACACACACTCTAAACAATCATGCAGATGTGGCCACCCACTGCGGTGGCCTAAAAGCTGGACTACAATCGACATTAACATTTACACATACATTGTTATGGTGATAAGCAAATGCACAACACCAAACAAGCACAGAGGACTGGCTATAAAGCCCGTCAATTTACTTATTTTGGTTGTTTTAGCATGGGAGAAAAATAATGCTTCTGTGTCCGATTTCACCTGAAGTAGACTATTTTCTTAAACGTACTTATGACAATTTCTGTCGGAACCGTAAGGGAAGTATGTATGCAAGTATGCAAGCACACAAGTTAACTGAGCTGTTTACTTCTCGCATATTTCGAGTAAAATAAACGTCCCCGTCTTGAAAAGAAATATTTTGTAGGTTATATTTGATAAGCAATTTAAAGAATCGTAAAATCATTATCACTTTATATTTTACTGATAGTAATGATATGAATATACTATTTTAAAATGTTTACAAGGAAGTTTTAACATACATGCACATTCAAACCGACCGTAACTACGAAACAGAAGGCATAATCATGAAGTAAATTTGCCTTAAAATTCTTGTGGCATTCATGAAGCGTTAAAAAAGTTACTAATTTCGAACAAACATTTTCTTTTTTTCCATAGAAATGTGTTTGTTGATGAAAACAATGTAAACTTATTTATTTGGCTGGCTGGTACCGTTTGCCTGTGCTAAGCAATGAAACCGCCCGGATTCGTCAGCAAGGGCAAGTGAAGTACGCAAGGTCGCGAGTACTGTCAAGTGCGCACTTGAACTCAAGACGGGGCGACTGAAATGCTACCCCTTGTAAGGGCAGCCCTTCAGGATTTGTCTGGCAATGGTTTGTTTGTACAGCGACTGGAATGGCAGCCCATCCAATTTCTGAAATCATGTTTCTTTAAGTGTTTACATAATCCTGAAAACTTTCCCCTTGGTTGGGCAGACTTTCAGAATTTTTCTGAGAGTGGTTAGTTTGTAAAGCGACTGGAAGGGCAGCCCTTCCAGTATCTTAAACTGTGTCTATTGTCGTAATTTTATAATCCTGGATTGTTGCCCCTTGAAAGGGCAGCCCATCAGAATATCTTTAACAGTGGTGTTTTTGAAAGGTTGTCTGAATTGTTGCCTCATGGAAGGGAGCCCATCAGGATTTTTCTGACAGTGGTGTTTTTGAAAGGTTGTCTGAATTGTTTCCCCTTGGATGGGCAGCCCTTCAGGATTTTTCTGACAGTGGTTAGTTTGTAAAGTGACCTAACCTAACCTTACCTGACCTAACCTAAACTATCCACTGTCAGAAAAATCCTAAAGGGCTGCCCATCCTAGGGGCAACAATTCAGCTCCCCCCTCAAGACGCGGCCTTGAGCACCCCCAAGCAGGAAACCATCCCCCGCGCTGGAGCGACCACATGCGGGAGTGCGCTGACTCAGAGGGTGGGTCGCGCTGGGCATGCAAGTACTCGTCTATGGAGTGGAAAAAGTCGAAAAGTTGAAGTCGCTTTGGTTATCAATTAATTCGCAAAAAAAACGGGCGGTTTGTCTGTAAAGTCAGTTTACGGACGACAATTTTACGTGATAACGTCATAAGAAAACATTGATGAAAAATTGCATACTTTTTTATTTTCAAATATTATTTAGAGTTTTTGCACATTTAATTTAAATAATTTGTTTAAATATAATCACGAACAATTAGTCATAGATAGAAACTGAAATCAAATCAATGTCAATAAATTGTTAATTTGAAATTACGAAATTGGACAAATAAATATATTTTTTTAATTGCTGGATTTAAAAAGCCCGCCTTAACCTGTTTGATATTATAGAGGATTATCAGGCACGGTGATTGGCCGGTTCTTGCACGCTCGGCTCAGGCGGAACGTGAATATGAGCAATGCTTTTTTGTACGTGCAGCCGGCGTTCATCGATTTATAAGACTTCACGTCAAAAAAAAGTATCTGTAGTGTTAGCATTTGATTTAATAGCTTGAAAGAAAACCGCTAGGAACTTCGTAGAAATGCCATCGTGAAGTTGTGAGATGTAAACCAAATAAATATCTTAACAACGCGTAAAAATGCATTATAACCTAAAGGGAAAAAAAAAAATCTGTATCCCTGTGTTCTACATCATTCCCGTTTTCACTGGGAACTGTTTGGCTGATTCCATCCAACTTGCGACAATTTTTTTATAACCATAACTCCTATACGCTACTCAAAATATTTGCTGGAGACTCAAGTCAACCAAATTGTGTAACAAATATCGCTGCGCTTCCGACAGTATTTATTTGACTTGCACTATTGAAACGTGGAAGCGAATGTTAGACAATGTGACAAGGTGTAAAAAAAAACGGTACCACACGCCGAATAAGTTATTTCGTTATTTTTTTTGACATTATTATATTTAAGTAAGAGATAATTTCAGCATAGCTTGCTTGAAATTTTTTTTTATATGGGTCACGAATTTTCTCACCAGATGTTCACCAAACAATTTTTTTTCGAGGTTTAAAAAAAAAGTCACGCAACATGTGTGTGACTTTTCACGTGACAACATCTAAAAAAATCTATGAACGCTGGCTGCACGCACTAAAAAAAGTCTCGTAACGCACATTGTCCCATTATGCTGTGTCCCGTTACGCTCATTGTACGCTTGCGCCGCATCTATCTCTCTTCCACTCGATTGGAACAACCATCGATTTCACTTTTTCGAGGCACGTTAAACTTGAAACACTCACATTCGTTTCCTACTTTTCCTATCATCGTCCTATCCTTAACAGAATAACACAGATTGGAAGAAGTTAATTAGCAAACATGTATAAAAGTTATAGTTAAAATAATCTCTTCGTTAAAGTAATAAACATATTTGAATTAATGAGTGCAAATAAAAGTAAATTTATCAATTAAATTGTAGATTTCATTTCACTCCTTCTTTGTATCCATACAAAATAGTGATAATTCAATAAAAATTATTCAATTTTATTCATAAAAGTATGCAATCATTTCATCAATGTTTTGTTATGACGTCACGTTAAACTATCGTCCGTAAACCGATTTTACAGACAACCAATTTTTTTTTTGCCCTTTTTGGATGAAATTTGATAAATATATGTTGGGGGAAAAATTGAGGAGCTATCGTGATGAATATACAGGGAAATTGGATGAATATTAGTCCGATGACAAGGAAAGGAAATGGCCGACGTGGCATGTGAGGCGCGGAGCACGGCGCGTCGAGAAACACGAGCCGCGGAGAGGGGGTCGCGCTCCCTCGGGAGGGGGGGGGGGCCAGAAGTATGTTTACTCATTGAATATATATAACTTATAGAAGTCGCGAGGGGATAGGATTTATTATTCCAATTTTCGGATCCAAAACTGTGGTAGTTGTTAGCTCCGCCGCTAGACAGCTCTTCTTTCCACAAGAGGGTGCTCGTAGTTACCAGCTTCCACGCCAGAGCGCTGTAGCGTCGCTTTTTTCAAGGTCATGCGCGTAATTCTCTGTCTCACTCTATCGAGAGGCGGTGCCTTTTGTTGAAATCCGAGCGCTTAGATACGGACGGGCGCAACTAAATTGGAGGAGTACGGCCACCGAAAAAAAAAGTGCGGTTAAAAGATGCCAACATCAAAATTTAAGTTTTAATTATAAGAAAACTACATAAATTCCTTAAACGTAATAACGTAAAAAAAAATACTGACATTCGTAGTTCAGAATTTATAAAATGTTGTGTTAACGGAGTGGCGCATTGAGTAAAATGGCAAAACATAATTTGGAATAATTCTAGAAAATGTTGAATGATTTTGGTAGCTATGAAACAATTATGGCTGCGATGACTGTTTAAACGCGTGCACGTAATGTTATTAGTAACTGAAACTAATGGTATGATGTCATACTTTGTGGCTATGCAGTTTATATTTTTTTTAACATAAGATGAAGCATTTTTACATAATGTTTTGGTTGTTTCGTAATTCAAAATAAATAATCTTAAACGTTATATGGTGAATATTCCCAGTAACGAATGACCACTAAAAAAATCAATTTTGCCAACATAGATCTGAAAAGTTAACGATTTACTATGTTAAGTTGCTTATAAATAACGCACATTTCCCGGATCTCCAAAGAAAATAAGAGTTTTTGTTATAGCATTGAGTTGCCACTCTTTATATTCCTTGCTTTGAGGTTAGATACACAAGTTATGCTCGTAAAAACGATGAGCAAGTATTTTGAATACAAATATATTTTCTTTTAATAACCGAAAGGTAAATATTATTTCCATGAAATATAATACAATTATTTAAACACAGACAACATATAAGAGCTATTTTTTGTTTATTATTCCATCTGGCGTGATAAATATTATATTTTAAAAACAGTTTGTGGATTTTTATTATAAAATAAATATTTATTTATGACATCAATTTAAGTTGTTCAAAAAATTCACTTTGGTATGAATTCAACAAAATTCATGTTATTCAGGGCAGAAAATTAGAAACTACCAAAAAAGATTATCTACATTGCTGTTTTGTGTAAATCTGTGAACGGACTTAGTAAGTGATATATTTATAATTCCTCATTTTAGCAACCCATTTTAACACAAGAGAAAAAGCATTTTATACTAAAAATTATTATGTTAAACCATTAATTAGCAGGAAACATGTATGAATAATCTATTTAAATTTGCATTTGAACAGTGAATATTATTTTGCAATAATAAATATATTTTATCATCGTATATCACGGATATAAAGTTTGTATTTCCATCTAATCAGAAGAATTATGACACAGTTAATTAAATTGCTTTACAAGTTTTTATTCACATGAAAATCATTAAAAATTGGTTGGGTAGTTATATAAATAAACAAAAACAAATCATTATACATACAATTTTATTATCTTAGTGGATTTAAATTAATGGTGTCCCAGTGACTACTGCGAAGAAAAAAATCTCGCGAAAGGTTTCCTCGTAATTGAAATTCGTCAAAAAAAATCTATCTCTCATTTCTGGTGACATTTCTGACAAGTGGTACGATGAAATTTGAGACTGGCAAATGAATGTTGTGAAGCAATAAACAAAATATCACATTCGTGAACTACAAATGTATAGTTGTTTTTATTTTATAGTAAAAGTATATCTAATAACCCGTGGCTTTGCTCACGTAATTTCCGGGTATTGCTGATATTCTACCATTTTAAGAAAAGTATGTATTAAATTCCAAAGATTTTTGAAGAATTATACACAAAGAACTGTCAAGTATAGAACATATTAAATAAATAAAAATATTTTTACGACTTATTTTTAATTGGTTTAGCGTAAGCCTATTTTAACTTTTATTTAAAATTAAGTACCTACCTTATTTTCTATCTCCCGGTTTAGTGACTTTGAGAATATATTTTCCCTTGATGAAATCTTAACTCTTTTCTATCTGACGAAGAAGCCAATTAAAATATAAACACAGACTCGCGCACTTATTGTATGTTAAGACTGCCATCGTATTAAATTACTGTAATTTCTTTAGTTATAGTCATGCTTAGGATAATAACATAATATGCCTTATTACGCATACATTTCAGTATTCATGAAACAAATGCATTTTTATTTGAAATGTAGAGCAGTTACCAAATTTCTTATCTCGCATATTGATTTTTTAGTATGGCTAGTATTACTTAAACTAAATTTTTGAATTTTCACTGATGTACTCTTTTCCCTTTTCTATGTGATTGAGAAAATATAGCAATATACGTAAACCAATTAAACCAAAATCATCCTGAATTTTTATTACCGAAAAAAGTTAAATACAAAAAAATTTAATATGCGTATTTTATTATTGAATTTATATATATCTTGCCAATACTTATTTAGTGGGTTCCATTTTTTTTCATTTTTTAAAATAATATCTACCCCTTTTATACTTAACAGATAACGTTGAATAAGAGAAGGTTGTTTTTCCTTGTCAATATCTAAAAGTAAATTTGTACAAACGCGATATATAGTTTAAATAAGTATTTTACTTTTAAAATAAAACCATATTTTGAACGGAACACTGACTATTGGCCCAATACAAAGTTTTAATAGCTAATTTTCACTTCATTCGGGTACAGAATCCCATCATTCAGTGATTTCCGTGGCTAGCTTTTTTGGGATTTCATCATTCTCAAACGACGGTAAAGGAAGCTCCTCTTCAAGGTCGCCTAAGATGCTGATAAGACCTGCCGGGTAATAGGAATCTTGGTCTTGGGTTGTCTGTGGGGGGGGGGGAGGGGGGGGTTGAAGGATAATGTTACGACTGGGCTGGTTAACCAAGTTCTGCCAAACACCACCAGGGGCGTATACGGCCGACACCCAGCGATGAAAGCGATCGCAGCGGCGGAGCTTGGAACTACAACAATTCTTCTGAGAAACCGGACAGAAAATTTAACCTGGGCTCGCGACTTCTATACATTATATATATTCAATGGTTTACTGTAGCAACGCGACGAGCGCAGAGAGGTATATATGAAAGAGACGCACCAGTGAGTGGGGGGGGGGGGGAGGAGGCAACGAACTGTGTAGGGTTAGGTGCGGGTGAAGGGGGTGGGGGTGATGATGAGAAGGAAGGAGGCTTTGGGAGAAACACTGAAGAGGGGGAGGGGGGAGGTTCTGGCAGCCCGAGAGAGTCTGCCAGCTCGGAGGAGGATATTGGATTTCTAATCAAGTTTCCAATGTTGACACTGGAAACAGAATAGACGCCTTCCACACACCGAACCACCCCCTTCCAGTCGTCTTCCCCTCTTTCCGCCGACGCCAACCCCAGTTTTATCCATCATCCCCTTTCCGGAGCTCCAAATTAACTTATACGTCGGCGGCTGTGACGTGGCGACTGAGGTATCGACTCGGTATTGGATAAAAATAATAACTTCGTAAGGAGAACCCGACACCGACTCGCAACCCCTTGCCTCTGTTATATACAACCATATATATTCCCTCCATGCTTATCCAATATCGAATGGGCGAATTCATTTTGTAAAACCACGCAGAATGTAGTACCAATCGCACTTGTAACAGCTAAAAAATAAAAAAAGTATGGAAAACAAACAAATTCGAAAGGATAGCCCGAATTAATTAATTATAGTTTTTATATTAACTTTTATTTACAACTTACATACAAGTAAGTCCGATCTCTGTCAGTAGCAGTAGTCTCACGCCGATCAATCGAACGTTAAGTGGCCCGCCTCGTCAGGGTTGTATGTGTGTTAGTGAGGCGGAATTATAAGCGCGACGCTCGCTGTTGCTTCCAGCGCGGTGTCTCCTCTGGACTGGCGCGCAGTCTTCTCGTCGTCACAGGATAACTGTGGAATTTGAGCGGTTTCCGTAACATTATTTTGCGGAGAAATGAAGATAATAATGTAATGCAAGTCCCTTAAGTGCTTTCAAGAATCTGTAATGGTTGTTTTACGCCTAAAAATTACTCTGTAAACATGCGTTTTTGCCATTTTAACTCTTCTTAAAAATACAGTTTAAAAACTTAACCCGGAATCAAAAGTACTTTTCAGCCCTCAGCGAACTCTTGAATGCTTTTCGTAAACAGACTACATCAAGGATGTCTTGAGTAGTTTTGAAATCGCGTTGTTTTTTTCTGAAGCTCTGCTCACCTTCTGTGTGCCCGGGTGGGCGGGGGCGGCGGCCGACTAGCAGCCGACACTATATTTTAAATTTCCCGCCTAGTACTATAAAAAATAAACATGGCGGACTACATATGTTTTTAAAACTTGCACAACACAAAACAAAGTTTTATAAGCATATATACATCTTAAATTAATATTTCCAAATGGCCGAGCAGACTTCTTTAATCTCTCTAAACTTCTTTAATCTTGTAGAAAGTCCATTGTGCCCAGTATGTGCGGAAGAAGACACGGCAGAGCATGTTTTAAATGACTGTATCAAAACAGAAGATATTCGAGACCTATATAATTGGAAGATGGCCCTGGAAGATGTAGACATCAAGAACATTATTCAAATAGTAAGAAATAAGAAGATCTGTGACATATGGCGAAGCTACACTTTTGAATTATATAAAAGGCTTGAACGCTTTGATAGCTGGATACATGAACAATCATTGATGGAAGATTTACTTTCCGCTACGAAATAATTATGAAAGTTTATCTGCGAATTCCTACACAAGTTTCTTGGCTGTTCTTCTTGTGTATGCGTAATCGAACAGTTGGATTGAATTTAATTCTTGTACTTGAAAGAAAATGTATAAGGAGTATTAAACAAGTAATATAAACAAGATCTCTCTCAAAAAAAAAAAAGGAATAAAATGATGATGGAAAGCTATACCCTGGAAACTTGAATAAGTCAGATAAAAGGAACATATTTATTTATTATATAATATAAACTGTATCATATCTATAATATAAAAATTAATCGCAAAATGTGTTGGTAAGCGCATAACTCAACAACGCCTGGACCAATTTGGCTAATTTTTTATTTTTTTTTTTAATGTTCATTGAAGTTCAAAGATGGTTTTTTCGGCGATAAAAATTCGAATAATTGCCGGAAAACCCCTAAAACCAGCCCTTTTCTTTTTCCCATACAAACGTTTTCTAACTAAAACGAGCAATCATTGTTGTTTAAACAATGTAGGTATGTTCCTAACGTCAAAGAGTCAATTTGCACTTTATAACCTCTGTACAACGTTCAATCATATCTATCAAAACAGTGTGCGTTGGAGCACAGATAAATAAAAAATAAAAAAAACCGAAATCGAATAGTTCGATTTGGTCGGCTTCGCGATATTATTTCATTTGTTTTACTTTAAAATGCATCAGTTTTCAAGTCATTACATCAGTCAAAGAAAACCAGCGTTACCAAAAGTATTTCATAAGTTTAAGTTTTTATTATTTCTTTTCCCTATTTTAAATACGGCTTGAAGGATTTGACTCCAAGTCATATCAAATTTAAAAAAAGTTGAAACATCAACAAACTGTCAATGTCAGTGTTTTTTTTTTCCTTGGATTTTAGGTTACCTACCCTAATGAGTTTGCTTTTGTCAACTTATACACGAAACAAATTCTTACCTATATAGTGTTTTGTGCAGTGTGTATTTACCTATGATCGCTAATTATTGCATGTGACAAAAAAATCTATAATATAGATATGCCTCCTATTAGACGAATCAATTTAGGTAGAAGAACCCGAAATGCAACAAACCAAGCTAATTACCGATCTAATCATGCACTACAATGAAAATAAAAATTATTATGTTTCACATGATTAACAATAAAGAGATTACTTATTTTTTATTTATCTTTTTATTTATATGTTTTATTTAATTATATTTCTTATTCACAACACCCTATCACCAGGGTGACAGTTCTGTTTAGGAGAATTTTTTGCCCCGACTATAAAATATGTAGGAACAAAAAAATGTCACATTACAAATCATTTTGACAGGACTTTATTGCAATTTAATTAGGCAGTACGATATGGATGGAAAGCTATACCCTGGAAACTTGAATAAGTCAGATAAAAGGAACCTATTTATTTATTATATAATATAAACTGTATCATATTATATAATATATATAATCTTGTGTGTGTTATTATAATTTGTGTACTACAATTAAAATATACTACTCTTGCAAACCTTGAAAAAGGATTATATCCAGAGTAGTTTTAAGTAATATATATAACCCATAATAAATTTCTTCATATAAGCCATAAGATAATTTGGCCGAGCAGACGAAGCTCCACGTGACGTCAACAGCCACCTGAGGATTCCCTCCAAGTGGCTCCCGGCCACGCCCCACCAGGCCACGTGGTGCCACGCCTACCTCCTGCCACGCCCACCCGGACACGTGGTGCCACACCAACCTGTTTGATTGTTTACTGTGTCGCAGAACCCGTGTGCTCCCCCTACTACCGCTGGAGCCTGGCTCGACAGTGGCTCGCCCCTCTGTCTGTCTCTGTGCGCTCGTCGCGGTCCCCGAAGACTGCCTCGCGCCACTCATCCCCGCCAGCGCCGTAGCTCCGTCCCGGCTTTGAATATATATACTGTACAGAAGTCGCCAGCCCAGGTTAACATTTCTAATACGGTTTTGAGGTAGTTGGTTAATTCACCGCTGCAATCGCCACCATCTCTATGGCATCGACTTGTGGTGGTCCCTAGCGGACAAGTGTCAAACTCTTCAAACATCCCTTCCCACTCCTGTTGAACGACGTTGAGCTGCAGAGAATGATGGATGAGGGGTGCGGGGAATGACAGCGGGCGACAGTGCTGAGCTCTAACGTATAAATAACAACTAAGACGATACAGGGCGTTACGGCAGCGCACTGCAGCGGTGAAGTTCCCAAGCTGCTCATCATACGCTTCTGAAAAACGTAGAGTAAATCCTATCCACTCGCGACTTCTATACAGTATATATATTCAAAGGTCCCGGACTGTCGCCACTGTCGCCACTGTCGCCACTGTCGCCACTGTCGCCACTGTCGCCACTGTCGCCACTGTCGCCACTGTCGCCACTGTCACCACTGTCGCCCCCACTCGCCGCCAGAGACACTCTCCCTCCAGTCGCTCCGACGTCACCGCACACGAAACTCGCAGGAGTCGCCGGCATCATCACTCCCCGATAGGTCCGCACACACACTCTCTCTCTCTCTCTCGGGAACGCACCACAACGCCGAAATACCACAACGCCGAACGTACAATAACGCCGATAACCATAACGCCGAATGCCAAATTGACTACAGCTAGAAAACTGCTGTGTGCCACAACGCCGAATTACCACAACGCCGAAATACATTAACGCCGAAAAATGCCGTTGCAGGACTGCCACAAAGGTTAGGTTAGGTAATGTTAGGTTAGGTTAGGCTAGGTTAGGCTAGCCTAGGTTAGGTTCGGTTGTGGTATTTCGGCGTTAAGATACATTTAAGAAGCACACACAAATTCATTTAGTTGTTTTTCATTTTGCTCATGTGACCCCCCCCCCCCCCCCCAGCAACATTTTTCGGCGTTACTGTATTTCGGCGTTGTGGTACACAGCAGTTTTCTAGCTGTCGGCGTTGCGGTGAATTTGGCATTCGGCGTTATGGTATTCGGCGTTGTGGTAACGACCCCTCTCTCTCTCTCTCTCACACACACACACTCTCACTACCTTCACTCCGCCGCCGCCGCCGCCGATCCATCATACTGCCGTCCGGCGCCAGAAACACCGAAGTTTCTAGAACTCGCTTGGTGGTGCATTGTAAAGCAGGTGCTGCACCCAAAACTTTTGTTAGAATCACACTCGGTTCCTTTCACTCGTCGGCTGGTGCCCTTTCATACCTGCGGAGGTCGGGCGTGGAAGCACCCAGAAGCCGCGTGTTACATCACAGGGGTCCCTGACCCGACGTCCCCACCCCCCTCCATCGCCGAGGTGACGACCCTAGAATTCTCCAGACTTCCCGGCGCCGTCAGGGTGTAGCATGTCTGCTACCCCTAGATTATTTATTTTTATTTTAGTTTTGTAAGCCCGGAACTTGTTATTAAATCATTGGTATTTGTTTAGGTTTAATTTAGTTTTGTTTCTAATATTCAAATATTTTAATTGGCCATTACACGTTAGTAACCAGCTGTGGGGCGGGTATTGTGACCTTTGGCTGAAAGTGATGAGCAAAGGTGACAAGGCCCCGCGTTCCAAGACTGTTGCGTGAAAGGGGTGAAGGAGCGGGCGAAGGGCGTGATTGACATGCCTCTAGTTGCCAGGCGACACGCACCTGTCTCGCTGATTGGGTGAGAAGGAGCCGTGGCTTCCCGGATGCCGCGTAGCTATATGTATGTATGTATGTATGTTTTTGTATGTGTATATAGGTATACACCTTAATTAATTTTCTTATGACATAAAGTATACAGAAAGTGTCTGAATTCGGCTGAAAAAACTTCAGCTGCAAGTTTATCACGACAACATAAGTTGAAAACTTCTACACGACTTGTGGTCTCGAAGAGCTTCCGAATGTTCAAGTCTTTGGTGTTAGGGTGAACAACATTTTTGACGTGATAACGTCTAATAAATCGATGAACGCCGGCTGCACGCACTCAAAAGTGTCCCGTTGAGCATATTGTCCCGTTACGCAGTGTTCCGTTACGCTCATTGTACGCTTGCGCCGCAACTATCTCTCTTCCACTCGTACAAAGTTGAAATTCGTAATGTTGTAAAAATTGCCTCGAGAATCGACACCTGACACTCACAAGAGCCGGCTGCCCTATCCGTGGGAGAATGCATAAGGGGAGATGAGATGGGGTATGGATTGATGCGGGAAACGGGAGTACCCCGAGAAAACCCCACGGGCCATGGCATCGTCCGCCACATTTCCCACTTGCTAAAATTCGTGTTCGACTTCGCCGTGAATCGAAGCCCGGTCGCCTTAGGATTGGGGGGGGGGGGGGGGGGGGGTTGGATGAATGTTTTCATCACTCGACCACCGCGTCTCTTACGTCATGGCTAGAGACCTGCAAAATTCGGGGTTTCGATGGCCTTCAGGATAGACTGCACATACCCCTGTACACTCGGGCAAATATCGCAAGTTCATTGGCTGCCGACTTGTAAGTCGTCTCAGCTGGTTTGTCTGTGATTCGATCCTTCTTTGGTTGAGGGTTTATAACTGGTTCAGATTCGTCCAGATGAACAGTAAGCCAATAGCAAAATTATCTAAGAGGTATATGTGTTTGAATTCTAGCCTATCACCGAATGAATCCGCGAATTTTGCAGGTCTCTAGTCATCAGTAATATTGATTAATTGTTTAAGTACGCCAATTGTATAACTCTTGTTTTTGCGTGTTCCGAAATATATTACCTTGATTAAATCACTCTCATCTCTTCTTTTTTTCATTTGCTGACATAGCCTATTTTTAAATCTGTGAAACACGCCCGTTTGTAATTAACTTTAATTTATATTTTGTCCTCTCTGACATTTCCACTTCAATTTAATTTTATTATATGCTCATTATTATTAAAATTAAACTTCCCTCTTTTTTCAATTCATAACAGACTCCTGCATTATTTGAATATTTTTGAAACCATCGGATCTTAATTTTAAAAATATAATACATATACGTATAATAATATTTATTTAAAAATTCACCCTATCACTTGATTAGATTCGTTTATATGATTTTTTTTTTGTACAAACCAAAGCTGCCTATCTTTTCTACCTCTTTTGAATTGTATTCTTTCTCAGTTCAACATTATTAGCCCTTTGTTTACTGCCTCGCGCTTTATTTGCGTCGGAGAGTAGATTTTTAGTATTAAATCAACTTGTTTGCAACATGAGAACACATGATTCCGCTCGGTACCGAGGTCAGATGTTTACACATCACGTGCGAGTACTGAAAAACACTCGCTCACATATTTGTATTTTTTTATTTATTTAGGGTATTTTAAAATCGTATCTTACCTTACAACATTAACCATTATCCAATTATAGCTAGTCGAAATTAAAGCAATCGAGAGCCAAAGGTCAACATTCAATAAATCTCGTAATCTCGTAGTAATTGTTTGCAAAGTTTTCACGGTTTTAGTTCTAAGTTATATGTGCTGTAAAAAACCATTAAGACTATTATAACTTAGTAAAAAACTAAACAAATAGAACAAAATGATATTTAAAAAACTAAACTGTTTTATTAACTAAAAAAATCTTTTAAATACCTATAAGTAATTTTTTCAACAGCGACAGACTGAACTATGAATATATCATACTTAATTTTTAATAAGCTTAAAATAAGAATCAAGTAACAAAAAAACCATTTTTATGAAGAAAAAGTGTGAGGTGCTTGATATCAGTTGTCTTAAATTTTCTATCACTGAAGTCTGTTATTTAGAACAGAGTCATTACGAAAATGAAAGAAGTGAGGAAAGTCCGATGGTGTCCGAAGGCCTTGGTAGCTCGTCAAATTTCACGTACATCAATTCTAAAAATCTGGGGAAATAACCAACCATTTTGGAGGGGGGGAAGGGGAATTATACACCAGGCACATTTTACAACGTGCCCCAGCCTCTTCGTTCGGAAACACTCCAAATCGAAAGATAATATATTTTTTGAAATTTTCGAACTTTTGAGGGGGGGAAGGGGCAGACGGCCACCAGCGAATTTCACAACATGTCCCAACCTCATAGATACACGAGAAATATGGTTATTGCACATAGCTCGAAAGTAGCGGTTTTCTGCCCTTATGACCCTCCCACCCTCTCTCTTCAGGTTATAGTCATAAAAGTATTGTATTGTCATCCGGATTACATAGACTTGCAAAGTTTCAAAACTGTACCACAATTAGAAGTAGGTTAAAAACCGACTCTCAAGATTTGATTACATAGTTACAAGTGAAGCTAATAAAAGTGTGGTTAAAAAGAAATTGCCTCGTTCGTAATTCTTTATAGAACATATAAGTTGAAATATCTTTGACGCCATGTTTGTCTCAACACAACCTTGTCTTTCATTTCTTTCAAGCTGCTCTCGTGTGCCAGAGAGATTATATACGTACAAATTTTTTTTTAAGTCCAATCATAAGCTTTTAAACACAAAATATTTCATAAAAATTGGTCCAGTATTTTTGGCGTGATGGTCGAACAAACAAATAGGCAAACAGACAAATACAGTTTTATAATAGTATAGAAAATTCACATATCCAAATTCAAATATCCCGTCCTATCTTGCTGACAAGTTTCAGTTCCTCGGTTCACGCCATGGTAAAGGCACAAGTTCTCAGAGTAATTGTTCTTTGCTCATCCCCCAACATAAAACATCTGTATACTCAAAATCTTTCTCTGTGACTACTGCTCGTGCATGGAATAAACTACCCGAGTCAATCAGACTTCAAAATTCCATTTTCTATGTTTAAGAAAACATTATTCAGGTACCTGCTTAGCTCCAATAATCAGGTTTAGCTGTGGTATCAGAATATGTGATTGAATGTGTGTGAATGTACGTGTATATGTATGATTTACTGTAAGAAAATGTATTGGTATATACATCTAAATTGTGTGTGTCTTCGTTAGCTTTTTTCATAAATATTTAGGTTATTAAATATCTTTAAATCTTTATAACTTTAGCATTAGATAGATTAAAAAAGGACCTTTTTATAGTATTCCTATAATACGTTATACTTCAGGTAGCTCATGTGTATCGTATATGCTAATTTTTTATTATTTTCATATTTGTATTTATGTGTTATTTCAGTTTTTATTTAAAAGTATGTGTGAAAATTTTTTGTATATGTACCTAGTTAGTAAAGATGTATGTGATTAAGTGTAAGACAAGGCGGTACACCTTAAATTCGCCACTTAAAATAAGGCATTAAATAAATAAATAAAATCACGCGAGAAGTAATAAACTGAGTATGAATAACTTAAAAAATTATTTATGTAGTGCACTTTTACAATTTTTGGACATTCGACCCTAAAGGTAGTGAAACTTATGTAATTAGTTTTTACAGTCATAAATAATAGGCATATCCAAGCAAATGTAGCGTGAGGTTAAATACTCAGCAAGAATAATCTACATAATATGAATTCATAACTTCTTTTTTGATCATTTTTCGACTTTCGACCGCAACGGGTGTGAAAAGGTGGTCAGTTTTATTTTATAGATCATATCTCTGAAGCTGATCAAACGGGTGGTAAGATATTCGGATGACTTATAAGCATACCAAAACTACTCAAATTTTTACTACTTGCTGAAATTCTACCCCTAAAGGGTTGAACGATTATAATTATTGTTTTATCAAAAAATTACATCTACTAATATAATTAAACTTAATTTAATATAGTGGCAATGATTAATCAGCCTATTTTAAACTGCCTACTCTTATTCGTCGTTTCCCTAATAGTCATCTCTTTAAGTTGTAACAGGGGTATACATTATTTTATAAAAAAAAGTATGGAATTAACTTTATCAGTATTTAGTTATTTTGGTAGGATAAATTTAAATGTTATGTGAATAAAGGTTTTTTTTTTCAAACCTGCGGTATTTAAAACAATTAACTTATGTCACGACAATTACTAATTTAGTAGATCTGAATGTTCACGTAGTCATGCCTGTGGGAAAAGAGACAAGGGGTGAAAATTTTAGAAAATTTGTTTAATTAATAGTGATAATAAAAACTAACCAACAAATAAGTAAGAATATAAAGTGAATATCTATATTCTACTTTCAAATAAAGTTGCAATTGTTTAAAAAATATATTAACATAATGTTCTGTAACAAGATGAAATTTTATTTAATAATGTTAAGCGTAGCATAACAAACTAAATTGATGTGTAAGTATAAACGATTTAGATGAAATAGAGGATCACGTTTAACAACAATTTTAAATAGGCTCCCTCATGATGAAATGAAAAGGAGGCTGATTTCATTAAGGTAAAATATTTTCTCGAATACACTTAAACTGAAATTATAAAAATTGCAAAACTTAATAAATTGTAAAAGTGAAATAGCCTAAAGCATTACCACTTTGAAACTTTAATACTTGAACTTTTTTAATAAACTATCTTGTATTTTATTGGGTATGTTTATTTGGTAACAAAGTTTGGAAATCACATGCTTTACTTACAATGGTAAAATATCAGCAATACCCTGAATATGCTCAAGCGAGGTTATATATATATGTGTGTGTGTGTGTGTGTGTGTGTGTGGGAGAGTGTGTACGTGTATATGTGTGGTGTATATATATATGGTTGCAACAAAAGGTTTTTATCGTTCTTTTTTCAAAGCCAATTGTTTAAAACTGCCACGTAATCTTCAAACAGATTATGCACCTATGCCATTGCGTGCTTACCAACGATAGTCGTACAAAATTAAAGTTAGGTTACAAAATATAAATAACACTTACATAGTAAACTAAAGCATTCAAACATACTTTCTCATCCGGAGCGTATTCCAGAACTGAACGCGGAACGTGCTATTAATGGCCAAAGTTAGTCAACAAATTTGGACTAAAAACAATTTATCAGTGAAACTCTTGTAAACTACTGAACTTGAAGTTTTAACGAAGTTGATTGTGCGGAAACCAATTAGTTACGATGAAGGGGAGAGGAAAAAAGCAGACACGTAGTGGAAGGCTTTCATTTTCAAATAAAAGTATGCTAAAACATCACGAGCAGCCTGAGAAAATTACTCAGCCAACAGTAACTTTTTTTATTTCCTTTTTTGGTGGCATTTTATTTTAAGCAAAGTACTAGTTTCAAAGTAATCAAGCGGGAAACTCCCGTCTGAATGATACTACAGATTGTTTTGACAACACTCAGGTTTTATCGTGTTTGCGTTTAATTTCTCTTTCTGGAATAATCGAAACAATGTTCTAGAAACATACTTAATTAAAAACAAATACGTCCATCATGTTCCTTTTGGTTTATAATCAAAAGTTCTGTGGAGCAGCTTTATTTGTTATGCTCAGTTTTAAAAGCTGTGTAGAGTGATTTATGTTTGCCGAGAACCCAACGACACGAATGAACATAAAGTAAATGAACTAGGAATTGACCGCTGCAAAAATCTATTTTGACTGTACTAATAGATGAGAATACAAAGGGTAAGTGGATATTCAAATAAAATAAAATAAACATTTCTTAACAAGTGGTGGCAGCTCTCGTCGGTGTGTTGTCCATAATACTTGTTTAGTTTCATCGTTGGTTCCGTTTGTCCGACATCAGCTCATTCAGTCTTGTTTTCTGTGAATTTTTTTCTTCATTTTTTTTATACTTTCGTAA
Organism: Bacillus rossius redtenbacheri; assembly: GCF_032445375.1. Lineage (NCBI taxonomy): Eukaryota > Metazoa > Arthropoda > Insecta > Phasmatodea > Bacillidae > Bacillus > Bacillus rossius. The sequence continues at coordinate 10,885,838 of NC_086332.1, read as the reverse complement.
TAAATTTGTCCATGAAAAACAGTGCAAAACTACAATGGAGTATGTCCTAAAACAAAACTGCATCAAATCAAAATTTCCCATTACATGAATCATTTTTTAAATATGTGCAGAATCTGAGCGTGAATCTAAGTGTATGGCCGAAACAAGCGTTCTTTGTTCAGGAACATGAATGTCCGGGAACGAAAAGTTACAGGAGCGAACAGTACCTAGCTTGTGCATGTAGGCGTCGCTCCAGTGGCTTGGGAGCACAGAACAAGGAGGGAAATAAAGAAGTGCGAGTCTTACAGTGGAAACTGAAACCATGTTTCACGCGATATGTGTCGCTATCTGTTGGGCGAGCCCATAACTACCAGCAAATAAAAAATCGGAATAGAGGTTCTCATTCAAAGTTGAGGATCTCATACAAAGTTTTTTTTACCTAATACGTTTTTTTTTTGTTATATTAAGTTATTTCCTTGGCAGCGCAAAACTAATTTTCTTGTAGTTATGTCAGCAATATATTATGAAAACTACTTCTAGCGGACGGGTCCATAACTACTTCAAAAAACTAGGTCTCAATCTCGGTGATTAGAGTTTCTCCCCCATGCTTGGGAGGACACGTGGTCGCTGACGGCAGTTCTGCCCGGGGCAAGCGCGGCTCCGCTACATCGGACGTCAGTAGCGGATCCAGAGGGGGGGCTAAGGGGCTCAAGCCCCCTCCAAAAGCATCTGGGTCCACTATTGTTTTAGTGTTTGCCTTGATAAAGCTTAGCCTCAGCTGGGTCAAGCCCCTCCCAAACCAAAATCCTGGATCCGCCACTGTCGGACGTCTCTCACCAAGTACACAGGAGACCTGACACCGGACTGCTTCGTGAATTTCCTTAACTGTCACACCAGTACAGTAGATGGCAGCATGTGTGTGCAGTAATTAAGATTGTGTTTCTTTAAAATGCACGATACCAACTTCATACAAAAAAAAAGGGGTTGTCTGTAAAGTCGGTTGAAGGACGATAATTTTACGTGATAACGTCATAAGTTAAAAAGCTCGCCTTAACCTGTTTGATATCATAGAAGATTTTTCTCGCAACGTGGTTGGCCGGTTATTGCACGCTCGGCTCAGGCGTAACGTGACAATGAGTCATGCTTTTTCATGCGTGCAGCCGGCGTTCATCGATTTATAAGACGTTATCACGTCAAAAAAATCTCTCAGTAGTTTTTAAATTGAAACTTCTTTGCTGAGGGGGCTACAAATTTCTAGCGTTACGAATATTCCGATCGCATGAGGGGAATAGTTAGGTACGTGGTGGGGGAAACCGGTAGAGGAGGAGAGTGTGTCAGCGGCGACACCACTCCAACGCATGCACTAGCGGTCGAATGGGAAGACCTCATGAGTGGGGGGAGGGGGGGGGTTAGGTACGTATCATAGCACGCTATATGGTAGTTGTAACGGCCAGAAGGGGAGACGGCAGGAAAAAAGGTATAATAACGCAGCAATGGCGCTAGGGAATTATTTTTTTTCTTCTGTTTTTGTTTGTCCATTCCTCCGTTTTCGTAACGGCTAACGATAGACGCTATCATATTTATCAACAGTTTATTTATTCGTGTGAAAGTATAAGTTTAATGTAGGTAGTGTGATTGAAAATGTCAAAAAAGACGTATAGAGTGTAATTTATTTTTTATATGTGAAATGTGATTTGAAATGTCAGAAAGACTTAAGACTTGTGAGGTGGACTTATAAGTGTAATTTATGCTCGTTTAGAGTGGTTTTTTTTTTTTTTTTTTTTTCATTTTATTCATCTGGAGATGGTGATTGAATTCATGCTTCAATAAAATTGAAGCGGCATAAACAGATAAGCGGTATTACCAAATGCAACAAAGGAAATAAACCGCCAAAAGAGGCTCCAAAAAGTGCCAGTGAACGGATGCGAGAGTATAGGGCGCGGAAAAAGTTTTTTTTAATTTTCATTTGAAATCATTCCCGCATTCTTACTATTTTCAATTATCTCTTTCTCAATAAATTAATACTATTAATTCATCTCCATCAAAATAAGCAAGAAGTTCCACTTCTGTCAAGTGTTTTCAGGCACACATTTTTTTTTTTTTCACTATTCAAATGTAATACGAAAATGAACCTTCAGTGCATGAAATTTCCTACTAGAATTGAAAAAAAAACGTTAATGTTGGACACTCAAAAACATAATTTAATTATTATTAATATAAAAAAATATTGTGGTGTTACGCCATTCCGCCAGGTTATTTTCGCACGCTCGCCTATTTTCATGAATGGAGATGTCTGGCGTTGATTTCTAGCATATTTGGTCTCAACCTTCACAACAGACGTTCCAATATTCTTAGTGCCGTCTCTCAACCTGGTCGTAGGCATTGCAGCGGTGTCAAAACTGTCAAAAATTACAGCTGTGGCACTTATCTTTTAAAAAAAAAAAAGAAAAAAGAAAGTGGTCAATGCATGGCCTGGAAATTTGTCGGCTCGGGTTTGATACCCACAGTGATTATTTTTTATTTCTCACAATATTTTAAACTATCATTTACAGAAATTAAATATATTTAAGACATAAACTTGATGAAGAGTTTTATTATGCACTACATAGAAAAAATATTTTATTTACATATCCTACAATAGCAGGTATGGTACAAATATGTGTAAGTACTAAATCTAGAATAGTATTCTGTAATCCATGAAAAAAATTACTTTTGGTACTGTATACAATTATGTGCAAATGTTTCTTAGTTAATACAAACCTCAATTTTATAAACAGCCAAAATAATGGTCCAGTCACGTTTTTATTGATGCGGTTAACTGTACCGAGAGTAGTAGCTTTGATGGCTCTTGACAGATTTATTTATATCTTACGGGGAGACAAATAAAAATTAATGAAAAAATCCAAATTTTCAAATTTAACAAAATATTTATTAAACAACATAATGGAACATGAGCATAAGACCTTTTTTTTAAATATATGTACAATTTTACTAACAAACATAACTTATGTTATTAGGTGAACATTCATATGTAACAAAAACAACAATTCCTACAATTTATAAAGTAGGAGGAACACAAAATGGCTGTGAGCAACACAAATGTTTTTATATTTTATTTTCAAATTCTTTAAAACTATCCTAGCACAACAACTTATACATATGTACTTGTAATTTCATGAATTGACAATCTTTGGTTCTTAAATGGTAGGTTGCAAGAACCGCACACCACAAGTTTTAAAAAGATTTAATTTATTAGTATTCAATTGTTTGTCCGTATTATAGATCATTCACAATTTTTGGCAATGTATTAATAATCTTTATCGCTGTGTTCTTTAAATATTGGTACATGCACCCCTCCAAATAATAGTGAAGACAAAAATGTATTTTTTTTACACTATATTATGATAGCACTTAAGCTGGACTCCCAATCATCCGTTTCATCCGTCCGTCACCCGTCCGTCCGTCAATCACGTGACCTGCAGCCAATCAGATGGCCCGAAAAATTCCATCCGTCCGTCCGTCAAAACCTTGCCAAGCTTTAGCTTTTGACGGACCAACGGATGGTCCACCGCCTTGTTAAGTCGATCGTCTTCAATACGACTTTCCGAAAACAGTGTTTGATTTTTTTAATTTGCAAATTATAGAAGGCTGTGTCGTATTGACCGATTATTATTGTCGTAATAACGGTAAAGATTGCTTATGAGAATGAGCTTTTCGGAAGAAATGCTGATAAATTACGTCCGGGAAAGGGAGCATTTGTATAATATATATAGCAAAGACTATCGGGATAAGTAACCGAGGGAAAAAGCCTGGATAGAAATAGCTTATTTCTGTTTCCTTTTACGCAGTAATAAAAGAAGCATAATTTTATTTATTGCTGGCATGACTAATGTTATTTTTAAGACTGCACCCGTTTAATCCACTTGTCAAAGCACGGTTCCCGCCTGTCAACTTATTATCACATTCGTAAAAACAAAAGTTAATTATCTCAAGTAAATTATTTTCACCAAAAGTTTCCTTACAATTGAGAAAGTATGTGGCGGAAAGTTGTAGCACTGATATTTTAGAATAGTGACGGACGGACGGATGTCGGACGGTTTAGAGTCGGTAATAATTGCCGAGAGAAATAACGGACCGAAATCGATGGATGGACGGGTGACGGACGGATGAAACGGATGATTGGGAGTCCAGCTTTACAGTACATTTTAGACATGATATGTAGTATATGGTATTAATAGGGACTGGAAAATTTTGCGGGTTCAATGACCTGTAGGATGAACTCCATAGTTCTACGTACACTCGGTCAAATGTCACCCACTCATTGGCTGCTGTCTTGTGAGACGTCCCAACGTAGCAGCCAGTGATTCGATAAAGCTATGGTTGGGTGTTTTCTCATTGGCCCAGAGTCATCCAGGTGAGTTGTGAGCCAATAGCAGAGGCAGCACTGAGGTATAACTATTTGTATTTTAGCCTATCGCGAAATGAATTCGAGAATTTTTCCTGTCTCTAGGTATTAAGATATGGGAAGACTTAAATAATTCTTGTATATCAAGATTCCTCGCCCAATTCAATCCATTTCATGTGATAAAGGCAAATTCTGTGAAAGTTGGTAATTATAGTAAAGTCCTCTTAATATTTGTCTGTAGTAATATTATTTTCGGCTCCATCTCACATGCTCCTTTGGTTATTTTGTTATTAATTGCTCTTATTTTAGGTCTTCTACTTTATTTTTATCACTTCCGCTCTCTTGTACTTCATATTTGTCACAAATTTTGTCACCAGATAGGTGACATTCTCAAATACCATCAAATCCTTGGTATTTAAAGGTTCCAATATTTGAGGAAAAATATTTGATAAAAAATATTACTAGAAGAAATTAAGTAAATTAAAATATTCAACACTGATAATCTCTGAAGTTTACTAATTCAATTTTTTCTTCATACCTATAGTGTAACCATTCCCCAAAATATTGTACTTTTAACATGTTATATACATATTAATAGAAAATGTACTTATTTTGGAAACTTAGTTTGTGAAGCAAACATTTAAAGGGTTGAATGTTTCAAAGCCAAGGTTAGGTAATATTTTGAATTTCTTATTTTTTTATATTTTTTTTCTTTTTGACCCTTGAGTCCTAGATTTGGATTAGAGGGGTATATTAAAGGTACTCTTTGGGATTTTAATTCAAGATTTGGATTCAAGAAAATTGGGATTTTACCCACCAATAAATACTAAGGGTTATCTAATAATCATAAACAGTCACGACAGAGTTGTGATCATTTGTGTGATATTTTACAGCTGGAAAAAAAAATTGATAAATATCTGGTGATAAAATTTGTGACCAGATATCAAATGAAAAAAAGTATTCTTTAAAATTCCACAAATAGTACTTAATACTATTAATGACTGGAGACAAGAGTTAGTGGTTTTATTTAAGGCCAACTTCATTCTTAAACAAGAGCTTTCGGAGTAATTGTTTTTTTTTTTTTAATGAATTTTGTTTGTTCATAAAGATAGCATAATATTAAACAAATCTGACTCTTCAATGTTTCATTATACTTAATTCACAAAAACTATGATATTTTTATCACTGTAACGGGACAATAAAAATAAATCTGAAAGAATTTGTGTGTTTGGAAAATGTACCAATATCGTAGTAAAAAATGAGTAACTAATAACAGTTGCAAGACCAAACAAATTTAAGAAATTTTGCAATATATTTAGTAGTACATACATTTTGGTATTAACTTCAAGCTAAATAATATTCGTTCTTTGAAATTAATATATTAAAAGATTATGGTTTTGTGAATTGAATTAAATTTTTTGATTAAAAATGTTGTTATATTTAATTAATTTGTAGCATATCATGCTACATTGTGTATTAACTTGCATAAGTTATATAGTTCATTTACATGCTTTTCAGTGTTTTTTTTTTTCGGTTTTATCGCAATCCACCACACAATCTTGTCCCAATTAATAACGTAAGAAAATAACCAGCATGTTGAGAGAAACTGAGTCTTAAGGACAAAGAAACCCGGCCATACTGGATTTTTAAATTTTTTTTCTAAAGTTTCACTTATGAGTTACTAATACTGATCCAAACATTAGGCATGATAGTGCATACATAATAATCTCTTTAAACTTTCATACCTCATTAGATCCTGTTACTATAAACAGGTTAAAGTCTGGAACCACTGGAGAAAACCACTACTGATTTATTCGTGAGAGCAACTACAACTACCATTATTACACTCGTCCACAAATGGTAACTTCAACAAGTGTGTCCAGAGCTATGTACTAAGCCTTGTCGATCCATGAAAAAAAAAAATAATAAACCTGAACAGCAAGCTTTGGATTAATATTTCTAAAAGAAACATGGCCGGGCCAAATCTTCCCTTAAAAAAACCAGCTGGGAAAAAAAAACAGCCATTTTACATAAAACATATTCCAAGTAAACAGCAAAGCAATCAGTTTATAGGATTAGAATTATACCTACATTGAAAAAACCTGAATGGAAAATAATAATAATAATAATAACTTTTCAAGTTGCACGATTTAATCTTAAATTAAAATTAACTTAACTGCCAAGGAAACAGAAGACACATTCTGTGTACCAAATAGAAGGGGAAAAAAAAGTATTTTATTTTAAAAAATTATAATAATTTTGTTTTCAAATATGCCATCCAAGCAAAAGCATCACCAAGTTGAGCATTCTGTATAACTATTTCATTGTCCAGTTATATCACAAACTGAGCTTGTTACCAAATGTTTCATTCTTTACATGAGATGATTTATGGACCTGTATGCTCAACACAGGTAAAACTCAGAAAACCACAAAACTACTGAATAAAACTAACTAAACCATTTCTACAAATTTAGCAAAGGCAAATTCTGCACATACCATAAATCTATTGAACAATATTTTTTGTTAAACATAATTAACATTTTTGTTGGATGAATGACCTTAAATATAGAACTAATGAGCTCACAGCTGAGGCAACAAGCAACGGCAAAGGAACAAACTTAAAATAATAATTCTTATAATAAAACATGTAACTACTGTCTACATTTACAAAAATTATCAAAATTCTTGGTATAAAATAATACTGTCCATTTTACAGTCCACTTTATAATCACTGTACATGCTTAATACATACATAATTATTATTATAAATGTACAAAATCTAATAGTAACCTTCAGTTATTTTTATATTTACACATTTTGTAAAAAAAAAAAAAAAAAGTATTTTCAGTATCTTATTCTCTAAATAAGTACTGCTAGCAATACATATACAACATTGTGAACCACAGAAGATAGGCCTACCTAAGTTCAGAGACACGTATGTCATCACAAAAGTCTTTAAACATATTTTGGGTGGCAAGGCAAGCTATGTTTGTTGGCAAACACCCCCCCCCCCCTTTCCCCCCAATGGCCAATGAAATTTTGATTTCGCTGCTATGTCATTACAGCTAGTGAAATTAACCCAAACAGTGCCCTCCCAGGCACTTAATTAAAATTCTGAATTACCCTATTGTCAGCCCAGAGATCTTTGGGTGTGAATACAGAGCACAGATTCTACATCATATCTTTCTAACTTCACCAAATCTCCCCACAAGCTAATGCCCATCGGTTAACACACTCCATGTCACCCTGCCCCCTTGGGGTACCTGGTGGCTTGAAGACGACACGCTCGACCAAAGTTTTAAAAACCAGGCAAATCCTCGTGGCAGCGTGTGATATCAGACTGTTAAGTGTCGCTATTTGCATTCAACCATATGTGGCACTCCCGTACATCCATTCATCATATTACCTCGGTCAACGTACTCACGTTGTACATACTTCCAACTTATCATATGAATCAAAAATTTTTCTTACAACTTCCTACTACCCCCAAAATGAATGTATAGTAAATGTTGTTACAACCCACATTTCCTTCTTAAAAAAAATTTGTCCGTTAATACAATTATGATTTCTCAAGTATGTTAGTAAATGACAACCCTTACAATAAAACTCTCTTATAATATGTATATCTTATAAGGAATTGCGGAATTTCTTCTTTGTTTGAGCTAAAACTTTGTAACAAGAAAAGATTTGGTTTTTTTTCTTTTTTTTTCTCCCAATTTCATTTTTAAAATAGAAGATTTTGGTTTCATTGGTTTTGAATTTACACCTACATTTTATGTATGACAATGATAATCATCCAACATATATGACAGTAAAATGATTTTTAATAATTTTTTTTTTTTTTAAGAAATACTGTCGTGAAACAAGTTAATTTTTTTTTTTCAAATAAAAGAACATAAAATATGTCTGGAGCATATCTATTCAGAACCAAAAACATTTTGCATTCATAGGTTTTTTTTTTTTTTAGTATTAACAAGATTCAGGAATCAGAAAAATATCATAAACCAGACACAACTGCACAACTGTAAAAGAGATTCACAATAGTATATTTTTTTACAACAGAAAACTTAAATCCTTGAACTAGTTAATTAATATTCTCTAATTAAAAATTTTATTACTAGCAATTTCATAACAACAATTTGATTTTTTAACACCGATGAGTTTTTCTTATTGAGGAGTTAAATGATAATGCAAGAAGACCCTAAGTACATAATTATCTACACTTAAGTACAAAAACATATTTTATAAATAATTTGTTTAATAATATTTAGGACATTACAGCACAGAGAAATAAGAATAACAACGATTGTTGAGTTAAAGATAAATAACTATAAAAACAGAGGGAAAAAAACAGATGCCAGGAAAAGCAAAACACCCAACAAGTATCATCTTGAACATTGCAGGCACTCAATAGTGCTCCCACTCAAATTGCTCCAGCTCCGACGACGTGTAGCTCTCCGCAGGCCGCCCCATTTGACTGACGTGATGTGGCATCCTCTGGTGGGTGAAGAAATCATGCACCTGCTGGTCGAACAGCATCAAGTCAGCAGCGGCGGCCGGATCACCAAAGGGGTGAGGGGTGTGCGAGGCGTTAATCCAAGGATCCACAAGCAGTGCCTGACACTGCTGCCGCTTCATGTTCGGTCCTGCATTTTCACAAGAAACACGCATTAGAATACATTAAAAAAATTATTACACACATGTTACAAAATTTAATTTGGAAACTTCTCTCTACGATCCCTTAGATTTAAATGAGTAAATTCATGTACAATCAAAAACATCCCATACACCAACAAACGGTAGTTTGTGTCCTACAATACTGGAAAACCTGCAACGAAAAATATTTTTAAAAAAATGTGAGCGAGTATTTCACTACTTGCCAGTGATGGTAAATATATCTAACCTCGGTAATGAGTAAATTCATGTCTTATGTTGCAAATTAACTTATAATACGAAACTCAACAAAATTTCACATTGAATTCAATAAAATAATGCTGAATGTTATAAATATAAAACAGCTGTGATTTCAGCTACATTTCTTTACACGAATCACACATAGTTTCCGCACCCACCGCTAACATTCGCTGCCGAAGCAGTCACATTGACTATTGAATCATTCGATTTGCAGAGTAAAAGGTTAAACTAGATACCGTAATGAAACTGCTCTGATACAAGCAAGAAAGACTTGAAAAAATTGTGAACCCTGTCTTTGGACCCGATTTTCAAAATGAAATTTTATTAAATACTACCCCTTTTGTTAAAATTCATTAAACTGTTAATAATTTGCCCGCTACAGATGGCAGCACCACGGGTACACATTTACGTTTCAATTGACTTTTGTTCCATTCACAAAATTACAACTACAAAATTCCGTGTACCAAGAGCTAAGATGTTTACATATCAAAAAAAAAATAACAACACACTATAAAACACCAAAAATACTTTGACACTCCAACGTGCAAAGTTGAGCTCCTTACTTGAGCCATAAATGGTCTTTATAATGGGGGTGTAAAGTCATTCAGTTGATTATATATATATATATATATATATATATATATATATATATATATATATATATATATATATATAAAACACACACACACACACATAGTTATTTTATATAAAACCATCAATGTTTAAAATACACTATTACTGCACCTTTATATAACTCGAACATATCCCAAACACCAAAAAAAAAAACTTTTAAGTGCTGCTCTTATTTTCATTCTAGGGAAACACTGGGAAAATTTTACCACTTTTCAAATTAAAACTATAATTCATTTTAACATGATGGTAGGTACTGTTGTTTTCTCTTTAAAAAAAAAAAGTAACAGTGTTTATTAAGGTACACATTTTACAAGTTACACTTCTATAGCCCGAGACTTTCACAGCCGGCAGCACGGTCGTTACACATTTCCGTTCCATGTGACTTCCGTTCCATTCCTGAAATTACTCCTACCAAATGCTGTGTACCGAGAGCTAAGCTGTTTACACATCAAAAATTGATTACATGTCTTAACATTCAACTATTATATCTGAAGCTAGACCTCTCGGGACAGGGCTGAGCTGCAACCTTCATGGAAGCAGGTGTGCCAAAAGAAAATCGGTGCAAAGATTGCCAAACAATAACAAAATTGCGTAGAGCAGTAGACCTCCCACAACAGAAAAAATATCACTGTTCTAAGAAACACGCCAACTTTCTAACCCAACCCCATGACTTCTGAGGAGTTTATAGAAGTCTGTGATGCGGTGGTTCAAGAGGGTAATATGGCATATTTTCTGAGGGGGAGGAAGCAGATTGTAAATCTGTAAAACTATTGCACATCGCATGTAACACAAGCCCATGTTCATGTTGTACGTTGCTTCTGGACTTTCTGTCAGATGGAAGTGCAGACATTCTGGGTGTGACTTTCTATACTGTCCGAAACAAACCACTTGGTATATAACACCTATCAACATTAGTTGCCACTTCACTTTTCACTGGAATGACACACACCACCACAGCTGACATTCAGAAAAGCTTGACTGTATACAGAACTTCAGAAAAAAATAAATGACGATCTGCTCGTAAGTTTCATGTAGTGATACAAGCTCAAAACTTGAATTTTCCCCCATCAAGATGTTCGGCATGAACAGTATGGATAACGATTAGTATCACCTGTCTGTCCAAGTACATACTCAGTATGTGACGTAATGATAGTACATATAATTGTAAAGTGGCAGTTCTCCAAACCTAAAGGTTGGTTTTTTGCATTACAATACTTTAGCCACACATCGCTTTTACTGGACTTTTCATGCAACACAAATGCATCTGTATGAATCCCTTTAGGCATTGCATTATCTCCCACTGAGGTCTGTATATCATACAAATAACAAACACTTAAGAAGATACAAGCCATAAAAAAATACTAACACGCACCATTATCATTTCACATATTTCAGAAAAGATATAAGTGCCATGACATGAGTAGGCAAAACTGTAAGTCAATGGGCACCATTTATAATAACTGCAATAGCTGTGTTAATAAATTGTAATTTTCGTGATTTTTGTGATGGTAGTAACAGTAACAATACATACGATTCGAAGCTTTTCTTTTACGGGCCGGCTTCTTTTGCATCCCAACAGCTGGTCTCGTCGCAACATGAACTTGCGACTTTCTCCCAGACACTACCCCGTCTGGTTCTTTACTGGTCTTGCTAAATGCGTCAAGAGCTGGTGGCAGCTCTGGCAATTGGATGTCTGACATCTCTTCGTTATCCAAGCGGAGTGCTTCGTCGAGCAGAGAGTTGACCACATTGCCTGGCAATGGGTGATGCCAAGACAGAGCTGCACATAACACAATGAATAACACATATCAGTTCAGCCACTTGCCATACTGATATCAAGTAACATCCAATCTCTGTCATACAGCTATTATAGTAGGTCTAAACTAAGATATAGAAATATAACTCATACAAAAGGAATTAATTAGCAATGAACTGTCACCAGTCCAACCCTTATGCACGTACAGCAACTGAGGCTTCTGAATAAAACTGTTTTTTTCTTTTAATTTCTGCATCAGTATCTAACCACCGGTATATTTTTTTTTCAAAAGAAAGATATTAGTAAAGCCTATAATTACCTTTTTTTATTGGCTTTTAATCTGTAACACATAACTATTTAATTTTCAAGGTTTTTTATTTAATTATTATTATTTAATTTTTTGTTCTTAAAAATTCCAACAAGCAGTTTAATCCACATGATATATCAATGTACTAAAGTATGTCTTACTATTTAAAAGGACTCCTTGGATTACCAGCCTACTTCATCTTATTTAAATAGTACATATTACATACCTTGCAAAACTGCATTATATCATTATATAGTTATATACATGTCACTGCAACAGTGTTATAATTGCGTAGCAAATTATGTGGGCAGCCCTAGTAAGATTAGTCGGGAATGCACACTATTTTTTGAGAACACTATCGAAGGGCATGCAATATATTGCTGGAGGCCGATAAAACTTAGTTTGGACACTGCTCAAAGCAAAAGATTTGGTATGTTCGGTATTTCTGCTAGTGTGTGATGAACTTTTCATGAGACTTAGCCTTTGGCATAGTATAAGCTGTTGGCTCGCTTGTATGTTACAGGAGAGTTCATGGTTAAATTGGGCTGAGCATACCTCGTTACTGTACTGTGTTACAGCTTTTGGCTTTTATCTAGTACAGGCCTTTGAAACAAAGTTTAAGCAATTAATTTTTTCCAACTCAGGGATAATAGGTGTTAGCAAATGTTTGCTGTAAAAAGAGAGATCAGGTGACAGAGACTGTGCTTTAAAATAAACACTTCATGTCTGAATAACCTCGTGCAGAACGCGATTCAAGTAGAGGGAGTAAGTGTCTTCTGGACTATTTTACCATTATCAAGATTTTTGTCTAGCCTATCTTTTTTTTTACATTTTAATATGTATTGAGTTGGGTATACGATTGTTATGGCAATTTTTCATTATGTATTCTGAGAGGACTGACAATGGAAAAGTAATGATATTTCCTTTTGTGAATTAATTTATTTCAAAACTATAATGTTTGCAATTTAAATTTTTGTAATGATCTTTGCCAAGTGGTATTGCCAAGCAATCAACTTAGTAACATTATTTCTTAGTGTCCTTGTGACACCTTTTGGGGTTTTTCAGTTTCGTGAATTATTTCTTTCTTTCAGCTAATATTAAGGAGAGCATTGTTCAATTTATGTTGTATATAGTCATTTTAAGTGTGAGGGATGCCACTGTGGTACAAGTGAAATTTTTTTTATTGCATTTACCAAATACATTTAGTTTCGCTGAATCATGTGTTTACTTTTGGATATTTTTATGCTCATCTTTTATAATATCCCTATGTACTTTTGCCCTACTCCCGGGTGGGTGGTAGTAGGTTTGCCACGCCTCTCCCGCAAAGAGAGGGGTTACACTTCCATTACAGCCTACAGAATGGCAAAGTTTCTATTTCTTCCCTCACTTTCACACAATTTAGGTGAAACCAATAGTTCAAAAACATAAGTGTTATCTTAACTAGAGAGTATTTACCTATATAAAATAAAATTAAATGTCCAAGAAACAAAACTGAATTTATAATATAAAGAGAAATACAGAAATTTTATCAACTTCAACCATACACCAGGCAGAATTTTAAGTTCGTAACACAAAAATTAACATTTTACATTTCGGTTTTATCTATTGAATACGCACTCACCAGTGTGTGTAAGAACCAAGTTTGTCATGAACCGAACTGCCTCTGGTAGCCAGTGTATGCCGTCTTTGGCTCGCCTGCAACAAAACAAAGCTGTCAAATACTTGTCATACGGAAATAGCAAAAGGCAATACTTTAAATCATAAATACAGTCAGCACTCTTTAAGGGCCCGCCTACAAGCAAACTCACACTGTGTGTAGGGCTTCAGAAAAAAAACCACACTATTTAAAACCTGCATAAAAATAATCTGAGTTGGGGTCTGTTTACAAAAAGCATTTCAAAATACTATCGAGAGCGGATGAAAAGATTTGTTTCCGTATTTAATTTGAGCTGTAGTTTTAAAATATTAAAAATGACTAAACCGCATGATTTCAGAGTAATGTTTAGGAATGAAACATCAGGATTTCTTGAAAGCTTAAGGAACTTGCATTACACCTTCATCCTGATTTCCCCACCATACGTTATGGTCACCACTCATTATGCACAAGAAGACTGCAAGCAAGTTCAGAGCCTTGTGCTTAGAGGTGACAATACTCTAGAAGCACCAGCTACATTTACGGTTCCATCTCACTAGCAAAAATTCACCCCTGACTAGGTGGGCCCTTTAATGCGGCATTAATAGATTCTGTAGAGTTCAAATTTTGTACAGATAGCTCTGTTGACATTCATGCTTTCTGGAGGATTTGGGCTTTTTATTTTATCTAGTTGACTAAGATATCAGAAACATTTTCAAACAGTTACACTCATGTATAATTTTTATTTTCCCATAGCAGCTTATTACAACTTGTTTTAGTAATCATTGAAAAGTGTATTATTGATATTTTGTGGTCCAATAAAAACTACATTGATCTTTCAACGAACTGGGAAAATCAGTAATCAAAATCAGCTGATGTCAAAAGTTAAATGTATGAACAGCACAGAAAATTACATGAAAGGAATTAATCAGAACAATAGCACAGACAATTATTACAGTTTAGTGTCATAGTTGGGTTTCTCAATATGCCGCTGTGTTGTTCAAGATTGTTGTTCGTCTATATTTAATATTTCGGTTGCGACTGTCTCGTCAACATCAACCCACTGAGTTGGTCTATAATGTGACTTGTTCTAATATCTTCCACGGAAGTCTCTGCTTTATCCATACATTTAACTTATGACATCAAATTATTTTAGATTGTTTCTGTGTGTTTATGTACTTACCTTACTTGGTCCATTCTTCAGGTTTCTCTACGACATTCAGCGCTAACAAGCTATAGAGTAGGTCCAAAAAAAATGGTTTAAATCAACCTACCCCACTGCAAGGATCATTCAAGGAACACAGAAATAGAATAACTGTACCATTTACTTGTGGACTAAATTAAATAACCTACACAATAAAACCATTTGAGGTAGGTCAATCATAAAATGTTGGCTTATTTTTCAGAAGAACTTGGGTTTTAAACCCAATCCATCTGATTTCGGTTTCCCATGTTTTGCTGAAATCACTCCAGGCAATGTTGGGATGGCTCCCAACTGTAGGCAGTTTAAAGTCACATAGATCCCAAGGCACAAATGAACATAGTTGTTATTACAAAGGCCCCGCCAATTGCAAACAAACACAATTTATTAACTAACTCTTTGCGAAAACTGGGTGCTCACTTGTGCTCTTTCATATTGGTCGCTACTGTTTTTCACCATTGCAAACTTTTATTTCACTATTAAAACACAATAATGAAAAGCAATAGTAGTTTAACAAGACACAGCACTTAACATATGATGATACATACTACTAATTAAACAATAGCCACTAATTTGCAAAGTGAACATGAAACTAACAAACCTGAAAATCTGCATGGTGAAGTAGTAATGCAGATCTAGAACATCATACCCATGATTTGCCACAACATCCCTCGCATACATGTTGGCTTCCATTACCTCGAACCGTAGCGTATGTTTAAGGAACTCCACCTAAATTTCGTAACATATATATTTATAAAATGAAATTTTAGAAAAATGCATGCAGTATATAATTTGTAATTTATGACTTTTTTTGATATACAGGATGTATCAAAATTCATGTTACAAGGCTTGAGGGTAGAACACTCTTATTATTTGCAACCATTTTTGACAATAAACATGTTGCCGGAAACGCGTAGTTAAGCCCCTGTAGCCCCAGAAAGAGTCAGCGTAGGCAACCCGTTGGGCTTTGTGCGAGACAGACGATGCTGTGGTGAATTACGTGTTTACGATGCCGGGCAGCGCTCGAGAGGACTGTATGATGTTGAATGCTGACCCCCGCCCCTTTTTACTTTCGTTGGTGGCGCCCTCACCTCTTTTCTTCCGTTCGTGCCATGCCATAGCACTGCACAGCGTGACATCGCAGTGTGTTTTGATATCACTGGTGGTCTGTCGTTGACTGTTCTGTCGTACAAGCAAACTCGTGGTGTCATTTCTTTCGCTGTGGTTCTGAAAAGGGCGACGTTTTAGTGGAGCTCAATGGAGTACACGTTTAGTGAGTACACAGACATGCTGCTTGTTTACGGGGAAGCTAGACAAAATGGACGAGCCGCCCGTCGCCTGAACGAAGAACGATATCCGGGTCGTAGGATTCCAGCTCACACCATGTTTGCAAGACTTACTCAGCGAATGCCTGATACTGGTACATGTGCCGTCACAAGACCAAATGCTGGTGCTCCACGCAGGGTTCGTACTCCCAGTTTTGAAGATGTACTTCAGAGATTTGAGGAGAGTCCGGATACAAGCACAAGGGCAGAAGGTTCCGATACGGACGCTGACAAAATGGCTGTTTGGCGAGTTCTTCATGAGCAACTCTTGTACCCGTACCACCTTCAAAAAGTGCAACACATGGGTCCGGCGGACTATCCTCTTCGAAGAGTATTGAGGAACCCCGAGTTAGCAGTTTTATTCAGCGATGAAGCCAAGTTCACTCAAGACGCTATTCTCAATTCGCACAACAGTCATGTTTGGAATGATGTCAATCCGCATGCAACGTGTGTTACAGCTCGCCAGGAACGTATTTTAGTTAATGTGTGGGCCGGTATTGTTGACGGCGTACTCATCGGGCCTTTTTTTCTTCCGCCACGACTTACCGGCGCCGGATACCTCCACTTCCTTCAGAACGAACTACCAGGTCTTCTTGAAGAGGTTCCATTGCATGTCCGACGTGTGATGTGGTACCAACATGACGGGGCACCACCTCATTTTTCCCTGCAAGTGCGAGAGTATTTAAACCGAACATTTCCCGTCACGTGAAAACGTATGCAACAATTTCAATGTTGTGAAACAAAGCCGAAGCTGTGATTGATTTCAGAGTTAAATTTAAATCTGTGCCATGATAAAAAGTTTATTTCTCTACTCGAACGCCTGCACATCCACAACATAACATTCTACAACGGGTTGCCTACGCTGACTCTTTCTGGGGCTACAGGGGCTTAACTACGTGTTTCCGGCAACATGTTTATTGGCAAAAATGGTTACAAATAATAAGAGCTTTCTACCCTCAAGCGTTGTAACATGAATTTTGATACACCCTGTATAAACCTCTAATAAATTACTCTTGATAATCACATCAACTCTTATGTGAATCTCAAATAGTCATACAGCAATTTGGTTTGTAGGTACTTCTTTTACGGTGGTACAAGAGGTATCATTCATAAACTGGTGTGCTTCGAGTACATTAACTTTGTAACCAAACTGCATTTTAGTGCATTTTTCATACACAACAGTTAAGTTTCCAGGTAAACCGAAACACAAATAATCCAGGGATAGTTGCTCCGGTAGAGAAACTAATATACTGAAAAAGTGAAATTCTTTCTTTCAATGTCTTAAAAAATCTTTGATGCTTGTCAAATTTTTTTTTATTATTATACAGAACTAAGTCTTAAAAATACAAAGGAACCTGCTTGACTATTTCCAGTCCCTTCACAAATGAATTCAACGAAACTTCCATTTTTTCAAGTACTGTAAAAAATTACCAAAATAAACGAGAACATAAGACGTAAGAAAAAAAACTGTAGGGGTTGAAATTACATAGCTCTTCACAGCGGCTACAATATGGGACCTCAAAGATTTAGTGGGCAGCAAACAACTTAGGCACAGACTGAGAGCTCACCAAATGAGTCGTGCCAGGGGTTGGAACTGAACCCGCTACCCTCGCCATACAAGAGTGATGCTTCAGCGATCACGGCCACAACGCAGCATGTCCACGAGAAACTTCTACATGTGTAGATAAAGGTTTGTCACATTTGACTAACAAATGCACCACCTCAAAAAAGTTTTCCTTCGTGATATAAAAAAAAAAAAACATTACGGCATAAAAAAAAATCCCACTGATGGAACCCTGAGGAGGGTCCAAAAGGCCCGAGGGGCAGAAGGAATGAAACCCCCTCCTCCTGACCGCAACTCACATTGGATTAGCAGGGGCGCAAACCTGTACAATTCGCAAAGGAGCCCACACGAGTTTTGGGCGTGGGTTTTAACCGACACAAGCCATCTCTGGATACAGTGCTTGTATGTTGAACACAGCCCGTGTGTTGGCCTATAGGGATGCAATAAGCAGAAAACCTAAAAAAATATACAGAAATTTTTCCATAAAACATAGTTTTGACGTTTACGTTTATCAGCCCCATTTTACAGTCACAATTTTGCAAGGGTAAGCGCGCCCCTTCAGTGAGGGGCTTCTTAATTTCTGGGGGAAGGCTTGGAACCTCTTGGCAGTTCCCCCCCCCCCCTCCCTTTCCACCCTGGATCTATGCCCATGAGCATACTTTTTCTGGGAATGAGACACGACACAGTAGAAGCAATATACCTAAATGTACAATGAGCACTGAAAGACGTATTCCCCACTTTTGTTTTAAAGAGAATAAGTATTTGTGTTTTTATAGCACATCTTAAGCCACAAAGAAAACAAGATGACAGGAGCCAGAAAAACAAAATGCTCTGAACACCTTAGTGCTCGTAACTTACTAATGCAGCCAGAGGTTGGATGCCACCGTATCACTAAACGACAATCCTCGCCATACAAGCGCGACAACTTTGTATCCAAACCCACAAACAAGGACCATTTTTTTTTCATTTATAGCACACCAATCAGATATATGCATAAACAGGTTAGTACATGGGATCAACTTTCAACTGTATATTCCCGGCAAATGCTGCAAAAAAATTCAACTTGCATACCTTACACTTGTTCCAAACAATATATTATTAGATATTAGAAAAGAAAACATTTAGGAAGGATTTAAAAGTGTGCCGCCGTAACACTTCAGTACCAATGTTTGACATTGCCCAAATAACACACAGTAATGCAACGAGAAACGTGGCGGATGTTGCCGTGGATTGTGGGTTTTCTCAAGGTAATCCCGTTTCCCCCATCAATTCATTCCGTCGCTGCTACATCTCCCATCTCATTTCATGCATTCTTCAGGCTGGCCGGAACGGGGAACTAAATTTTGATGACCACAGTAATGGTAATTCCAAAATTGAAGCTGGATCCAAAACCAGTTGTGTACCAATTCAGTGCTCATTCAAGAGTCATTAGAGGGGCTGGGATTGATCCCGTGAACCCTGTCATGTGAGTGAGATGCACTAGTGATCACAACTTACGACCCCCAATTCAATCATGATTCTTACCTTTTTATATTAGCAAAAATCAGGGAGTTTTGAACCGGCCCTTTAAGAATATTGATGTCCAATTATATCTGATTATGAATAGACTTATTTTTTACTCATAGTTTACTGTAAGTGAAACTATTATTACTGTTCAGAAAAAAATCAGCTGCTTCACCAATGGCCAACGCAGGCCCAAAGATTATTTGAGGAGCTGAATTCCATTTTAAACTCTCAAAAAGTGCATGTGCAGAACATTGCTTTGCTGACAGAGTCCAAAACGAAATTTAAACAACACACAACGCAATGGGTTTTTAATTATATGAGACTTAAATAACATGTTTATTAATGAGTTTTATAAAATCCAAGGTGAAATTTACAGACATTTAAGCCCGTGAAGCAATAAAAATTTAATTAAGGACTTTTTAAATTTGGGAGGGCTACGAACCCTCTCAATACAATTTTTTGTAACATGATGGTGGATGTTTAAATTTCTCTCCTGTATATAAAAACAAATAAGTGAACTATAAAGACACAAAGTAAAAATACAAAACACAATGAACATACTTGCCTGTTTTATAAGGAAACCACCATAACAATTTTGAGAAATGGGCAATGCAGTTGTCCAAATAAAGAGTGTTTCTTGTGGCAAGTTCTGGTTTAAAAACTTCATCAATTTCAAGAGATTATCTTTATACGCACATACACCATTTGGACCCCATCTAAAACACAAAAAAAAAAGTTTAAAACTGTGATTTAGATGACAAAGTGGAATGAAGAAAAGAGTTAATGGTGACTCTATTTTTGGTATAGAATAACTTGAAAATCAAAACTTTTCCACCCATTATAAGGGCATACTTGCAAACAAAAAATTATAAATGATGAAGAAATTTGAAAGAAAAATAACATACTTATGTATACACATAAATATTATTAAATGGAAATTAAAAGAGTACTAGATTAATAATAAGTTGTACAAACACTACTGTAACAACTACAACATTATGAACATATAATACAATACAGAGTATATATAAAAATATAAGCCTCATACCTTCAAACTGATGTTTCCTAAGGAATGCATTGCAAACAATTATTAAACAGCATTAATACCTAGCCAAAATTTGCACATTGACTTATACACATTCTAAATCATAATTCTGGCTTGATAAAAATGTGGTCTACACAAACAAAATTTTTTGGAGTGTGCCCAAAATAAATTTTAATTTAATAATTACTCATAAATGACTAATACTTGAAAAAAAATTTAAACATGGCTAAACTGACACAGAATAAAGCAAGGTATTATTGCATTTATTTACTTTAATGATAACAGTTTTAGTACATCATTAACATAATGAACAATATACCTAACAGTTTTGGGCAATTCCTATAGAAAGTTTGGAGTCATTAGGGTATGGTTCAGACCCTTGTGTGCATGATTGCAATGTTTTGCGACTTACGTCAGTCTTACGACTGAATCTTTCTGGTGATGCAAATAGTATGTCACTCCAAAACACTTTTATTTAGAATCAACTCACTCAAACATAGATATTGGTTGGTCATGTTACACACAAATGTAACAAAATGATAGCAAATTCATTATGCATGTAAAAAAATATTTTCAAAAAAGTGTAGAAAAAAAGCATCCAACACAATTTATACTTAATGTTCCAATCAGACCACACACTATTTTACTTGCAGTAAAATGCTTAATCCTGCACATAACCAAGAAGTATGCTTGAAGTCTTTCCCTTCATCCGAAATTCAAAATGTCAATAAGACTGTCTTACACGCAGAGTTCATTATTTCATTTTCATTTCATTACTATTAATTAATGTAATCAAATATAAATTTATTCCTACATCTCTTGCATTATTTTTAGGCAAAAATTTTCTCACTTGACATTCCCTAAAAGTTATTTTCGAGTTGTGAAAGGCCACGCAAGTACCATAGTAACAAAATTTTTACAGCTATTTAGTAAATATCTGTTTATAAAATTTAAACTAAACATAAAATGCAAAAGTGATATTGTGATAATTTACAGAAAAAATCCTCAAATAATTGAAGTTTCTTTATTTGATCATGGTTCTGAGCAATTAATAAGGGTTTCTGTTTTCAAACAAGGAATCAATTTGATTCATTCAAAATCTTTTTCACTTAATCATGGTTTAGTCTAGTTTGATACATTAGAATCTTTTCTTAATATATAGAAACAGATCAATCTTACTTTCAATATAGTTGGTTATAAGGCTGAGTTCTCAAATTAATAAATGTTACTGGCTAAATCTTGCACACATGTTTATTAATGGGTTTTATAGGATCCATGATGAAATTTAAGAGCATTGTGGCAAAGATGTATCACAATATAATTTTTTTTTCACTAAAAGTGTTGAAACAAATAAAATTGTCATTATTTCAAGTGGTGTTAAAGCAATGTTCCAATGCACAGTGAATTAAATTAACCTAATGTATTTTTGTCACAGTATTAAGATACAAAATATTTAAGTAACATAACTTATGTTATTTTTATTAAATTTACTATTAAAAAATTACAATGTATTGTGTTACAATGTCCCAACAAAAACAGCACTGGCAAATTTAATATATACATATATATATATATATATATATATATATATATATATATATATATATAGTGCTATCTTAATATTAATAGTGGGTATTTTATAATTTTAAATTATAAATTAACATTCATTTCTGTAAATAAATTTGTAAAAAAAAAAACAGGTTTTAATATTCTGAAGTTTGTAATACAATAATAGATTGATTAACGTTTTTATTTCCAAATATGAGAGTTGAAATTGGAACTGCAATCTACAAATGTTTGGAAAGGGTCCAACACTAGTTGAGAACCCAACCTGATTGAAGTGAGTATGAGAACACAGTCAAATACAATAATTGTTCAAATAAGTATTGTTTAAGCTGTTTTCAGACGTACCTTGATAGATCCCACAAACATGAATTCATGACAATCACATCAGCTGGTGAGTCTTTCCCTTCTTTTATGGCTGTAACTACATCCTCGACAGTCTTACTGTACGAACGAGTGAGGAAATAAAACTCCAAGCTCACATTTTCAATCTAGAATAAACACACATTCAACAAAAAAATGTCTGACCAAACATATTTTAGTCACATCATATCAAAATAATTACTTCCTGCATACTTTTAAAAGTCTAACAAAAATTAATTTTATGTAATCCATCTAATAATATTGACACATTAAAAAACAGACATATAAAAGAATTTATTGTTACAATGACATGAAAATAAGGTACCTATATGGATGATTTTAGTGCGAATTATATTTCCAGATTTTTAAGAATTTATTACCAAGATACTTCTTGAAAGTTTACAATCTCATAGTATCGGAAATGAACTAATGTTCATTGCTTCTGGTAGTCCGAAAGTATTAAATATTTATATCTCTGGTATTTTTTTATGGCCCTAAGAAAAAAATCCATCATAACGGGACACCACATTTGTACTGAACTAAACAAAAATAAATTTTTATTTAATCATAATTAACTTTGAATTTCAAAGGTTGCAATGGAGCAAGGCATATTTTAAGGCAGACATTTCAAAAGCAAACAAAATACAGACAGAGATTAACACGTGATATTTGAAGAAAATACTATGTTTGCAACATTGAGTAATGGTACATCTTCGGCACACATTATGTCAGGTATGTTTACACCTCATAAAAGATGGTGTTAAAAACCTGAATATGTTTTTTTTTAAATATTTTTCTTCTAAAACGCCTAAGCCATGCATCGTGAGTGAGTATTTTATTATTTTACCGCCACCTTCAGGCATGTCACCAATCCCACTGCAGATTATACCTCCACCATCTCTAAGAGCACCACTACTTTCCTTTCATGCCCTTCACACACACACGTCCCAGCAACCCTAACAGCTGGCGGGAGTGGAACTAGTCATGTGCAAGGTAGGAGTGTGACTAAGCAAAAACTAACTTTCCAACCAGCCAACCCCACCACCAATGCAGCACAAACAACTGCTCTTGAGGCAGGACGAAAGAGAACAGGATAATGCATGCACCCTAAAGGATCAGATGCCATCTCCTGCCAATCACATGAGATCTGCCTCAGAAGTAAGCTGAAATTAAGAATGTTGAAATGAAGGAGCACGAAATGACAGCATCACACAAAAAAAAACCTAAACCATGGCAAAGCCTGCCGAACTATCGGTATGACAATACCTACCTGGAAGTTTCCAGGCTTAGCAGGGCCTGGGATTAACCGGGAATATCAGAAGTATGATAAACTGCGAGAAAAAAGTATATCAATTAAGTACAAGACTGACTGGAGTCCCAAGTTCAACTACCACATAAAATACTACAAAAAAAATTAAATTTTAAAACATAAAATGTCTATAACACAAAACACATAACACACGGGCCACCGTCTCTCACCTTAAACTGTCTGTGTTCTTGGAAACTCCTTCCGCGGGTGAGCGAGCTGCCTTCCAACAGTTTGTCCCCCTTAAATGATGGCTCCAACTGGGACAAAACATTACACACAATGTACTCACTCTTCATTTTTGCCATGTAAAAATTGCCAAAAATTGAATTGCAAACAATAACTACGAGTCACTTACCTTAGATTTGAGGTCACAAGATCGTAAGAATGAATTTGATTTAATCAAACAGACTAGGTCTTTGTAAATGGCTCTGATATCTGAAAAACGTATAAAATAAAACTTACTTTACAAATTTACAAAAATTACAAATTAGTTTTTAATACCTACATAATTTTAAAGATATTATTTTGACAATTTAAAACAGTACCAAACATAATAGCAAAAAAAAATTTGTATTTGTATCACTATTTATTTTGAACTTATTAAAGTTTAAAGTACTGTACCTATTTAAGTGTAATAAAAATACATAACTTACTTTAATAATGTTAAGTACCCAACTAATCAAGTATCCTCAATTTAAAAAAATAATATTAGGCCTACTTTACATAGAAAACAATTAAAAACTTTTTACTGTGACCTATGAAAATATGACAAAAAACGAATGGGAAACAAAACAAGTAGGCTAAAGTATTTTTAAACAATTATTCGTTATGATGTAGACTAAAACCTCAATACCCTGAAATAACGATGGAAGAGTCTGTCTAATTGACAATTTGTCCATGATATTAAGAGGAAATAGATAATGGGTGGATAATTAGCCATCAGACATAAGAATCTAGGACGTTACTGTCTGCACACGCAGAGGCTATACTTCTTATACGAGGTTCCCGCATTTAACATCTGCATTACTTTCTAGCACTGCCATGAAGGGGGAAAAGATAGAGAGACTGCCGGCCACTGATGGTGCGATACATTTCTATTGCTCGATGGTGCAGGGTTACTAATGGCAGCAACTGCGTACAATTTCATATACTTTCAAATACTTTGGTAAACGTACAAATACTTTCTCAACTCTAAACTCTCAACTCTCCGGTGTTAATATTAAAATTGTTACAATATGTATTGACATTTCCAATTGGGTTATTAATCATATTTGCAGCTATTATAAATCTTCTGATATTCTTAGATTACATTGAAGACCAGGAAAGACCAGGAAAGACACTAGTAAAAGTCTACTTTCAACCCATGATTACAAGTGTTTCAAATACGTATTTCCTATCCCTCTCATGTGTGAAGTTGCAATTTTGACACGCATGGCAGCTACGCCGCATTGTGTTTTAGAATTTAAAATGAAAACGGCAATCTCCATACATTATCATATTGCCATGATAATATATACCAAAGTACTTTACGTTTGCCCGGTACACACGCATACGGGAAACTGTAAATAATCATCGGGGGAGCAGTGCACCCTACAAGTCCAGATAGCCAACATAAAGTTGCACGCTAGGTTTAGCTGGCGACAAGCACAACAAATTGCAATGCAATTGTCTAGATCAGCCTTTATCAATCTGTGGGTAGCGACCCCGAGGGGGGTCGCGAAGCCTTACTCGGAAAAGAAAAAGGAAACACTATTTTATTACCTGAATCATAGTATTTTGCTGCTGACTAAGAGCTTTCAACTTTTGTTCAAAGAAATCCAACGGCTTATCAGCTTCTTTTTTATGCTTGGTTGTGAGATGCCGCATAAGCTTTGACGGTTTCATACTCTCACGTGATAAAACATCGCCGCAAATTACACATTGAGGTTTATTATTTATGACTGTGAACCCGTATTTCAAATAACCGTAATGTCTATTATTTTTTGGGTTTGTTTCACCACCACCGCTATTGACACTCGTACCAGATGTTGAAGGCTGTGATCTTTTGAGAAACTTATCCATTTTATAAACGCGCCGAGCAAGTGAAAAACAAAAGAATGACGTCCGTACTCATCTGTGACTACGCTTAACTGGGTGAGATGAGAGTTGAAACAAAAGAACATTGCGGGCGGCGGCGGGTGGCGCGTGCGGGTCGCTTCCTGTCGCCGCAATGACAATGCGGCGTGGCAACGTGGCTGTCGCCGACGCAGTTTGGCCCGCGCGAGTTGGCGTCCAAGTTAAGTCGCACGTAGCCTTACCAACTTACGTCGTACTTACTTTCAATACTCTCGCGGCTTCCTGCAGAGTGTAGATCCGAATAAGGGGGTCGCTGGAATTTTTCAACTTGTAAGGGGGTCGCCGGAATTTTTCAACTTGTAAAGGGGTCGCGAAATCAAAAAGATTGAAAAACACTGGTCTAGATCGCATTTAACATTAACTACCATCTTTAAGCATTAGGTGCAACTTTCCGAGTCCATTGACCATGGTGTGACCGCTTGCGGAATTTTTAATTTTATTGAATTTATACTTTACCAACCGTATTTATAATAGCACTCCAGTCTTTTTATTATTTTATTTCTATTATTTATTTGCATGCAAAATTAAAGTAAGTTATGTATCACATCAAGTAAGTAAGTATATAACTTCTAACGCGCATACATAAAAGCACGCAACCTTTTTTTTTCTTTTAACCCTGACTGACCACATTATTATATAGGTTTACAGTACAATGAATACTTGTATGACAAGTAGTATAGGACATGTCTTGCAATATTAGTAAAAGGAGGAAGAACAGATCAAAATGGGGTATACTTATAAACACATATTTTTAAACAAGTTATAGCGTAAGACTTTTTGAATATATTATTACAAAGAAATATTTTTCAATTAATTATATGATAGATGTTTTCAGAATTCCTGAAATAAGCATAGTATTACATGTATAATTAATTATGACCTATAAATCAACAACAACAATAATAAACACTGGAGCAGCCAGGGTGGCAGAGATTCTATCAGCTCACGTTACTAGAGCCGACCACTGAGAGAGAGCCCAAGTGAAAAGGGCTTTTTGCGATTCTACCTGCATACTTAACACTGTAGCTGTAGTTTAAGGACCCCGCCTATCCGGGCACACATACGGTGTGTAGAGCATCAGAAAAAACCACACTGTTTCAAAACCTAAGTTATCAGAGTAAGGACTGTTTATGGAAAAGCATTTAAGAATACACCAAGGGACGATAAGTAGTTCTGTTTGCGTATTTTGTTTTTTAAAATTAATTTTTATAAAAGTGAAATCGGATGAAACACGTGTTTTCATAATAATATTTAGGCACAAAACACCCGGCAGAGATTCTTGAAAGCACTCAAGGGGCTTATATTACACCTATATCTTCATTTCTCTCCCATATAAAGTTATGGTTACCACCCTATGCACGACGAGAAGACAGTGTTTTAGTTCAGGGCCTTGCGCTTAGGTGCTAGAAGCACCACCGAGCATCGCACTTATGATCCCCCCCCATCCCCCCCACCAACACAAATACACACCCCTAACTATATGGGAAACTCAGGCCTTTGAATTAACATTGACCAAGCGCAAATTACTCTTCTACAGCGCTCCTAGTAATTTTATTCTCAGTGAGGGAAAATTACTGAAATCACTGTTACATAAATATAAAATTAATTTAAATAGTTTTTAATTTCAAAATTTTCTAGTTTTTATTACTTTTTACAGTAAATGTTCCGCATCACGTATACAAGTTTATTCCATGATCCTGACGGCATGATCATGTATGCTGTTTTAATTTAGTATGTCGAAAGATCCTTACCAAACAAAAACTATAATATCACAATAAAATTTATTTCAGGTGTTGTGAATTGTTTTTACAATCATAATTCATTGTTATATCACATGTTTTTGTTATGTCCAGGATGTACTAAATTAAAACAGCAAGCATCATGTGGTAAAAAGTAAGAATGGCAGCTTTCCTGCAAAAAAAATATATGTATATCAGAATTTCTAAAGTGACACTTTTCAATACCATAGACCTTCTTATATATATCCTGAAAACAGCATTTTAATACTCCAAATGGTTTCTGAAAATTGCTTTTTTGAATTTATTTTTAAGTAAATATTAACGTAAGTATATTATTAAATCATGAACTAACTGCTAAGTGAGTAGATATTGGTAATGGAGTTCAAAAAGAATATTTTGCTTAGTTCACCTACTATTGTGATGTTTATTTTGAGACAGGAGATAAAGTTTCTTACATTTCCATTATTTGGAAACTGTTTGTCCATGAATTATTCTAATGTCATTATATCATTACCTCTATGTTAACTATATTTTATATGATTTGTGTAATGAGTGGTATTTTACTAAGAATGGAAACAGTTAAAATTAATGGTGTTTGTGTATTTGCAACTATAAATATAAAGATAATGAACTTATACATTTTTTGGTTCATGTTGTTTGGAATGTTTAGTCATTTCTTAATTTGATGAATTTGTGATGTTTGCATTCAAAGCACTGTTTTGATACATGTAGTGACAAACGGTTCGGATGGCGAACTAAATCGTAAAATTGAATTCTTCGTATCATGTTCATTTTCTACATTTTTATGGATTTTATCAGATTCGTTCCATTATATTTTCTGCAGTTTGAATAGATGGTATTTAGTGGAGCATATATGAGGTTGTGAGTCCTTACTCTGCTTGCTATAGTAACAATAATTTATGTTGTGATTTAATAGCAAAGCTCTGACTGTTTTACACAAGAGATTGGCCTGATTGTTGTCTCAGCGATACTGTTTCCTTAATACTACCTGCAACTTGATCCAGAAGTCCTTAGGAATACAGCATAACCAAGGCTGTTATCAAAAGGACTGGGATGTTTAATGTCAGAAAGTTGCTGCCAGAACCAAGACTCTTTTCCACCTCAATTTTTTTCCCATTTCAAGTGAATATTTTTCAATATTTTTCTATATTTACTTTAAATATAAAATAAATTAGGGTGGAAAACATATAAGGGTTGAAAACAGTTTGGCCTAGGCTGCAACATACAAACATTAAATGTCCCTGTATTTTTTTTAAACAGTTCCAACTATGCTATATTCCAAAAATCTCTGGAGGCCTACAGAATCAAGTTTCAGCTAGTATCAAGAAAACAGTAGGGCAGCAACAACAATTACACCCATCTTTTGTGAAAAACTGTCTCGGCTAAGCTATTAAACCACAACATAGTGACTACTGCATCATCGTACAGGCTACCTAACAAAACCTATATAGGTAAGTACGGTAGTTTTTTTTAGAAAACAGTAAGAATTTGGAAACACTGTTTTCTGGATACATAAAAAGCATATGTTGAGTGCAAAATAACATTGGGAATTATATATAAATGTACATATGTGGAAAACCCGCAAATCTTACAATTTATTCATCATGTACCACAGGATCAATTTATACAGGATATGCTATCATCATCAAGCGATGAACTTAGATACGTAATACGAACTTGCACCGTTTTTAAACCCATAATTTCCCTTCCAACACCGAGTTTTTCCGAATATAGTGGATACAAAAAATGTTATATTACATGACAAACAAGCAACATCAGTAGAACTATACAATATTTTAGGATTTTTTTTAAAGAAAAGTAAATTAAATGACGGCTGAAAATAACAGCGGTTCAGATTTTAACTTACTCGAATCACCTAAAAATAAAACGCGTTTCTTTTTAAGCATACTTCGTGCATCAGATAACGTAAATATATCAGCCATTTTCACATTTTCTCATTAAGTTAACAGGATAAATTACTTTCATAAATCCACGCTTTTTACATCATACTACCTAACCTAACCTATAACTTCTAATCTCAAACTAAACAATATAAATAAATTAGATGATAAAAACAAAAGTTGGTGTTTCCTCAAAGTCAGAACTACAGAAGAAACAGCATGCTAAAGAATCGTTGAAATTTCAAATTTCTGGTTCTGTCACAATTGCAAACTTTAGTTTCCAAAACACCTTCCACAATAATTGATCAAATAATGGTGAAGAGGTTCTGACATCATGACAAACCTAGACAAAAACGTCACTTACGCAACCTTTTATGTTGGACATGTTAGATTACGAGTTTCTATCACATATTTTGAATTTTTTGTCTATGTTTTGAATAAACAATAGGTTCTAAAATATTACGAAGAAATTAGTGAATCATAATCGTGTCCCAGAGAAAATGGAATTTGTATCTGTTTCCGTCACAACGAATATTTAAAATTGCGAAGAAAACATTAGTGGTGAAAAGATAAACTAATGTTGATATAATTTTATCTGTAAAAAGTGCCGTCACCCGCGGTCTCGTGATCGAGACCCGGGGCGGTCCTAGTGGTTTTAGTAGCTCTTAATGAAATCTCCGGCGGGCGCCAGGTTAATTTGAGTATTAACCGAGGTGGTCGTGGGTTTTTTGCCCCTGCATGTTCCACTAGGATCGGCGGCTGTTGATGGTGGAAGGGAGTCCCTGCTTTTAATACGCACTGGCCCTAAACAGTGTAGAGGACTGTTTCCTAACTGTTCAGGGGGCGTCTATGAAATAAAGAAAACGTTAATTAGGTGCTGGTTTTTAATCCCGCATCTCACAAAGTGTGGATGGGCACAAGTTATACAATTACACTGGACAAATACGCTGACACTACACACACTCGCACTGAATAATTAATTACGTGTTATGTTGCGGCACTTGCTAATAAGATCCCTACATGGGCTTGGGGGTCCTCGAAGAGTTTGAGTGGGTTAACGGCCACTCCCGTGATAAACTTGAACTAGCTTCGTGCCCGGGCATACCTGTGTGAGTCGCGGGCCCACAAAGTTAATATTAAGAGAAAAGTCTTTACGTTTGTAGCCGGCAGGCGTCTGCTCGAAGAATTAAATTAAGTTCTGTTCGCGGGAGTCGGCCCGGACCATAAGGTGACTGCGTCGCGAAACGTTGTTGCGCGACGAGCAAAAATTAACGCGGCCGGGTTAAGCCCTGCACCGGAAAAGGGCACGGGGGCACGCGGGGAGAGGAAAAAGAGGTTTTAATGAATTATAATATTTACCAGTATGAAGAAATCAGTAGCACAAAAGTTGAAGTCTCCCCGCGGGATCACGTGTCCGCCCCGGCCCGTGAGTAAAACTCTACTGCCGCTTTGTGCCGGCTTGGGGGGGGGGGGGGGGGGGGGAGCGTCATGACGCGCCGAACTTTCTAATGTGCTGTTATTCCAAATTTATAATTATAATTAGACATTATTAATTCTAGAACCCTCGTAACTTATTAATGACATCTGTCTGAATTAGTTGGCGGAAGGCCTATAATAATAATACATAATAAAATTGAGATTAATAATATTTGAAAATAGAAAGTCAAGCTGAAGACTGTCTGTCACTTGTTGACTACTCCAGTGGCTATTTGCAGGTGAAAACGGGGAGGTTAATTAGGTTGATTTATGCTGTTGTTAATTATTAGCGGAAGGCCGCAAGGGATGTTCCGAACGTTTATTAACTGCGGTTTCCCACGGGGAAAACCGCTGCACCCCTACAACGCATTTTCACACTTAAGGGAGCGTTCAAGTATTACGTAACGCAATTTTTTGATATTTTTGACCCCCCTCCACCCCATGTAACGTGCCATAATGTTTTTCTGTAAACCCCCCCCCCCCCCCACCTAGTAAAACGTTACGTAACCCCAAGTGACCATTTTTACCTAAAGTTACAATTATGTGGCGTAACGTACCGGAATAAGTCACTAAAATACCTTTGTTATTGTTTTAATCACTTTAATTTTATTTATTAACATTTGAAATGTCTTGTTTTTAAAAGCAAGCGCTTTCTAATGTTTTTTTGTCCTAATAAATTTTTACTACTCAATCATACATTTAGCAATCATACATTTAATTACGTTGTTTTCCTGACTTGGCCCTGTCCTTACACACTTTTTGCTTTATCCGCCATTTTTCTTCTCACGCATTCTCCTATTTTAGCGTTTTACTAATAAAGCTATTAAAATTAAATAACAAATTTTATTTCTAATAATTATTTTTACCTTTGGCAATGCAATTACAAACATAAAACTAACTGAAATAAAACATATTTGTCAAAATATAATCGTATTTAAGAATTCGATCGAACGAAAACGAAAAACATTTAAAATAAAATTAGCCATAATTAAAATAAGTAGATTGTAAAAAAAAAAAAAAAAAAAAACAATTCAATTTGAGTTTTACTGCTCCTCTGTCCATGGGCTTGCCAGCCACTCAGATTCTTTCATTACTGGCATCCGGAGAGCAGACGAAGAGGGTTCCGGAATTGTTAACCCGCTTGCATCAACTTCGTCATCGTCAAGCCAATCGGCATCCTCAGACGATGTTTCACAGCGACGCACAATGCAGAGAAGCTCATTTTCCCTTCTTGCAGCAAGTCGCTGTGGCCGTACTCGACTTTCATGAAGGTCTTGGGCAGTCTTGCCATGCATGAAACGATTGTGCATTTGCACACTCTTGTGGGATGTAAAATAAATCCCACAGGTTGAACATACTCGGTTCTTTAGGTCGGATTGTACCGATGAGCAAAATAAATCGTAAGGCATCTGCTAAACCCTTCTAGAGGAGGCGACAGATCAACAGACAACCTCACAAGAAGTGGCGAAAACTTGCATGATCCTTTGTCTATCTGACTAGGTACCACGAGCTTGTTTGTGGTTTGAAGGATTGGGCAGGGTGGCGGCAGGAAAGTTTCTGGAAAGACAGATTTTAATGCACTCCTCAAGCAGGAACAGCAGGATTCATCCGCGCATTTAATAACTTGCAAGAAATATTCCGCTTCACGGACGTGAGCGCTATACCACGCCATATTAGGTTATGCTGGATCCTGCAAGCTATCTTCAGGGTTTCTATATTCCGCCGAAACATCGTAGTTGTCAATTTTCATACAGTCGGCCAAGTGCTTGGAGCACATAAACGAAAAGGGTTGCCATCTTGGGAGAACAAAATACGAACAATTCAATCGGGAATCCCCCGTAAAAAATAAACGAAAAGGGTTGCAAACGTGGGAGATTTTAATTCACTAGTTTTTTTTATTAACCCTTCAGAACAATCGTCTTTCGTACCACAACATTACTGTTGTGATGAGAGAAAATCTCACACATAGAAAACCGTGTATTGTGAATATCAATACCTACTGCCGTCAGCCGCGGTCTCGTGTTTGAGTCCGGGCGCGAGTTCTAGCGAGTGGCTGGTCTGGTTAACGTTTTATTTTCCGGGAGGGCGCCAGGCTAGCTCGGTGTCTAACCAATGGGGGTTCGTGGTTCGTTGCCCCAGCGTGGTCCGCTAGAACCGTCGGCGGTATTGCTTGGGAATTTACGTTAAAGAAGAATGCGTGGGATTGCCGTAGTAGCGACGTGCCTT
Source organism: Bacillus rossius redtenbacheri (assembly GCF_032445375.1). Classification (NCBI taxonomy): domain Eukaryota; kingdom Metazoa; phylum Arthropoda; class Insecta; order Phasmatodea; family Bacillidae; genus Bacillus; species Bacillus rossius. The sequence goes on along the minus strand of NC_086332.1, from coordinate 10,852,857 downwards.
TATTCAAGGGATTGACGTCACACCATCCAATTACTGAGCACAGACATGCCCCTGAGGGCTACTTGTCCGTTGCGGGGTGCAGGCCGGTATATGTTCAATGTTTCGTGGCACTGGTTTCTCGGGTAACAGTATGCAGGCCAAGTACACTTGATGCAAGAGAGGCGCGCGCAGATGACGTGGCGCAAAGTTACATTAACAAAGTACCCTTAATGAAAATTAGGCGCGCACAAATGACGTGGCACACAGAGTTTGTGGGTGACTGGAGTCGGCCAGTCCCGTAAGCGATTGTTTCTACGCGGGTGCTGTGCCCACTGGGTGGTACACACCCCGCCACTAAACTTGGCGAAGTTTCCCTTGCGGGTTTGTGGTCCGCGCGAAGGCGCGTGGCCTTAAGAAAGTTCTGTGGTTTGCGGGAGACGGCCCGTGCCGTATGCTGAAGAACGACCCTGCGCACCAGGTGTGGTGCGGGGCGTCTTTACGTTTACACGGTCGGATTAGGTCCTGAACCGTAAAAAACGGACCGGGCATGCACGGAGAGGTGAATAGAAAAAGGTTTGGTTTATGCTAAATTACTATATTTACCGGACGTTACTTGCGATGAAGACAATGGTTGTGGTCTCTCCGTGGGACGTAGGTCCGTCCCGGTCCGCAAGTCGAGTAGAACTGCGGAACTGGCATGGCGTCCGGTGGCGCGTCGGCCTCTGCCGCGCCAAGCTTGACCTCATTACGTTAAAAACTAAATGACTGCGTCTGGAAGAGACTTTAAGGTCGCAAAATTCGTAATTAATTGTTTGAGGGGGAATGGGTGTGGTTCGTCTCTAGTCCACTCGGATTTAGTGTGCTTTATAATAATAATGTCTGGTTTGGCCGTTCGGCTCGGTGGCTCGCTCGACTCGGGTGGGCCACGGCCAGGGGTGCGTTCCGTTAGCGGGAGAGTATACTGGCGGTTGCAGGTCGGGCTTAGGGATGGTCGTCGGTCGGACGACGTCACTACATAATTTCTAATATGGCGATTGGAGTCTACGTTGACAACCGAAGTATAACGAAACCATCCGCATAGCGGTATTTTTTGTTTTAACTACTTTACTGGAGTGACGAGAAAAACTATCACAGCTGTTGATAAATATATATATATATATTTTTGCTTTACGTTTGGAGTTAAAAAAAAAAAACATTCTCTAATCCTGTAAAGCAAGCAGAAGCAATTTTGTGAAGGTAAAAAAAAATTAAGTTATCATGCCGTTTGAAATTTTGAGGGGAAAAAAAGGTTTAAAAAATGTGTGAAAGAATCTGTCTCCACGCGACCATTCTAAAGGGTAAAAAAAAAAAAACCAATGATACGTAACGCGTAGGTCAAACCCCCCCTCCCTCCCCTGTAACGCATCGTAACGTTTTACAAGACCCCCCTCCCCCCCAAATTCGTTACGTAATACTTGAACGCTCCCTAAGGGTTGTTTTGATAATTAAAAATCACTTAATTACTCCCAGTAATTAATGAAGCATAAGAGCTGTTTGGTGGAGTTGGCATATGGGCGTAATCTATTTAACACTCACTGACGTCGACGGCTCGCTTGACTCACGTGACCTGGGCTAGGGTTGCATTCCGTTAGCGGGGTTTAATACTGGCGGGTGGAGGCCGGGCTTTATGGCCTTCGGACGGACGATGACAAAAGCTAATGTATATATAACTTTTAAAGATCTTATGTTTTTCACATCCAAATGATGTGCATATCCCACACTGGCATCTCCAGAGGCCTCAATGTAACATTTGTTTAACTTCCAACATCATTTAATGATGTAGAACTATAAATTCTGCTAGGATAAAAACTGACGTTCCTCGGCCTATGGTCCCTAATTTCCTGTTGTGAACTATCCTGATTTGCCAGTGTATCTCTCGTCAGTGAGAGAGTAAGTTCAGGCCAACGTGGCCGGGACAGGAAAGTAAGGGACCAGGAGGGAACTTTGCATATGTGGAAGGAATGGTAGATGGTAACAAGGATAATACGATGCTGTCCGTTTTCACGAGCTCCTTTATTCCGTGAAGACTCCTGTCGCAGCCTGGCTGGCACGTCGCGAAACGAGCGTCCTCCTTGCCGCGACCCGGACTCCCAGAAATAAACACTTGGAGACAAAATGAGAACCGGCGAAACAGTTAATGCGGTCTCGTAGCGAATCGTACCGGTTACGAAAGTTCAGTGGTGCTTCGTAGCACGTACGCGACTCGTGATGTATGCGTAGACGACTCTATAACGATACATACAGATTAAGAACGTAGGAAGGTCCAGAAGTGCACTGCGTGCGTCTCGAGCGGAGTGAATGGCGAAGTTACGAAGACGCGATCTTGTTAACGAGGTTTATCGCGAGGAATCCTGTCACAGCCTGGACGACCACGTCGGTAGACGAACATTTCATCCACGCTGCGACCCGGACCCCGTGCTACTTCTCGCGGAGCGGAACGAAGCAGGTCCGCCCCGTGCGACTCCCAGCAGACGACTCACTGACACTCCGCGCTCCGCTGCCCGCCCGCGCGGGCTGTGGAGGGGAGGAAGGGGAAACGGGCCGCCGGGGAAGACGCGACTCGCGCGGCGGGCCAGGCTTGCCGATCTACATGTTAATGACACAGCATAAGCACTTAAAAATGTATATAAAAATCCCGAAATGCAAAGTATTAAAAAGAAAAGGACATTATAAATTATTAATCAAAACATAGACACTCGTGAATATTTACAATGGAACATAGTGACAATAAATATAGGATATTAGAAGTTATTTACAAGACACACGATCGCCTTTGGATGTTCCAGGGCGCACGCGGGTGCGTCCCTGTTTGTTGACACTGCACTTAGGTTGCACTAGTAATGCAAGAGAGGACGTTGACGAGGCATAACAGCCTGAAGGAGCCGCGGAGACACTTGGGTCGACGTCAAACTTTATTAACCCATCTGCATTAAGATCAAACATGCTAACTATGATTGACCCATTACCATTGTCGTCCTACCGCCTTCTGCTGTGCTGATTGATAAGCGGTCATTACCCGAGGTGCCAACTAGCAATTAAAATTGTCCTGTGTGATAATGCACAGGCAGGACACAAAGTTTCTTCTCAGGACGTGATGTCCCTGTTAGATTATTGCCATAATATGCAGGAATGAGAAAATATTGTATCAGTCCACATACTTCAGTCCTTTATTAAAACACATTTCACATAAAGCTTCCCACATACATTTATTTAGAAGAAACACTCACGATCTAAGTACCAACAGTACAACCCAAAATCATTGTTCCCAACACCTGTTTAAGAAACTTCTTACAAAATAAAATCAACATGGCAACACATTCCAACACTTCCCCTTGTTGCCCGTTTGTTTTATTTATTATGAACACCCAGCAAATTTGAAAATGTGCTGGTCTTTGGACCTGCTAAACCTTTGGTTAATAGGTCTGATATATTTTCACCAGATGGAACATACTTAAGAATAACAGTATCATCATTTATGTATTCTCTTATTTTGTGATACATTACTTTAAAGTGCTTTGTTCTTTCTGCTACCCTTTTAGTTTCAGCTATTTGTTTAGCAGACTGATTGTCCACATACAAAACATATGACCCATCAGTATACAGTCCCATGCCTAATTCAGACAGAAATTCTTTCATCCACACCAACTCTTTTGATGCCTCGAACATGGATATATACTCAGCATGTGTGGTGGAAGTTGCTATTTCCCCTTGTTTCTTACTTTTCCATGCAACAAGACATTTCCCTATAAATATAACATATCCACTTACAGACTTTGCATCACTGTCATTTGCCCAATCTGCATCACAATAGCTACTTACAAAACCCTTGTCACGTCTATACACTAATTTATAATCTTGGGTTGAAACAAGGTATCTCATAACATGTTTAACACCCCGCCAATCTGTAACACTTGGGTTGTGGCACTTTCTGCTCAATTTTCCTACACTAAAGGCAATATCCGGTCTAGTGCATGTAGCTAAGTACAACAAGCAGCCTATAGCTTCCCTATAAATAGATTGATCAAAAGGTTCATTGTCAGAGTTGGCTGACAAGCTTTCCAAGTATGGCGAAGAACATCCTTTTGCTTGACTCATGGAAAATTTTTCTAATACACTGGCTATGTAGTTTGACTGACTCACAGTTAGGCAATCCTTTCCATCTCTACAAATTTCCCATCCAAATAAGGTTGACATACTTCCAAAATCTTTTATTTCAACCAGATTACCAAATTTGATCTTAAACTCATTAATTGCATCCATTTCACCCAACAATATCAGATCATCTACATACACACCAACAATAAGATTTTTTGAAGAGAGAGAAAAAACACATGGATCTGAAACACACTGTTTCATCCCTAGACTGAGCATTATAGTAGAGACATGATCATTCCAATCTTTGCCAGCCTGATGTAACCCATATATACTCCTTTTTAATTCACAGACATATTCACCATCTGAGACATCATCTTTACACATTTCAGGCAATTTCATGAACACAGGAACTCTCAAAACACTATTTAGAAATGCTGCATTGACATCAACATGTTGCAGATCCCAGCCCATCTGTACACTCAGTGCAAACATTATTCTGATACTGTTTCTTCTAATAACAGGACTATATGTTTCCCAGTAATCTATACCAAACTTTTGAGTATGTCCTTGAGCCACAAGTCTAGCTTTGTATTTTTGTACCTTACCCTCCTTGTTAAATTTCCTTTTGAACACCCATCGACACCCAATCACATTTACTCCTACAGGTTTCTTTACAACTATCCAAGTTTGATTACGTTGTAAATTATCTATTTCCTCTAACATGGCACTTCTCCAAAAGTCTTTCTCCTTACAATTAAGAGCTTCGCTTACGGTTTGAGGTTCTTTGTTATTGCTGTACTCTGACAAATTACAACAACCCACACAGTTGGAAGACTGTCTTGGTACTTTAATTCTCTCTGACTTCCTGACTTCAACTCTTGGGTCAACATTGAGTTTCTCCATTTCAGTGGGATTTGTATCATTGTCGTGAACATCTACACTTTCAGCAGCTACACTAGTCTCAGTCTCAATGTTTTCAATGCCAGCATAATGTTCATCATTTGTGTTTACAACAGGGCAGGTATCTAAATTTTCTACAATGCTATCATGAAAATTTCCTTTATCACCTTCGACTTCACTTGAACCTACATCATCCAAATTTACAATGTCATCCTCAACCTCTAGAGTTTTACACAGCTGGATGGGTGTATTTGGTTCTTCACTGTGAAATTTGAAAGGAAACACATTTTCATTGAACACAACATCCCTAGACAAAATAAATTTGTTTCTCCTCAAACTCCACAGCCTGTAACCCTTCACACCATGTTCAAAACCTAAAAACACACACCTTTCCGCCCTCTTTTCCAGCTTCCCATGATGTATGGTTGCTGCCCACGCTTCACAACCAAAAATTTTTATGTCATCAACATCTTCCTTACTAAGTGCTTTACCATTCCATACTTCATATGGAGTTTTGAGGTTAAGTGGCTTTGACGGACATCTATTCCTGATAAAAGAGGCCATTACAACGGCTTCTCCCCAAAATGCAGCAGGTAGACCTGATTCAAACAACAAACATCTAGATATAGATAAAAGTGTCTGATTTAACCTTTCTGCCCGTCCATTTTGCTGTGGACTATATCCTACTGTTTTTCTATGTACTATACCCTTTTCATTACAAAACTTCTCAACTTCCTTATTTAAGTATTCACCCCCCCTGTCTGATTGTAGACACTTAACTTTCTTGCTGAACTGATTCTCTACACTGTTCACATAGCATACTAATGCACCTTTAACCTCACTTTTGTTTTCCAATGTGGTAACCTGTGAAAACCTGGATTTGTCATCTAGAAAGGTCACAAAGTAATTTGAACCTCCATTCGTTTTTGGTTGTAGTTTACCCACTACATCTGTATGTATTAAGTCCAGAATCTCCTTAGATTCGCTGTCACTATTTTTAAATGATTTTCGTTTCATTTTTGCTTCTACGCATGTATCACAAAAATCTACATGATCCTCAACCTCCACGTCACAAACCTTTGGCAACATGCTCATGTGACCCATTCTTTTGTGCCACAATACAGCTTTGTGAGCTTTCATTACACATTCCCCTACACTATTTTCAATCTGTGCAGCACACCCTACAATATTTTCACTAACATTGTAACTTTCACACTCTACTACATACAGCTCATTTCCAACATTATGACCAGTAAACAAACAGTCATTTTTATCATAAACTTTCACACATCTATTTTTAACAATGACTTCAAGACCTTTCAGATCAAGTTGATTCACAGACAATTATTTTCCACTTAATTCAGGTACATAAATAACATTGCTCAGACTAATTGTCCAGCCACCACTTTTGTCTGACATTTTCATTATCACTGTACCCTTACCAGCTACTGCAATAAATTCTCCATCTGCTATTTCAACTTGTCCTTCTGCTGGAACAAACTCACTATAGACTGATCTGTTTGATGTCATATGATGAGATGCACCGCTATCAATCAGCCACATACCACTTCCTTGGCCATTTGCTTTCCCCCCTTTAACACTCAATGCTTTATACTTCACCACGGAATGATGACCTTCAACCTGCTTACTGTCATCGTTCCTCCTCCTGCAGTTATCTTGATCTTGCATCTCAGCCGTACGAGCTTTAGCCTTCAAGCTCTCTGGGTAATATGTAGTATGTCGCTGTTGATCCCTGGGTGTCATGCCAAGTTGATATTGCTGTCGACCTTGGTCACCATAGAGTTCTCTCTTCATATTTGGACAGTACCTGGCAATGTGGTTTGGTTCACTACAGGCAAAACACAGCATAGGCCCACTATTTTCTTGATAATTTCTTTTTGCCAATCTGTCACCGTCTCTTCTGGCTTCAAATGTCTTCCTTTCATCTGACCTTCTGTCATCATCCCTGCTACCATGCCAATTTTTCTTGCTGTCTTGTCTGTAATAACTTCTCTCTGCCCTCGCGGTGAACGCTTTGGCTTCATCTTCATCACGCTCCAGCCTCTCCTGTCGTTCTTCTAACAACAATTTATTTTTCACGTTTTGTAGGTTAAGACCATCTGCCAAATGAATGCTTCTTATTAGTGACCCATATTTGGATCTAGGTAACCCCAAAAGTAAGAATGCAGCTCGCGCAGCATCGGTAAACACTAGTTCATTCTCTTCCAACCTTCTGCAGTACACCAACACTTTATTTACATACTCTCTCATGGACATGTCACTAGTTTTTTTGAATGTTACCATCTCTTCTAGTGTTGTTACAACATGTAGAGGATCCAAATCAATACATACCGTTCGCAGAGTAAGCCATGCGTCTCTGGCTCGTTCGCATGTTTCCACATCAATTAATAGTGAGTCACTAATTCTTTGAATAATGTAGTTGAGTGCATCTTTATCTTTCGCCACTTGCTTAGGTGTTAAAATTGCATCATTATTGTGAGGATATCCCGGTTCAATAGCATCCCACCATCGTTTTTGCTCTAGTGCCGCTTGCATTCGTCGCGACCATGCAAACCAATTGTCTTCTCTCAACTTTTCAATATCTTCCATTTTCTTTGCCATCTTGATACCACAGCAATAATTACATTCACGCTGAACCACCTATTATTTCTTCACTCAAATTATTAGAGCACTGCCTGGGCCCATAACCTGTTAGATTATTGCCATAATATGCAGGAATGAGAAAATATTGTATCAGTCCACATACTTCAGTCCTTTATTAAAACACATTTCACATAAAGCTTCCCACATACATTTATTTAGAAGAAACACTCACGATCTAAGTACCAACAGTACAACCCAAAATCATTGTTCCCAACACCTGTTTAAGAAACTTCTTACAAAATAAAATCAACATGGCAACACATTCCAACAGTCCCCACGTGGCCAGCAGGTGGCAGGTGATGACCTAACAGAACACTCCTAGCTGTTGTAACCATAAGGGGGGGAGGCTCTTGCTAGGCAGTAGTTATTTATTTAGGTTTAGGTATTCTACTAAGATTAATTTTATTAATAATGTAACATTCGTACATGGTGCTGCGCTAACATGGCTCATATTAGCACAGAGCCGAAGCTCAGCACGGCATGCCTATCTCAGACGACTATGTAGTTGCTAATTTACTGACCTGCTGTTATCCTTATGTTGGAAGCTACATGTGCAGCATCACTGCAACACTGCCTTGACATGAGATACGTGCAATATAGTACGTACTGGACATACATACAAATTACCTTACATGAAATACACAGTGCTGGATGTATATACAAATTACTGTACCTACCTACATGATATATGTGATGCTGGATGTACATACAAATTATCCTACAGACCCATGTCCATCCCCCGATGATTATACGTGCATACAAATCAAGACACTAACATTTTACCCTAGTACAATAAAAGGATCACGATCCTGTGGGTAATCAATCACGCAATAGGCAGAGCCAGCTTGGTACAAAGCCTTAGATTAAAGTTGGTCATGTGGGTGAATGAAAATTGCTATTCCCGAAAGTCCTCGGGTCGACTTGATTTGACATCGTACGGCCGAAGGCCACCCCAAAGCCCGACCTGCACCCGCCAGTACTCGGCTCCGCTAACGGAAAGCACCCCTAGCCATGGCCCACCTGAGTCAAGTGAGCGGACCGCAGCCCAAGGTAGAGAATAGCGAACCATTTTAATTACACATGCAACGCACTCCCCGGGCCTACAAAATTCCCCACACAATAATTAATTAATCAGAAACAAACAAAAGCCCCTAACTAATAGAGTGCGACATAGGAGTGCCTGGGTCACTCATGTGTAGCTTTCTACTAAAACAGCTGTGAGTGCAACCCTTGCGGCCTTCAGCCTAAATTCAGTAGTGAAATGTGTGAGGTAACGCAAACCGCCCCAAATTAGCATTATCATTCGTATCTGGTAATTATAGTCACAACCGAAACCTTTTTTTAAATACTCCCCGTGTGCGCCCGGTCCTTTTCCGGTGTAGGGCCTAACCCAGCCTCGTCAATTTAACACGCCCCACACAAAGCATTACGTGGGGCCGTGCAGTATACGGTACGGGCCGTCTCCCGCCACCCCAGAACTCTAATTAATCGCCCAGTGCACAGGCACAGGCTACATCCAATCGTAGACGTGTTTTTAATTTAGTAGCGAGCCGTGGTCTACACAGGTGGGCCCACGCGCCGCAATTTACCAATTACGGGATTAGCCGGCTCTAATCGAACGCTCTCCCTCAACTGCGACTGGCGTGAGGGCTTAATAAGTAAACACACGTAGAGTGTACCCGACCAGGACGCGGACCATCATGGTCTGGAACGTCGCAGGGGCATCCATCAGCCCGAACTGCATCGCACAGAACTGGAAGCGCCACCCATCGGGGGCCGTGAACGCTGTCTTGGGGCGGTCCTCGGGACGTACTGGGACTTGCCAGTACCCCGACTTGAGGTCGAGAGACGAAAATATGCGGGCGTCCCCCAGCCCGGTGAGTGCCTCAGTGATGTTAATGAGGGGTGGTGGTGCTGGGATTGTGATGTCGTTGACAGGCTTGAAGTTAATGCAAAAACGGAGAGATCCGTCCTTTTTGCTAGCCATGACGATCCGGCAGTTGTATGGGGATTCTGTTGGCTCGATGATGCCATCCTCTAACATCTCTGTGATTTTATCCCTGATAGCGAGCCGCTCGCGAGGTCCAAACCCAAAGGGCTTCTCGAAAGGGGTCCAGTGTGGTATGGTTGGTATGCAATGTTCTGTGATAGTGGTGCGGCGCAGTAGGTCCGCGGCGGCAAACACCTGGGGCTGCTGCCCCAAGACCGCATCAAATATGGGCACATGTAAGGGGGGTACACCATGGCGGAGGTCCACCAGGTGGAAGGGCTCGCCCCGCGGTGGCTGGGTCCTGTAGTTGAGTCCATATACCGTCCGTCGGCCCCTGGTCCCCACATGGACCCGCTTCCCCCGGACCTTGACTGTGGCGTCCTCCTGCTCCAACCAGGGCAGCCCCAGGATCAGGTCATCGCGGAGATCGTGCACCACTAGGGCACTGGTGCTACTCACAAAATCCCTTATGCCGACCCTTACCTGGGCACGCCCCGTCGTGAACGTGCTGGCTTCAGTGGTGGCCAGCTGGAAGATGTCGACCTCCCGCACCATGTCCGCCTCAGGGATGAGGTGGGCAGCGACGTAGGTATGCGTGGCCGTGGTGTCCACCAGCGCGGTGATGGGCTGGCCGTTCAGCTCCACCGGGATGCGGATCAGCGCAACAGCTTCGGGCCCCACTCGGCCCAGCCTGGGCCGACACCCCTGGGTGGCCCCTGCAGCAGCGTGCGGGGGCGGCGCACTTGCCAGGTGGGCGGTGTCGCTCGCTGGCGACATGGGGCAGGCCACGAGGTAAGGCGGGCCGCCCCCACCCGCGCCAGGTGGTTGAGACTGCAGCTGGGTGGCCCCCGCAGCTGCGTGCAGGGGCGGCGCTGACGCCAGGTGGGCGGCCTCGCCCGCCGGCGACTTGGGGCCGGCCGCGAACGGGTAAGGCGAGCCGCTCCCATCCACGCCAGGTGGGTGAAATGGCAACTGCGTGGCCCCGACAGCAGCGTGCGGGGGCGGTGTCGATGTAATGTGGGCGGCGTCGCTCGCCGGTGACCTGGGGCAGGCCGTGAACGGGTGAGGCGAGCCGCCCCCACTCGCACCAGGTGGGTGAAGCGACGGCTGGGCGGCCCCTGCAGCAGCTTGCGGGGGCGGCGTCGATGTAATGTGGGCGGCGTCGCTCGCCGGCGACCTGGGGCAGGCCGCGAACATGTGTGGCGGGCCACCCCCACCAGCACCAAGTAGGTAGGGCGACGGCTGTGTGACCCCCGCAGCAGCTTGCGGGGGCGGTGCCGACGTAATGTGGGCGGCGTCGCTCGCCGGCGACCTGGGGCAGGCCGCGAACATGTGAGGCGGGCCGCCCCCACCCACGCCAGGTGGGTGTGATAACGGCTGAGTGGCCCCCGCAGCAGAGTGCGAGGGCGGCGGCATTCGCCGACGACCTGGGGCGGGCCGCGAACATCGCGAACAGGTGAGGTGGGCAGCCCCCACCCGTGCCAGGTGGGTGAGACGGCAGCTGGGTGGCCCCCGCAGCAGCATGCGGGGGCGGTGCCAATGCCAGGTTGGCGGCATCGTATGCCGGCGACCTGGGGCGGGCCGCGAACTTCGCGAACAGGTGAGGCGGGCCCCCTCCAGCTGTGATAGGTAGGCGAGGCGGCGGCTGGGTGGTTCCGCGGCGCCGGGGTGCGTCTCTCGGCGGAGCTGGGCTGTTAATTGGGTGGTGGTGGCCAGCTGCATCACCGCCCCCTAGACGGAGTTTCCCGGGAGCTTCACCTCGCCCCCTCGTGTTCGCCATCTGCCTCGCGGGTCGGGCACACCGTGTGCCAGTGGTACTGCTCTGTCGCGCAGTGGCCGGCTGTCCTGGGCGCCCTGTGTTCCCCCGCGGTGGTCGTCGCGACGCGTCTGTACTGCACCACGGTGAGGAGGGCCTGGTAGGGGCATCCCCTCCCCCATTGGGGACGGGTCGGTAGGCCGGTAGTTGCCCCTCGGCGGCGGCGGGCCCGTGTACTGCACTACGGCGAGTTAGTCCTCTGCGCACGCCGCCCCCTTGGTGTACGGGGCTGACCGGGGCGTCGCGACGCCCTTGGAGCTGCGAGCTTATTTGAGGTAATGCTCTACGGCTCGTGCTTGTGCGAGAAAAATGTCCAGCCCGCGAATCACTGCTTCGCGTAAGAATGGGCGAAGTTCGGGGGACACTAGCTTTACTATGAAGGAAAGTATGTCGCTAGTTTGACCCACGGGTGTTAGGCGGCGGTATAGTCTGAGCTTGTTATAAACAAACGTCTCCACCGTCTCCCTGTCTTCTTGGCAACGGCTGAACATCTCACTTCGACATGTGTTCAGGGCTCGGGTGTCATTGAAGTGCGCCTCCAGCTGACGGGCGAAGTCCTCCCAGTCTACGTCGTAGCTGCCCGCCTGGGCCCACCACTCGGTGCCTCCCCCCGCTGCTGCGCGCTCATGCGTTCTGCCCACTCTTTTCCCGCTGTATCTGGTGCCGCACGAGCCTCGCCTCGCATGCTCGCAAAAACATGCGCGGATCCTCGTGATTGAGGCCCGCGAACTCCGGGAGGGTAATAGGCCCGGTGGGGGGGCGGGACGTGGTAGCTAGCTGACCCCTTGGGTGCTCTCGTGCGCATCGCTCGCACCCCCCACACAGAAAAATTTCGTCCAGGAAATTTACGAATTCCAGCGCGTCTGCGCATGGCGTTGTTTAATTGTTCCGCACTGCTGGCATTTCGCTACCTCGCCTCGGTAACCGGGACAGTGGATAGCGGCGTACTGGGGACCCGCTTGGGCTCTGGGCTGCCCCTCCGTCTTGACGCGTACCATTTCGCAGGTGCAGTACAGGTGGGGGTACTCACCGGTGTTGTGGCTGGTGGTGTGCGGCTTGCCGCACCCGGCGCAATAGCTATCCATGGTGATGGCTATGTCCGGCCTCTTGTCCATGCGCGATCTGCGGCTGTCTGACCCGAGCGTCGGGTTGAAGCATCAGTGGCGGGCGCGGGCAGATCCGGGTGTGCGCCCCCTTGCGCTTACGATCGAGCGGTCTTGCCCGCACGCACGCGCCTCGCGGATGTTTACGCGGCCGCGGCTGGTGACGTACTCTGGCGTCTCGGTGATCTTCGGGCGCGCTCGTTTGTCCTCGGCGCGCGATCGGTCGGGGCAGTCCACTCTCCCACAAGGGGTTTGGCGGGAGGGGGTGAGCGAACAATCTGCTCGCGGGAGGGGGGTGGTGTGGAACCGTGGAATGCGGGAGGGTGTGAGCGAACGATCAGAGGGCGGGAGGGGGGTTGTGTGGCCTGATTACCCCGGCGTGTCCCTGCACGTCTGCGCGCGCTTTCTCTCCCCTTTGTGCTGTTCCTACGCATAACTCTGCCGGATTTTCTGCGATTCGGATGGCGTTTGCGGCGTTATGTTGCCACACTAGGTGGGTGCCATTTGACGCCTTCTGCCTTCTACCGAGGTGATGTTGAGGGTGTGGAGTTGCTTCTGGGCGCCAACTAGCAATAATAGCTACGTGCTAGTGCGTAGCCGAGACTCTTGACTCAGGGTGTGACGTCGCCATGTGGCCGGCAGGTAGTAAGGGTCGCTCCGTCAGAGTTACCCCCGGCTGTTTTAGCCACCAGGGATGCTATGCTACGGGCATTGTAACAAATACGCGGAGGCTCAATTTAAAGTGATTTATTGTCAGGCACGCTATACATGCGCTGCGTCGTGCATGACCCGCTTACTGGGAGCCGCGCTCTACAGGACACGTTTCTGATGGGCTGAAAACTCACGCAATTCCGGTAGAGATGGCAAGGGCGGAGGTCAAGAGGCTCCACGGGCGACTCGCGACTAGTCTCCTTGGAGGGCGGTGATTAACTGGCGATGGCTGTGACGTCCGCACGACTCCCCAGCCTCGCTCCCACGAAAACGTGTCGTGTGCAAAGTAATCCCGGGCCATGCACGCCGCCTGATCGCGCTAAAGTCCAGAATTACAATTAATATTTAAACATAGCCATTACTTAATTAATATTGTTTTTAAGAGTGCTGAATGTTAATTTCAAAGTCCAGGTAATCAGGTCACCTAACAGTACCCCCGTGGTCGACTTTCGCGCGGGCGACAGTTGATTAGGCAGGGCAGCTTATGTTCGAGGCGTTGCACCACCCTGCACCCAGGTGCGTTCACGTCGCACACGCTCGCTCAGGGCGAGGCGGCGATGCGCCATAGCGGTCTGTGCGGATTCGAGGAGCACTAATGGTTGGCGTATGTGGTATTTCAAGGGCCAGTAGACCCGAACCTAATGCTGGTCGCCATGAAGCTTATATGTTTTTTTGCAGTACTAGGTATGCTTAATAATCAGTAATATGCTACACCTGTAACAATTTTAATTTTCATATTTACATGCTCTCAAACATGTCACTTTGATACCCTCTGGAGCTGTCAAGTGTTATTTTCAAGGGCCAGTAGACTCGATCCTAATGCTGGTCGCCATGAAACTGAGAATTTTTTTATAGTACTAGGTATGCTTAATAGTCAGTAATACGCTACACCTGTTACAAATTTTATTTTCAAATTTAAATGCTCTCAAACATGCCACTTTGATACACTCTGTAGCTGTCAGTGGTATTTTCACGAGCCAGTAGACCCGAACCTAATGCGGGTCGCCATTAAGCTAATTTGTTTTTTTATAGTACTAGGTGTGCTTAATAATCAGTAATGCGCTACACCTGCTACAAATTTTATTTTTGATTTTGCGTGTATTTAAAAATGGCACTTTAATACACTCTGGAACTTTCAAGAGGTATTTTTAAGGGCAAATTAGTAGACACGAACCTAGTGACGGTCAACTTGTAGCTAAAATTCATTACAATGGTATTTTTATTTATATTAATATAATTTTTAGCGTTAGGCACTTATGTCGTTTTTCCACCTTGCACTTTTGCTGCCTTTCCTGTATTTTATCACACTGTACCATAACTACGGTATGCGTTCCGATCTGAAGCTGGGATTCGAAGCTAACTTCACCTCAGTCCATTTTTTTATCACCAGCATGCATTTGGAGTTGCTGTGACGTAGAAACTATCATGCACCATGTATTAATCCTGCACTTAACATACTACATGTGATTAGATTTAATGTTTAGAAATTGCAAAAAATAGTTTTGTTTTAGAAATAATTTTGCAGTAAACGTGCATTGACTAAATATTATATTGTTACGATCGCGCTTGGCTGCAGTGCTTGGCGTCGCCGCGCTCGTTCGGCCTGTCTGCGCCCCCTTCCACCCGCATCCTCTCCCTGGTATCTCGTGCCATACTGTCTCGCAACATCCTGACCGTTGCAGCGCGCACCTGCCTCAGATCGAGTTACTTAAAAGAGGCTGCACTGCGGCATAAAAGGACTCAGACATGTTTATCGGAGCATTTTGTGGGAACCCGATGCTGTTGCGTTTATCGGCGTTCTTTGAGCAGCCGCCGCGTCCTTCGACAGGACTCACGACGCGTTTCTGGACATTTCGATGGCGAAGGTCGCGCGATATCTCGGAGACATACCCGATTGTTCTGGACGGGAACCCAAGGGCTATATAAGGAGGTAGGCCCGAGGACGTCAGTCAGTGAGAGAGTCTGAGTGAGTGAGTCTGAGTGGGGAGTTCTCCCGCGGCGGAGTTTCCGGGCGATAGTGCCGCGGGTGCGGCAGAGTGGCGAAGTCCTTGGACGAAGGTTCCAGGGCAGGAAGTGAGTGAGTTCAGTGGAGTCGGGAGTTTTCCCGCGGCGGAGTTTCCGGGCGATAGAGTCGCGGGCGCGGCGGAATCAGTGAAGTTCCGAGTGAGGCGTCGAGTGGGATCTCGGCGAAAGGTGTGACGGCGGCGGCGGAGTGCAGCGACGGAGTCCTGCGGCGGAGACCTACGAGGGGTGCTGCGGCGAGAGTTGCGCCAGAGTTGCGGCCCAGCGAGGTGTGTGGAACGAGTGACTGGGGGAATAGACATTTCTTTAAGTGTAGTTAATTATTTGCCATCTTAGAATATTAATTGTAAGTGACATAAGTAGTGGAAATAAATAAAACTGTGTGTGAAATACAATCTTTAATTGGGCTATCCTTTACGAACCCCCGCGGAAAATCGTAACAATATTTACACATTTTCCGAGTTTCCATTCACAAATTAAACTCTAGGATATATATTTATTCATTTTTTTTCTAGCAGAGCTTGCTGACTTAATCAGTTCTTCTGAAACAGTAAACTCTGCAGCTGATGTGTTCTTCAATTTTTCTTTGTTTTGTTTCTAACTTTATTTTTGTTCAATGTTACTGCTTAAAATATTCTTTCAGTTTTGCGGTTGAATGAGGTAGGCATAGCATGGCTTTAATGAACATTGTTAAAGAAGGGAACATTTGGTCTTTTACAGCATTTTTCATTCCAAAAACTGTATTCCAAAAATCCATAAATTCGTTGTCTTTCTACAGTGCTTCTAGAGTCTTCAATAAACGCCATTCCCTATCCATGTTTTCGTAATTTTTTTTTCAATAACATTAGGAAAATGTTTGGCTAGTGGCATTATATTGTGATTGTTGTCTGATTTGCACTTTTCTGGACTCAGCATTGCTAAACCTTTTAGAACACAGTCGTTAAAATTTATTCGTTTTAAAACTTGGAAGCAAAATTCAACAAAGAAGGACAAACATTTAACTTTCAATTGTGTTGCATCACTTGGCGGAACTATGTTCTTGTCTAATCCCATCAAAAGGGCTTCCCCTCTCGCTCCTAGATAAACTTTGCTTATGTCTAAAAACTGGCCGTTGTCAGCTGGATTTTTTCAAATTGGTTTTTTTTAACATGTTGAGGTTTCATGTAATATTTCATTATCATTTTCATTTTTTTCTCTCCCACTGATAAAATCAGAACATGAAGACGATATTCAGTACTTTGATAATCTAATTTTAAATTAATTACTGTCGGCAGAATAAAAGCCAGGAACAAAAAATATGCCTGAATAAATGGGGTTTGTTGTTGGGCATTTTTACTGAAACAAATTGGCGTTACTGTAATGTTATTATATTAAAGGAAAAAGTACTAGATCTGAGAGTAAATGTACTAGACCACCAAAAAACTTATAAAAGTACTAGATCTAGTATGAAAGTACTAATTGTGAACACCCTGTTACATTCCTTGCGGCCCGGCTAACACATAGAAATGTAACAATACAAACAATGTTCTTTAAGAATTTATGATTACGATGGTCGATTCAGATAATATTTAGTTACATCAAAATATGTTTTAAATTGGAAATGAAAGAGTTTATTGCATTACTTTTTGTTTATTTCGTTTCAAACCAAAGAAACGATAGTTTTTTCAGTTACATGACAACACAATTCAGACAAATTTGGTTCTAAAGCTTTGTTACTTGCACAGTTTTTGTTCTACAAATTTTTTCGAAGTCCTTGAATTTTGATAGGATGAGGTCCAAATGCATACCATACCAGACATTTTCTGTTGATGGTCGTTGATTCTTGTCGCTCACAAAAAAAAATAGAATTTATTACTGTCCCTTGGTTAGCGATGTAACTCAAGGTACGGTCGCGCACTGACCGAAGTCGCGCGAAGTTGGGCCGTCACCGACGCCTAGGGCCTAAATTTATAGTTACATGATTCCGAAAAAAATCTTTAGGTTAAAATTTACGGCCTGGCCCCAGCCCCTAGGCGTGAAATTTTCCCTTAGTGCAACTCCATAATATTGTGCGAGTTGCCGACGACGCGACCGGACTGGACGACAATCGAGCGACTACTGAGTTGGTAGACGAGATTACCTCCCTTGTATAGGTGAAGACAAGGGAAGCAACCCCGTGGGCCAACCGACCAATCACAGTACAGCATTCATCAACATGCCCAAATAAGGAATTTTGGCCGAGCGCATCACACCACGCCAGGACTCGCCCTGATTGGTTGGCTAGTGGTAGCCTCCAGAGAACCTTCCAGACCGTCGCGAAAGCTATGCGTCCACGTGACGCGTAAATCCCCAACAACGCATTTACAACGAGGAAAATAACTTGCTGGCGCCAGTGTGTCGCGCCTGTCCGCTCTTCCTTCTGGGCTTTCCAGACTGTTCTCGAATTATTCCACTACAATCTCAATAGAATTCAAAATTTACCCAACTAATTTAAATATAATATTCAAATTTTAGCAATTGAAGTTGAAATTCACATTCAAAATTTTAGTTTAAAAATTATGTCCTGTAAAATTATCTTCTCCATTGCCTTAAATAAAACAATTAATGAAATCATATATCAAAATTAGTTATGAGCTGGAGTTAACCCACAAATTAATAATTAAATATCTCGGGAAAATAAGTATTTTAAGACTTTACATGAAATTTAAAAAGAGTAATTAATAACAATTTTTAACATATCTGAACTGTTCTCTATATCAACAAAAAAAAAAATATCCTTCACCTCAAACTTATTCTTAATATTCTTATGACCCATTTTGCAATGCTACAACCCTGCTAGGCTGATCCGCGGGTTGGGTGCCCGGACAGTCGCACAAGAAGAAATGCGCAAACTCGGGTGCGCGCGCCATGGAGCTAATATACAGTAATACATCTGGAGAGGACAAGGGAAGGCCAGCAAAGGCTGCGAGGTGAAGCCGGGTATCGGCGTTTATTCCCTGCTTCCTACGCTGGAAGAAAACGAAAACGAGCCAAACTTGTCTCGCGCGGCCGTAAAATCCTCCAAACTAAACTCGCAACAGCTCCGAAACTATCAAAACAATCAAACTGAAAATTTTACTGGATTATCTGTAAACATTCTTTCCCACACCTCTTTAATCTTTTTTTCGAAACATGAATACTTTCATTTTTAAAAATTAAATACCTATTTACTGCCAAATTTTTTTGTGAATACGCAGAGTAAATTTCAACATCGAGGAAAAATTTTTGTTTGCAACTATAGGTGGGGGACACCTGCGTATGAAATTAGGAAGAATCTTCAAATTTTATTTATATACCACTCTTGACGCATTCAACCCCATACTTTTATTTTTACAGAGAGTTGAAGTGGGAATAATGTTTCACTGGGTAACACTACCGACATATGTCTTCGTAACGCACTTCTTTTTGTTATTATACTTCTCAAATTTTATAATTTCATACACAACGTTTATAAAAAACTAATTCTTACTTACTTCATTTAATCTATTACAAATCTCTTGTAATATACGTGTATTAGTAGAAGTTAGAAGTCTTTTCAATATCATGTTCATGTTCCAGTCTACTTACTCAACCAACGTAACATGCAAACCTTAGCTAAACACTGGTAGAGAATTGTTTGTAATAACTGTAATGCTATGCATATACTGACAATGTAAGAAACTTTCAATTTTATTAATTGTTTGCATAAGAATTAATAATTTAAAAAAATCATAGAATAGGCCTTTATAGACTGAAAACCTTTCACGTAGTTTCAAGTAGCGTACATAAAAGTTTTTAAATATATATAATTACCAAATATTGTTGAATATATTTAACATTTTTATACATGTTACAACACACATATAATAACAAGCCTATATAGGATATAAAAAGACAGACGCCAAATTTTAGCATTTTGTATTTCTTTTCTCTGTGTGAATAAAATAACAATTCTTAACGTAGTTGCTAATACATACTGTACTATATTTCTTAAAAAATACGAAAACCCCTGACATCGTCACGATAACAATGATAAATTTGCAAAATAATTAAGGCACGTCTTTTAATGCTACGAAGCACACTTTTAAGAGAAATGTTTTAAACTTATGTTGGGATTTATCTAATATCTTAAAAGCATTGTGAAACCGTTCCTTTGAGGGAAACCTTAATATACCGAACACCATATCATCCTTTAATCGAGTTAGATTTTCGCTTCTTAAGACCCATTTATCTTCAAAATGCACTGTACACAATGCATGGTTCGGAGACGCAGTCCAATTTTTCCGCTTTGTCGCTTTTTCCCAGATCTTTCGTTGATCGTCACGTTTTGGAAATCTATGAAAAAAGTAAAGAATTATACTTACAACTGAAACAACTTCTCTTTGTTAAATAGTTTTCTTAGGTTTTTCGAAAAGTTCGAAGATTAGTTACTTCCGTTTAAAAAATTTGCCACTTTTTTCTGATGCTTCAAAAGTTTTGGGAATTAATTTAGTTAACAAATGAAAAAAAAATCTTTAATACATGTGAAAAGCAACGCCATCCGGCTTGGAATTCCATCGATTTGTACAGCCATATGCGCTACAGGAAATCACCATTGTAGCCGCACACCAGCGCCACTCAAACCTCAAGGACAAGTGGGCTGGGGCTGCGTTTGCAGTAGAAATACGCTCTCTTCCTCTTTCTTTTCAACCCTTCTTCGCAACCGGCTGGCTTCGCTCTCGCCCTACACATGTCCACTCCAGATCTTCTTACATGCTCCTTGGCGCGCGCCGATCCACTGCCTGGTGGAAAGGGATTTTGCGAACGTCGCGCAAAGCAGAATGGAGGGCGCTCGGTACACCGCACAAAGCGGACAGAGAAAACGGCCGCTGAGGAGAGGGGGAAGTGGCTCGTGACATCGCTCGTCCGCGTCGCTTGTTTTAGCGAGGCGATCGCTTGAGGGTGGGGGGGGGGGGGGGGGAAAGAGAGATCCTTTGTCCGCTCGCCTCGTCGCGCCGTCGTGTCCGCGTTGTCGCTTGAAGTTGGGAATTGCGTGAAAATAATTCGAAAAAAAAATTTCACTAGTTTTTTGTCCGTTTGTTGCCTGACGGGTGTTTTTCTTGCTGAAATTTACTGCATTTTTCTGTTTGTTGCCACACGCAGAGGCGCCAAATGCCATCGGCCGGGGTCTCGGGTTCGAGTCCCTCGGCGAGTCTTAAGGGGCTGGTGGTGCTTTATGGTGTGTTTTTCCGGGAGGGCGCCAGGTTAGCTCGTACGTCTAACCAATGGGGTGGGTGGATCGGCACCAGCGTGCTTCCCTAGACTCGGTGGCTGTATCTTAAGGGTGGTATTAACTGCTAGTAGACAATGGTGACACTTCCTGTTCAGCATAAGGTGGCTGATGCCTAACTACAGATGCAGTACACACACTGGAACTGAAAACGTATGGTACACGTATTTATTAACAATCATATTTGGGTACACGATATTGCACGACACTACTCTTGGTTGATAATTTGGACATAATTGATACACGATATTACACGACACTACTCTTGATTAATTATGATTGTCCCTCCCTAAGGCAGTCCGTTAGAAGAGGGGAGTTCGTTGGTTGTCCTGGAGTCGGCGAGGTCCGTAAACTGACTGACCTTAAGGCGGCCCCGTGGCCCGCGGCCTTAAGGCAGGAATTACGACGGCCGGGTTAAGCCCTGCACCGTAAAAGCCGACTGGGGGTCGCGTGGGGAATTGACGTTACAAAGGATTTTGTTCATGACTATATATACCAGAGTGAAGAATCGGTAAGTTACTAAATTGAAGGTTCCCCACGGAACGAACACACGAACACATCCACCCCGGGCCGCGAGCTGATCTGGACTGCCGGAGGGCAGTGATGCCAACTCCTTTAGAGTGTTCCCCCTAGGACCAACTTCAAATCCCCCTAGATTGCTATTAAAAACCCCTAAAGTTGCAATTGTAAACCCATTTGAGAGCTAAAATTATTTTTGCCACTTGTGTTGCTGTTCTTTGTTCACTTTGTTTTCAAGTTATACACTTTAAATTCACGCCCTCAAAAATTTTCTTAAATAATGTACCCGCTAAAAAATCCCCCTAAATAAATTTACCCCCTAAAAAAAAAACAGCATTGCAGCTTTGTTCCCCCTAAATTTGGGGGGAAAACCCCCAAGTTGGCATCCCTGCCGGAGGGAGCTGCCGCACGAAGGGTTGAGGGGGGGGGGGGGGGGGGCAGTTCCGCCGCGCGCCAAACCACGAGTGAAGAAAAGAAATTACTGTTATCTTTAAAAGATTTGTGCAATGGGAGTGCATGACTTGATGTAAGTTTTTGGACATACGCCATTGCTAAGAACTTTTTCTGTTGAAGAAAAACTAATAAATAAAATAAATAAATAAAAATAAAAATACTCAAAAAAATATACAAAAAACACACAAAATTAAGCAAACAATTGCTGTTGTCAACAAGGATATGAACACCACAAAATATTCCGAAACAGGAATATGGTCAGCAAACAAAGAAAAAACAAAGAAAAATGTACTAAGAGAACGAAAAAATCCCCACAAATGATGACAACACAAAAATATTGAAACCCAAAATAATTCAGCACAACAGTTGAAGCGAGACAAAAAACATGACAAAACGAAAAAACAAACAAATACAATAGTTTTACCTAAACAGAAACAAGCGACGTTTCGGGAACTGCTATCTGCTCCCGTCCTCAGGCAGAGACGCACATGGCACGGAAACACAGGTGCTTAATTTTGTGTGTTTTTTGTATATTTTTTTGAGTATTTTTATTTTTATTTATTTATTTTATTTATTAGTTTTTCTTCAACAGAAAAAGTTCTTAGCAATGGCGTATGTCCAAAAACTTACATCAAGTCATGCACTCCCATTGCACAAATCTTTTAAAGATAACATCAATGCCCGGTATGGACCCGGTATGCATATTTCTCTGAGGAAGTTGGAAAAGAAATTAATTGATTTATCAGAGTCGCACCTGTGTTTCCGTGCCATGTGCGTCTCTGCCTGAGGACGGGAGCAGATAGCAGTTCCCGAAACGTCGCTTGTTTCTGTTTAGGTAAAACTATTGTATTTGTTTGTTTTTTCGTTTTGTCATGTTTTTTGTCTCGCTTCAACTGTTGTGCTAAATTATTTTGGGTTTCAATATTTTTGTGTTGTCATCATTTGTGGGGATTTTTTCGTTCTCTTAGTACATTTTTCTTTGTTTTTTCTTTGTTTGCTGACCATATTCCTGTTTCGGAATATTTTGTGGTGTTCATATCCTTGTTGACAACAGCAATTGTTTGCTTAATTTTGTGTGTTTTTTGTATATTTTTTTGAGTATTTTTATTTTTATTTATTTATTTTATTTATTAGTTTTTCTTCAACAGAAAAAGTTCTTAGCAATGGCGTATGTCCAAAAACTTACATCAAGTCAAAGAAATTACTGTTATTCGGTTTTTTATTGAATACTTACTTGTTAATTGTACATGACCCTTGTTTGAATATTAATGCTGACATTGTATGTAATATGAAATATCGATGAAAGCTTTTAGTTTAAGAAATTGAACAAATATTATTTAAAAATATGAGTCAACTTAAAGACTACTGACTAGTTGGTAAAAACCACTGGTTATGTTTTTGTTTGTGGGTTTGTTCTGGATATTGCTTCGGCACCTTGTTTCTTACTTAAATTAAGGCTCTAGGCCACGATGAGAATTAAGGGCGTTCATTGAACACTGTGCCCGGAGGGGGCTAACACTCGTGCTCTAAGACGCACATTTCTTATCACTAGAGACCTGCAAAATTCGCGGATTCATTCGGTGATAGGCTAGAATTCAAACACATATACCCCTTAGATGATTTTGCTATTGGCTTACTGTTCATCTGGACGAATCTCAACCAGTTATAAACGCTCAACCAAAGAAGGATCGGATCACAGACAAACCAGCTGAGACGACTTACAAGTCGGCAGCCAATGAACTTGCGTTATTTGCCCGAGTGTACAGGGGTATGTGCAGTCTATCCTGAAGGTCATCGAAACCGCGAATTTTGCAGATCTATACTTATCACGTGTTAATTTAAGGGGATGGCTTGATGAGCTTACTCCGTGAATTATTATCGGTTGTTTGCATCAGGTGCAGTTCCATGACAAAATTTATACACTGGGAGTACTTGCGTATCTACGCCGCGTTTGTCCCGGGTTGAGTTTGCGAGGGGTGCATTCCACCAGCGGGAGCCAATACTGGCGGGCCAAGACCGGGCTTAATGGCCTCCGGTCGGTACGACGTCAGTACTTAACTATTTCCCTTAGGTAATCAGAATTTTCGTAACGCTTGAAAATTGTAGTCCCTCAGTAAAGAATTTTCACTTCAAAAAAGTTTTTAAACTTGTTATTTCTTAAAGGTATGAACATATTACGTATTCTGTTGCAATGTATATTTCAGTTTATCAATGTCTCACTTTGATTTTACTGTGCTTTCGGATATGTAAACTGCAAATATTCAATTATTCATGTACATGTTTGTTTCTCCTGCTATTAATAATGTTATGTATGTTTAGTGTAGTTCCAACAACATGGTTACTTGTTTCGATACATGAAAGTTTATTTACACGGTACCAAAATTTGAATGTTTTTATACATGTGTACACAATGCATGCAATATACCTATGTAAAACATTAATAAAAAAATGATAAAAATGAAATCCTTAGTTTTCTACAGCAAAATTTGTCAGAATACAAAACTATAAATTTTGGAATCTCAATTCATTATTCCTTCAAACTGATGAATTTCTTTTTTTTTTTTGTTAATGCAGAGGCGCTTTTGGATTATTATAGGTGTAATTGGTTCATAATGCGAATATTGAATGTCAGTGACCAGGAAGGATATGAAATTAAAGATATAATTTTTAATAGCTTATATTTATTACACAAAACAATTTGAACAAATATATTTTTTTACAAAATACAGTATAATGAATGCAGTTTCAGTGCATTCAAATAATGAATGTAGATTCATTTATTATTAATATCAATTGGTCTAATTTCTGATTTAAACTGCTGGACAAAACTCAAAACAGATGTACAGATATTTACAGTTATATTTACAATTGGAGTCAAAATGTTAGTTTTTTTTTTTTTTTTTAACAAGGTACATAGTGGCAATATCCAAGCAGTGATTCTGTTGGGAAGAATTTGTTCTAGTGTTATTTCCATGATATTAATTTATTTAAAACCACTAATTTTAATGGTTAAAATGTACTACCTACTAACCAAGCAAGGCTGCTTCTATAAATATAAAAATGTTATTGGTTATGACTTATGAGTAACACACCTAATGTCCAAATGAAGGCTCTCTTTTTGAAAAACTTTGAAAATAGAATTTTTACTACATATTTTATTACTACCTTTATCATGTTAACATTTATATTTTTAGACAAATATACAATGTAGGTATTTTTACGAACACATATGCTGCCCAACAGATATAAACAATCTCCAATTCAAATCAAAGAAAGTTTACCCGCTATTTATTAATCACATGCCACCTTGTTTGGTAGGTATCTTAACGGTACCTACTTTGTAATATCTTACAAAGTCTTACAGATACTTTAAAATAGTACCTAGCTACTGAGTACAAGTCACTTCAGAATCATAAGTAATAAATGGACATAATAAATGACATGCCATAACATTAAACACTAATGCAAGTATTGTAAAATGTTTTGCTCATGTTGAAGTGTTAAATGACATTTCATTTTGTCAAAGGAAAACTGTGGGATATGTTATGTTATACCTAGGGATACGGAAATTTCGCGCGTTCATTGAGTCACAAGTTAGAACGCAAACCGTCACACTATCGTAGTGTGGTCATGATTGGAACTCAGTTAATTTGGACACGCCCCTTTACGACCGTGAGCCAACGATGTTCAGCTAGGAGAGAAGTAAGCGATTCAGATAGTGCTATTAACAAAGGAAAAAATTGTTCTCACTAAGAAATAAACCAATGGGAAAGCAAACATGGGTTGAGCACAAAAAATATTACTTTGAATTATACCCTGAGGCCAGAAGAAACCGCGACGAAATTTCCGGGACTATAGTTATAGGGAATAAGTGAAGGAAGATTAAGAGGTTAAGTGTGGCACGACTGACTCAGGTTTTGGTGTACAAGTGCGGCATGGCGACAATCTGTAACATGTATGGAACAACGGAATAAAAAGGTGCACGTGGAACATAACAAAAACACTGAAGAACATGTTACAGTTTACACAATTGCAATCAGTATTAAATAAAAATTCCGATAAAATATAACATCTAATATATTTAATTCTTTATATTGTTCAAGCACCAGTGCAAATTTTAAATGTCAAAAATATTAATAAATATTATATAAACAAGTTTTCTTCATGGCTTAAAAAAAATTTCCATTAAAATGTGTGATATATTAGTTCCATCATATCAAATCTTTTTTATTCTAATTTGCACATTTTGATACTTTGCATATCATTCAGTGCTATTGTTTAGGCTATTTAAATGAATGGCTGTAATCACTGGAAAAAAATCAAATAATGAAATTAAATCCACAGTATATGTAACAAGGAAATTTAGTTTTGAATTTTTTTGTAAGGTTTTAAATGTGAATATTTAGTTTTAAAGTTTTCATTTTAATATAAATCATGCATTCTCATTTACTTTTAATCTAGGTATGCATGTTTTTAGTAATGAATTTTAATAAATGAGATTTTGCTATGTTAATTTCCCATAAACAGTGTAGATTTTAATCATTATTTGTATATAAATATTATTTTTAAAATATAAGTTAATTTAGGTTCAATGAATATAATTTTATAATGAAGTGCTCTACACATGTCGGTACTATATTTAATAGAATTTAAAACCCTTTAAGTTTTTGGACATACTCATTTTTCCTATTCATTAGTTTCAGTAAAAAAAAAAACATTTTAACCATAAGTTTTAGATTTACTTCATTTTGAAAATTATTGAAAATGGGTCCAAGAAATGGTCAGAAAATGGAAATAATATTGATTACAAATTGAATCCCATTTTATACTAAGAGTTACAAAACAGATTCATCTTAAAATTGAGTAAATTAGATATGTACATCTAAACTTAAATATTTCTGCTATGGAAATATTTATTTTTATACTGATTTTAAATGATTGTTTCCACCATTCAACTGCATGTACCGAGAATATATTATATAAACTGATGTGTGTTATTTATGAAAGTGTCAGAGTTTCCTGAAAAGTGATTAGTGGGTATGAAGGTGGAAAATTGAACAAAAAAGAATTATTTTTATTGTTTTTAGGCTGGTGAATATGTACTTGCACTTTAAAACACTTCCAATTTTTTAATTTTGTGTGTATGCCAGTACCTGTAAATTGAATTTAATTATGCACTTAGAGTTAGATGTAAGTGTGGTTGTGGGAAGTGTTATGATGAGGCTACATGGAAAGTATTTTCACAGTTCACAACAGAAAACATAAGGAACTACGCTAATAATATTCAATTTTTACATTTTTTTGCACAGATTAGGTTTGGTAGACTTCCGATGAACTGGCACATTCTGGAGTTTGCAATTACGATACCTTCCGCTATAGCTAAACGCTAAGTTGTAGATCAAATACACCTGTACTATGGCGTTCTACATCAAGTACTGTTTAGCAGGAACATAAAGATAAACCTTTCAACACAAATACAGACCTAAACTAAATTTGCTGTCAATGACTGCTGAGTTCTGCTGAACAAAAAACATGAGCATGCTGATCACTTCCGAATGATCCCAGGCTCGTATAGAGCGCTTTCGACCACTCATGTGTTACCTGGAAAAGCGTTTTCAACCATAGATAAAGTACGCTAAGTTGGCAAAGTCCATACATTCCCCGCTGGTGCCGAACCATAGGTCATGCTGGACCATCGGGCATTCCGGACCGTTGGGTGCCGGATTATCGGAAGTCTATAATAGTACGAACATGAACAGTCATCATTATCTTTAAAATACAAAGCTTGATATCATGATCAGCTTTTTTTTTATTCGAGGCTCCTCTGCCATTCTGGGGAGGGCAAATGGGGGCATATGAGTGGCAGAATGATGGCAGTGGAGGAAATAGGAGTATTAGGAGCAAACCCCCATACTTACGGCAGGATTTAGTGGTCACATTTACACTTCAATTTGAATAGTCACATCTGAAAATAATTCTGGGCTCACAGAGAATATTTAACTTAACCACGTGTATTGAATGTAAGATGGTTGGTTACTTTCAACTGAAAGTGAGTAATTGAAGAGATCACTGACTAATTTGGAAAAATTTAATTTTATGAAAAACACCCTCCTTTGCAGCTGTTTGCTTTCAGATTCTTTTCTTTTGTTGGTGGATACAATAGATTTGATCGATTTTTCTTTTAATTTCTGGGGGGGAGATATCCCCATTCTCCCTTGCATTAACCTATGTCCATGAAAATATTAAATAAATATTGTTTTCCACTATCTTATTGCTAATAAATATTTAATATTATAATGTGGGTAATAAAAATTATATTTTAGGCATGTACCAATAAAAACAACAAATAAAAGTGATTCAGAGAAGAGTACAATGCAGTTAAACAAAGAAGGAATTACTTTTAATATTGTAACCTTCAACCCCACTGCTTCAGAGGCAGTGTTAGTATTACAATATTAATAACTTATTTAAACTAAACTATTTCATACCTTTCCTAGACGTATTCTGATCTATAAACTACACATCTTAAACTACATGTATATGAAGTACATCCGTGTAAAAATTGCTCCGAAAATAGTTTCCAAACATTTAACATCTCAATATAATAGTTAAAAACCACTGAGTAGTGAGAACATGTACAATATTAATATAATACTACAAATTGACATCTGGTTTGTATAGCTTTACGTTTATACATAAACAAATATCAGATGTATGTCTTGATCAACAAACAACACTTAAATTACTGCTTTTCCTCTTCACAATTCTTCATAAACAACCTCACATGCAACCCTCTCATCAGAATTGAACAACTCACACCTGTTTTACTAATTGCATTAAGAAAAATGTCTGCTGCCAGGTATTCATTTGCCCAATCTCAGTTAAGTCTCTTCAATATCACTGTTTATGATGTGATGGAATCAGTTTTCCTGATTCTACTCATAGTATAAATATCTGCATTCTTGTAGGAACATCAGGACTTATCTGCATTTTATGAACATCAGCATTATTCCACAAAATTTCTTATGTAGAGTGTACAAAACTGTTACATTTTCCAAGTATGTAATTTCACAGTGCAGTACATATTGGAAAAAAATTGGCCAGGTGACTAGAGATAAATAGTTATTAATAACTTGGCATTCTTATTCAAAGATAATTATGTTATTGAAAATTATATTTATCTTAATTATCTTCTATTTTAAAAAGCAGTACTAATTTTATTTTCAAAAAGCCATAAATAAAATTATTACAAGTTATTTTTGCTTATGATATTGCCTACGTTAAAAATAATGGTTTTGGACAACGTTGTCTTGTGCGCGTTTCAAACATTGTTGTGTGTATTACAAGTGGTTGGTTAGTTTGTCCTGATATTCTGTATCACGTGGAATTATTGTAGCCTGTTCAGACCGCTGCACCGCTTCCAGCGTACTCTTCTATTCAAACATTCAGAAATTCGTGTCGTAGTCGGATCTGCGGCGGGCGTATCCACTGGTGCTGCTGCCGCCTCCCCCTCCGGCGTTCGAGTTGCCGTAGTAGGCGTTGTAGTAGTAACCGTTCCACTCCGAGCGCCAGCTGTCGTACAGGTTGGACATGCTGTTCTCCTGCAGCGATGCTGACGACCTCTGGAAGGATACGTCACGTGCATCACAAAGTTATTTCAAGGAAGTCCTAATGGCCCGTCTACAATAGCAATGTCCTAAACCGTGTCCGAAGGACACTCGTCGCTGATTGGTCCACGTGACCCTCTGACGCCATGGGTCAAGTGGGCGAAGGTCCGAACCTACCTGGTCCGAAGACATTCGTCAATTTGAACTTTTTGTCCCAACCTGAGTACTTTGGACACAGAAAAAGAACAGAACACTCACGATATTTGAATTTCCGGTTCCCGTTTGAAAACGTGGTGTTTGTTTTTGTTATTGAAAAAAAAATGGAAGGTGTTGTTAGTCACTTATAACTTACATAACTTTCACAAGTTCAATCTTAAACTACAAAGCATCAAAACAATAAACAAAAACATTTGGTTTGGCACATTTACTGCGCTCTGGTGACAACTTTAGAAATCAATACTTTCGGACATCGGACATCGCAATTGTGGACAGGGCAGTTTTCGGTGAGACAATGTGACGTCACTCACATTTGGATAAGGACACGGACCACGCACAGGTTCGGACTATTGTAGACGGGCTCTTAGATGTACATCAAGTTCTGTCCCTGCACGAACACGCCCTAATATTCACCTCCGGCCAACCTCGGGTTTATTTATATATATATTTATATTTCTCTGTTTATTTTAATGTAGCTATACTAACCTTAACTACCCGTAACCTAACCGACCACTTTTAATATTTGAATTCATTTTTCCTGCGCAAAAATAAAACAAATCCCGAGGTTGGCCGAAAGTGAATATTCGGGCAGGGACAGAGCTTGATGTACATCTTAGGTTTCCCGTTATTTCAAAGGTGCTGCAAAGGAACTGCTATGTAAGCGAACTGCTTAAAACATGTTCGTCTCGATTTTCTTACACACTCCCTTTTAGCAAAGGATTACTTTGCTATGATTTATTTAATTCAGCATACAAGCTCCATAAGAATGCAAATATATTTACATTAAAAATGATAACACTATACAATACATGAATCAACCTTTCAGGATACGGTAGAAAGTAATTAAACCAGTTGAACACAATGCATAGCTTATAACTAAAAAGTGTCAGTAAATGAAACCCAAATAATTTAAAAAATTCTTCTTCCAAAGATTTTGTTATTCTGAAAATGAGGAATAGCTATGAAGGAAAATTAGATCAAATACTACTTTATAAACAGTAAATTGCCACTTTTTTAGTTTTTATTTGCGATCAGAATTTCTGTAACGTTCGAAAATTGTAGTCCCCATCAGCAAAATAGTTTCACTTCAAAAATTGCCATTTTAAGGTTATTTTAATGCATTTCTGATTCGTTGAAAAGTTTTAAAAATCTTTGTACACCATACAGTAGCACTGAAAATTTCCACAAAAATAAATAATTAAACAGACTGCACCCTGAAGATGGATATTTTTAGTTAAAAGATTTTTTGACGTGACAACGTCTAATAAATCGATGAACGCCGGCTGCACACACAAAAAAGTGTCCCGTTACGCACATGGTTCCGTTACGCTGTGTCCCGTTACGCTCATTGTTCCGTTACGCTCATTGTTCCGTTACGCTCATTGTTCCGTTACGCTGTGTTCCGTTACGCTGTCGGCGAGTGCAGTAATAATAGGTTATGTTCCAACTGACTAAAAAATTATGGTGATTCATATAATTGATGATAGATATTTGATTACAGTTCATTTATATGAAAACTTGTTTTTAATTATATTTAAACTTTATAGCTAAACGCCAGTTTTTTAAAATTAATTAGAAGTCAACTACACGTGAACTGTTTCGTCGACTGTTTATAAAGTGAAGTGAAAAGTTAATGTGGTTTTCATTGCTTATTACAACAACAATTTCGGCAATAAAGGTTAATTATTCTTGCATTTAAAAAATCTGATTACTAATATAATTTCAAGTATTTATTCTTTTGTTATTAAAATAAAAATGATTCAATTTTATTCATAAAAGTATGCAACCATTTCACCAATGTTTTATTATGACGTTGTAACGTTGAACTGTCGCCCGTAAACCGACATTACGGACAACCAATTTTTTTTTTTTTAAAGGTCGGGCCCACCACCGAGGGTTGGCTCACCTTCTTGGGCAGCTTGTCGTACGTCTTGTCGTTCCACACGTCCTCCATGTTGTACAGGTCCTCGGCGCCGTAGTTCTCCACGCCGCCCATGTGGTTCTTGTTGAGCTCGTTGAGCATCTCCTCCGTCAGCGGGCTGGGCTGCTTCTTGTTGTGCTTGCTGCGGTTCACCAACTGCCGAGCACACACACACACACGCATGATTAGAGACACGGAAACTTCGCGCATTCATTTAGTCGCAAGTTAGAATGCGAACCTTCACACTCTCGCACTGCGTTCATGATTGGACTTCAGTTATCTGGACACGCCCCTCCGAGACCGTGAGCCAACGACGTCCAGCTTAGGAGAGAAGTAGGCGAATCGGGTAGTGCCAAATTAACAAGGATAAACATGCCCTCGCTAAGAAATCAACCGATGGGAAAGCGAACATGGGTTGAGCACACCTACTACCTTACATTCTACTCGGAAGCCAGACGAATCTGCGAAATTTCCGGGTCTCTACGTTTGATCATGTCCAGGCCACGGGGTAGCACATAGCCGGATCATAGGTGAGCGGGTTCAAGCTAGGAAGGGACAGGGGATCAAGATTTTGACGTAGTTGAAGTTGCTAAAGTTGGTTCTTAAAATATATAAAACCATATTTTTGAAGAAGGCATTTATTTAGTTAATTTTATACTGACTACAACATATTATTTTGAAAGAAGAATCAAGAAACAAAACATAACTATTATTTTAATAAAAAACAAAAGCATAGAGGTTACATTAATAAGAAAGGAGTTTCATTACAACATAATGTCTGCTTTAACAGAAGTCACTGTTTTTACCTCACCATCACCTATTTCCATGCCATAAAACATTGTGCAAATGGTGCTTAAAGACGACTGATGACGGTCAGTCATGTATGAATTAGAATTTCCGTCTTAAAAAAAATATTTTAAAACCGTTTCCACAATGCAAACAAACACTACACATCACCCAATTTTTTTTTTTTGTGTTGCCGCCAATCATGAACTCGACCATCAGCTGGACAAAAAGCAGCTTCACTCAGTAGTAAATTAGTAATGCGTGCATGGCCACTGACTGATTGAGTGGATGTTATGACCGCCATACCAGAACTGAAGATTTTCTGTGACTTCAAGTTCGCTGGCTTGACGTGGGATTCAATACCGGAGATTTGAAACTGAAAATCTGCTAGAGTTTCACCTCATGGAAGGGACCCGACTACTACACTGTATTATTTCTTTTTGTAAATATAACAGAAATATTCATGTAAAATTACTAATATTTGTAAATTTGTACACTCACGCGAAAAGAACTATATCACTACAAAATAGTGTTCGCAGTAATCCTGGGTTCGGATTCTTACCCGGGCATTTATGCTTAGTATACCTACAAATAGTTAAAGTTATTTTTAATCATTTCCCTGAATAGCTTTCCAGTATTAGATAACTGCGTACATTAAAGAGCATAATAAAAGAAAATAAAGTCCAATCATTGAATATTCGATTATCTTTTCCATGGTTTAAAACAATTATGCTTGAATGAAACATCAATAAATTATAAAATTATGCGCCAATTTTCGTAAGTATTTCAGTATTAACCATGAATGAAACGGAAGTCGCGTGAACAGAAATGTGCGGCTACAGAGCTGCCACCTGTGGCGGATGGCGAGAATGAAAGTTCACAAAGACAAAGATAAACTTTATATTATTGACAGTTTAATGAATTTTAACAAGTTGAACAGTAGTCAAATAAAATTCTTTGTCGAAATATAACGTCCCAAGCTGGCATTCAGTATTTATTCAAGTATTTTTTTCACTAATGTCGGAGCCATTTCATTATATAGTTTTAACATTTCGGTCTGCTAATCAAATCATTCAATATACAACGTAGCTGCTCTAGTAGTAGCGAATCGTAGCGGCGGGTGTGGAAACTATGTGTGGTTTGCGTCCAGAAGTGTAGCGGTAAACACAATTTGCATATATATGTATTATGCTCAGCATTATTTTAAAGAATTTCACATTAAATTTTTTGTCTGAGTTTTGTATTATTAGTGTATTTGCTCGTTACCCAAGTAAGATGTTACACATCTCTGGTGAGTGATAAAGATTCGCTCTTCTTTCGTACGTAATTATGTAAAAAATCATTAATATGTTATCACTATAATTATATTCTAACTTATGAAACACAAATATAGTTATTTAGCAAAAAAACTGCGAAGTTTTCTAGTCATGGAAAGGACAACTTCCATATGCACTAACTGACTGCTTTTATTTAGAATATGTTGGTCTTAGTTATTGTATTGTTTCAGATGTCTTCATATCCATCAATGTAATTGTAATGCACAGTAAATTTTATTTTTGAAATTAAAATTTACTTACGACAGTAACACCAAATATCAGGACGAACAGTAGCGATGCCAGTCCAATGACGATACCAGCAATGGCCCACTGAGGTAGGAAAACGTCCTCATCAGCATAGCCAACAGTGGGTATTGTCTGTTTTGGAATAACTAAAACATAAAGCATGAAACATTTTTTTGTAAAAAAAAACATTCGATGTTGTTGGCACAAATTATTTAAAAAAGCATTATATTAAAAAGGAAGAAATTGTACACTAGTATGTATTTTTTGGTCCTAAAGCTAGGAGAATAAGACAAACTTAAGGTAAATTGTTTATAAATATCTATATATTAAGTATATGATTGTCTCAGAAATAATTTTAACATTAATCCTATGTATTTAAGGAAATGATTGTCCCAGTTATCATTCTTACATAGACCCTGACCTCAGAATATGTACAATGTGTTTATACGCAGGTACCTATACATGTTTTTCTTCTACATTTTACTCATTAAAATGTAATTGCGTTCAGTAACATGATAACTGTAAACATTTGTATTTCCAATTTTTATATCACTTCTCTAAGTATAAAAAAACTTTATAATTTTTAGAATCTCCCACTATGACTAAATTGACTATCTATCAGAGCTTTAACATGATCAGCATTTATTTGTAGCAATATATTACTGTGTATAAACAAAAACTTGACACTGTTGTATCACAGAGGTGCTGCAGGTGGCATGCAACTGCATGTCAGGAATACCTCGTGAATGAACAACAAAACACAAACACTTGGTGAACAAACCAAAACCATATGATGTCAAATTTTAAATGCATAGATAGCACAAAGAATTCCGTGAAAGGAATTAAGGAGGGTTTACGATTGAAAATTAAGAATTAAGACTTATTCGTGTACTAACCATATGACTCTATGTAAACTAGTGGAATGGTTTATGATTGTCGTGTGTGAATTTTGACTGGTCGTGTGCGAACCATATGATGACTTAAGACTCAACAGAAATGGTTATATTTTATATTTTTCGTTACGACTTAAGGTAAGCGACCAATCACAACAAACCGGAACCTTTCAGCCGGAAGTTTATGTCTTGGTATTGGACCGAGCAAGGCAGTATTTTTGGTTATAATTCGTATATTTGTAATAACGAATTAATTTAGACATGAGTGAACATTCTTATGCAACAGAATTTGACATTTCAGTAGAAGATGATGTAATTATAGAAGAAAAATCGGGCGATGATTTGTGCTGTGATTGGTTGGAATTAACGACTTCTATGTCAATCATAAACTGGAAAATGTAGTTTTGACTTAATCGTGTGCTCCATGTTAAGTTATAATTCTTAAGGAAATCAATCGTAAACCCAACTTTAAGACAGGAATTTATTTTTGTGTAAGCTGTTTCGGATTACAGCCGCCAGGGGTTTGTTTCACTAATTTCCACTGCACTGAACGAGATTGTTGTGTAAAAGTTAAACAAAATAATTTTACAGAATTTATGTTGCTTTATTTTTTGACGTGAATTCGATGAACGTCTTACTTGACGGTCGAGCGGCGCCAGAAAAATTGCGACGCCAAACTACAACAAACTCGGCCCATCGTTCACAACCACTGGCTCAACTGACTCCATGTCAACTTCATGATCACCAGAGAGCATATCCACGTCCATCACCAAACTATTTCCTGCATTCCCCGTCGCTTCTCGCGAGGCAGACGGCCGAGGCTCGCTCGAGCGCAAATTTCGCACCTCGTTTGGTAGAGGCAGGAAATATTCGCGGATTCATTTCACGATATGCTAGAATCCAAACAACTGTACATTTATATTGCTTCTGTGATTGGCTCACAGTTTATCTGAAGGACCTTTAGCCAATGGAAAACCTTAAACCAAAAAAGTATCGAATGGCAAGCGTCCCAGTTGACAAGTGTCTCGATTCAATAGCCAATGAGCAAGTGGCATTTGCCTGAGTATGTAGAGGGTTGTGGAGTCTATCCTAGGGGTCATAGAAAGCGCGAATTTTTCCAGTCTCTATCGTTTGGGTGCTCGTTTTGCCCCACTGACCCATTTCTCTCGGCTACTTTTTGCCTCATTCGATACCTACGACGCTTCTCTACATTTCGTATTTCTTCTGTTCGGACGAATTTGCTTGTTTTATTTATTTTCTCCAACATAAACTGTTTTCGCTTAGGCATTTTGCGATTAATGGCTTCAAAACCGAAGTTAGTAGCTTTATAGTTATTCCACTCAAATAGCACCACTAAGTGCTCACTTACGAGCAACTTAAAGTTTAATTACTTTCGGAGTCACAGCTCTCACTGACTACAGTTCGACGCTCCCCACCAGCGCTCATTACGTCATCACTAGAGACCTGCAAAATTCGCGGATTCATTTCGTGATATGCTACAATTCAAATAATTATACCTTAGCGCTGCTTTTACCACTGGTTCACTGTTAATCTGGAGGACTGAGGGCCAATTAGAGACCCTCACTCAAAGAAGTGTCGAATCACATACACTCAGTCGAGACGACTCACAAGTCAACAGCCAATGAACAGGTGGCATTTGCGCCCGAGTGTGTAGAGTGTAGTAGAGTCTATCCTGGAGGTCACTGAATCCGCGAATTTTGCAGGTCTCTAGTCATCACTGCAAATGTTAACCGGGCCAGTCACACGTAATGACCACGAGCGAAGGCTGCTCTACTAGGATATATTTACTCCAACTCTGTAGCTTTCATAGTTTACGATATTTTAAGCGGTGTTGAATCCTTAGCCGAAGTGACACCCAACCAGAGATTTAAGACATTCAGATTCCTGTCGGAAATTCCATGTCAAGTGCTACTGCACAGACGACGTTCGGGCGATACAGACGGAACTGAACGGTGATGTTAAACAGACAGCACAAATGAGTAGGGACCGGTAAAATTCGCGGATTCTATGACCTGTAGGATGAACTCCATAGTTCTACGTACACTCGGTCCAATGTCACCCACTCATTGGCTGCTGTGTTTTGAGACGTTACAACGTAGCAGCCTGTGATTCGACAAAGCTATGGTTGGGTGTTTCTCATCGGCCCAGAGTCATCCAGAGGCAGCACTGAGGTATAACTATTTGTATTTTAGCCAGTCGCTAAATTAATTCGCGAATTTTTCCGGTCTCTATAAATGAGTAGAGACCGGAAAAAAATTCGCGGATTAATTTCACGATATGGTAGAATCCAAACAACTGTACCTTTATATTGCTTCTCTGATTGGCTCACAGTTTATCTGAAGGACTTTGAGCCAATGAAAAACCTTCAACAAAAAAAAAAAAAAGTATCGAGTCGCAAGCGTCCCACTCAACAGGTGTCACGAGTCAGCAGCCAACGAGAAAGTGGCAATTTTCCGGAGTGTGTAGGGGGTTTTCGGAGTCCATCCTAGAAGTCATCCAAAGCGCGTATTTTTCCAGTCTCTAGGAACGAGTAAACTGCGACGCCTGACGGGGCGCACGCACCTATGAAGTCGGTGTAGTCGGGGTCGACGTAGAAGGCCCCCAGCTTGAGCGCGTCGCCCGGGGGCGGAGCCCCGGCGTCTTCTGGCTGCTGCTGCTCGTCCCGGGAGCCGCCCCCCTGGCGCGCGGAGCCCGCGACGGGGCTGGACAGGCCCTCGTGGAACAGCCTCTTCAGCTCGAGCGTGTCCACCTGGCGCCCCAGCTCGTTCAGCTCCACGAAGTAGTCGACCAGCACGCTGCCCTTGCTGCGGGCACGGACATCCAGGTCACCTCGCGCCCGGGCTCCAACATCACATTCCGTGGAACAATGTCGCAGGTTCAATGGTGTATCATAACAGTTTAATTTAGACTGTTTACAACAAATCACACATAAAATTGAAGGTAAATCAACCTCGATTTTCTTAGAAATGTTCAATATGTGCACCTTCAGTTATACATAGAGACCTGAAAAATTCGCGAATTCATTTCGCGACAGGCTAAAATACAAATAGTGATACCTCAGTGCTGCCTCTGCTATTGGCTCACAACTCGCCTGGATGTCTCTGGGCCAATGATAAATACCCAACCAAAGCTGTATCGAATCACAGGCTGCTACGTTGCAACGTCTCAAAACCCAGCAGCCAATGAGTGGGTGGCATTTGACCGAGTGTACGTAGAACTATGGAGTTCATCCTACAGGTCATTGAACCCGCGAATTTTTCCGGTCTCTAGCTATACGTAGAGACCTGCAAAATTCGCGGGTTCAATGAACCTCCAGGATAAACTCTACTACACTCTACCACACTCTGGCAAATGCCAACTGTTCATTGGCTGCTGACTTGTGAGTCGTCTCGACTGAGTGTATGTGATTCGACACTTCTTTGAGCGAGGGTCTCTAATTGGCCCTCAGTCCTCCAGATTAACAGTGGACCAGTGGCAGAAGCAGCGCTAAGGTATAATTATTTGAATTGTAGCATACCACGAAATGAATCCGCAAATTTTGCAGGTCTCTAGCTTATACGGCACACATACAACCTAAAGTCCAATTCTTCCCTCACTTTGGTTAACACGTTCGGAGTAATGGAAGCATAAGCCTCTTCAATGCCGTGTCTCATCTCTGGCCAATCTTTAGGTAGCGGCGGAACATAGACACGATATTTTGTAAAGCTCCAAATGAAAAAAAAAAATCGCATGGCGTTATGTTAGGTGAATGTGAAGGCCAGTGAAAAAGAGCTCTGTCGTCTCGGCCATTACGGAAATCCAACGGTCAGCGACTTCGACAGTTAAACTTTAAACGAAACGCATGTTGAACTGAAATTACAGATTAACTCTTAGAAAATTTCAGAACACAAAACGCTTTACGCTCAGGAGTTGCCATTTTGCGTAGGTGGCGCTGCAAGCGAGAATACAACAAAGCAGTATTCGCGCATGCGTTTATCTAAAACTATTTGTTAGTCTTTAATTGTGATCTTGAACTAAAACACTACAACGATTACAGTTAATACTATTAACATTTATTACTGGGACATTATTTTATGGATATACTATACAGCAGGGTGTCCACCTTGCAAAAATATTTCTGGCAATTGGAACTACATCCGAAAAAAAACTACCAGATTGTAATTTTCTATTATTTTACAGTATTTAGACAATTTACAAACATTATATGCTCTTTCAAATGAATTTTATATGTAATACTTCTGAACTAATAACAAATATTAAAAGAAAAATCTCTACTTTGGTGTTGCAAGCCTTCTCTTGCAGTCTCGAAAACAACCAATGTCAGAATTGTAGAATTGTTGTGTTGTAAAGCATTTTTAAACTAAAAAGAAGTATTAGGTTTGTGGGTAAACGTACTAAAATACTAAAAACAACTACAAAAAAGACTAGATCTAGTATGAAAGCACTAGCAGTGGAGACACCAAACGAGGAAAATATGTGAAATGTTCATGTGATAGCGATTCACTGTTTCTGTCTTGGTGGAAATGCTTGAGAAAATGTACAAGTGATCTAGGTGGTATACATTTAATAAAAGAGAAGTGAACTGTAACGAGTTGTAACGTTTTACTTCATGTGATTGTTAAGAACTTGTACCATTGCAAGATATAGCGGTATTACACTTTGAAGTTAGTTATCTGATGATGTACCTGAACGAGTCTATCCTTATCTTCTTGTACCAGCGGCTCAACAGCTCATTTTTCCTGTAAACGTCTTCAAGCTGAAAAAAAAACATACTCGTAAAATGTGTGATAGTGATGAAGATAATCTGATTTTATCTTGGGTAAAGACATACATGTTAATTGCCCTTATCGAGGAACAACTAGCTTAGGATTATGCACTTCAAATATTTTATGCGTTTCACTCCTGAATTTATATAGTTAAACCCGCATATTCAACATCACATTTTTTGGTCTTTGCCAAGCATTGTTGCTATTCATAATTGGACAGCAATTAGCAATAGTGATCCATGTACCAAAGTTGTGAAGTGAGATAGTTGATATTTTATCACGAAATCTGTGTGGACTCGATCTTTTCCAAAACTTAATTTCCTACCCGTTATGGGGGAAGGGGAGAAAGTAGCTATTACAGTTATTTTATAAAGCAAGTACGTTTTTTATTAACATCTCCAGGGGCCGGGAAAAACTTTCCATGAGGCTGGGGAAGTTCTCACCACAGAGTACATGGAAGACCACACCACTGAGTACATGGAAGGTCTCACCACTGAGTACATGAAAGGACTCACCACTGAGTACATGGAAGAGCTCATCACTGAGTACTTGGAAGATCTCGTTACTCAGTATGTGGAAGACCTCACCACGGAGTACTTGGAAGATCTTGCCACTGAGTACATTGAAGACCTCACCACTGAGTACTTGGAAGATCTTGCCACTGAGTACATTGAAGACCTCACCACTGAGTTCATGGAAGACCTCACCACTGAGTTCATGGAAGACCTCACCACCCAGTAGATGGAAGACGTTGCCACAACGCCGGGGAAGGCCTCACCTGCGCCTGCACCTCGTTGGCCAGCTCCTGCCACTCCTGCGTGTTGTGGTCCAGCAGCTCGGGCACCCACCGCGCGCCGCCCACCAGCTTCACGGTGGCCGCCAGGTCGCACTCGCCGGCGCACACGCCCGGGGTGGTGGGCCTCGGGGTGGTGGTCGTGGTGGTGGTCGTGGTGGTGGTGGTAGTGGTCGTGGTTGTGGTGGAGCTGCTGCTGCTGCTCGTCGAGGCCGTCTTGGCCATCTCCAGCAGCTTCTCGATGGAGATGGGTGTCGTGGAGACGGTCGGCCAGCCCGTGAACTGCGTCGTGGCTCTGTCACACGGGCACTCGCATGTCTCAGAATATAACCAAGCAAATTTAAATTACAACTAAGGGTTACTTAAGCGGTTTGTAACCTAGAGAAACACTCACAAAGATGTTGCTGTCAACAGTACAATTTGTACTGCCAAATATTTTATGTCTTAATAATCCATAAGAAATACTTATGCTTAGCTCTTCCTGATTTCAGGACAGAGACACCATTCTCTTTGTCTTGGTTATTACAAAAGTCGGGAAGCTTTCTTTTCACAGACGAGAGAGCCAAAACCCGAAGTCCCCCGAAGTTCATGCTTTTTTCCGTATATTTTATGTAGCTATCCTAAACCAAATCAACTGTCCACAATGTTTTAAAGTATTTATAATGTAGCTAACCTAACCTAATTGACCATTAGTATCCTTTTATCAACACCGCCATATTTATTTACAATGAACAAAAAAAAACTATCGGGCGTTTGGCTCTCTCATCTGTGAAAAGAAGGATTCCCCAAAACGTCTGATTTCAGGTATTGGAACTACCACCTTTTTCCAAAAACAAATCCCACAATATTGTCTATAAACATCTCACTCTGGACTTGTTCTAACTAGGGCAGCGGCGGCCAGCTTTTTAAAATTAAAGGTTGGGTGGTCTTATCAATCGCTTCCCATTATGGCGATCCGGATTAGATTCCCGGAGAGGTGAAGTCAGGATTTTTCTCAATTGGGAAAAGTAGCTACCCTCAATGCTTCATTCCTGTCTCATCAGCCCTCACCATCTCTAACGACACATTAAACATTAATTCATTTATTCACTTAAAATCTAGCAGCCCAATTTGTATTTTATGATGATCTTTTTACTATTAAAAATGCTCCTGTCTCCAAATTTATATAATTTTGGTTTCGGATAGGTTATAACATAATGTTATATGTTGGATTTATGTGGACCAAGACAATGAGTCCATTCTCGTGGACTGAGTTATCTACCTTTGCACTACACTTTTTTGTAGTAAAAATCGCAAAGATAGCAAAACTGCCAATGTTATGTTGGCAAGATATTGCTATCTTATTGAATTTCAATTTTTTTTATTGGGCAAGTAGCAGAAGAGTTGCGGGTCACTATAGACAAACCTGGTGGGTCAAAACTTGGCTGCCGACATTGGACTATGGGTCTAGGAGGGATGGCTCATGTAAAGGTACAAGTGTATTGGATATGCATAGCCATGACTTACCCAGGGTTCTGAACCAGAACCAGACAGTATTCAATAATCATGGGCTATAATTTCATAATTATAGCAACTGGAAGGTAGCATTTAAGGAACCCCTTTGGCATTACACATAAGTTTATGGAATTCTAGGCCAATATATCTGGCTGCATCCATACATGCATATCTTTATGACTTCTAATTGTTATTTTAAAAATTGAACAAGCTTATACACACACTATGCGTATAATGAAAGTGTGACGGAAAATTTAATTTAATGTGAGTACCATAACACAAACCAAACAACTATAAATACCTTGTTGGCCATGTTTTCAATTTTGTGACTGGTGATCCAGGATCTGCCATAGGCTGCACAGTAGTGGTGCGTGGAGTAGTCTTGCGATTCACCCCAG
Source organism: Bacillus rossius redtenbacheri (assembly GCF_032445375.1). NCBI lineage: Eukaryota > Metazoa > Arthropoda > Insecta > Phasmatodea > Bacillidae > Bacillus > Bacillus rossius. The sequence continues at coordinate 10,810,843 of NC_086332.1, read as the reverse complement.
GTCTGCTCGGAAATACAACCTTCAAACCACCTCCACCGCTGGGTGGTGAAGAAGTGGTAGTTGTGGAGCTAGAGCTGTTTTCACTTGGTTTGAATCCTGGAGGAAGCAATGCAGATACATCTTTAAATTGGACCTTGTTTGCCAAAGAATCGAGGAGGGAAGTTGTGGTTTTTTCTGTGACTGCTGTTGAAGGCTTGAATCCAGGTGGGAGAAATGCTGACACATCAACTGGCTTTGCTTTCTTTAGTAAACTATCTTCTAAAGTGCGTGGCTTAGCTGTTGTGCTTGATGTACTTTCTTTTGGAGGCTTGTATCCTGGTGGTAAAAATTTACTAAGGTCATCTACCTTGACATTCTTGAACAGATCATCCACACGTTTTGGTTTTTCTGTTGTTGTAACATCTTCTTTTGGGGGCTTGTAACCTGGAGGCAGTAGAGATGAAGGTGTATCAAATTTAATTTTACTCAAAACTGATTGTAAACCCTTAGGAATTTGAGAAGAGTTTGTCTCGTTTTCTTCTTGAGCCTTGTATCCGGGACTGATAGGGTCTTGGACTTGAATTTTGTTTTTGTTGCTGGTGGTTGCTGTTGACCTAGCACCTGATAGTCTGCTAGTGGAATTACGCAATTTAAATCCGGTAATGGGTAGCGCTGGCTTGCGAGGTTCATCGCCTTGCATTTCTTCATTTAGTTTTGGAGCTTTTGTGGTGGTTGTAGTTCTGCGACTTGGTGCCCTGGGTTTGAAACCTGATGGCAGAAGTCCAGTTAAGTCATCCATCTGAATGGTATCAAAAGAAATAGAAGGTTTCTTTGGCTTTGCTGTTGTTCGACTTGAATGAGGTTCAAACTTACGAATAAACACAGGTGTCTTGTAAGTTGTTGTCGTGGACGGGGTAGTGGAGGTAGTGGTGCTTGTAATATTTTTAGTGTGGCTTACTGGCATTATATCAGCTGGTTTATCTGAAGACATTTCTGTCAGTACCTCAAGTTGAAGTTTGTTTACTCCATTTCTAAAACCACCCGTTAGAATTCCACTTGAAAGTTCTGACTGCACACGATCAAGCTTGTCAATAATACTTTCTGTAGAGGCAGAAGAATTTGCACTCAATTTTAAGATGTTTTCCATACTTGGGATTTTGGTCGATGAAGTCACAGTTTTCACAGTTGTATCTGTTTCATTTTTCTGGAGTGATTTTAGTGTTTCTTCCAAAGCATGGATGTTGTGCATGTCATCATTCATATTTTCTTTTAACCAGTCTTGTTTCAAATCTTCACCCAAAGGCTTACCTGATAGAGGGACTTTCACTTCTTCTTGTTTTACGGCTCCAGAAGGTAAAAATCTAGCTCCAGAAACACTTCGACTGGTTTGTACTGATGCCACTATGACCCAGCTTTCTGTAGGATTGGTAGTAGTATTTTCGGATGAATTTATGGAAGTAAATGGTGTTACCATCTGATCATAGTCAATACTGGAACTTTTAGATGACATGGACATTGGAATGGCACTGTTTACCACACTCTTAGTTGTTACAACAGAAACTATGGCCTCTTCAATTGGCTGTTCTTCAACAGCTTTTTTAATTAGAAATTTTTCAGTATTGTTAGTTGGTATCGCCTCTGTTGAAGGAACTTCCCTAAAGCTTGTTTTTGTGTTTAATTTTGTTGTGGTGCTTGTGGAAAATGTTACTGATTCCTCAATTTCAATGGGTATATCTGTTGTATCAATTAAAACACTGTCCACGAATCCTTTGAAGTTATCTTCTTCGACAAGAGTATGATTGGGACTCATTGTGAGTATATCGAATATTCTTGTGCTATTTTCCTCATTAATTTCTTCTTTTGGAATTGTTATTGTTGTCTGTTGTGAATTTATTGGGATTTCAGTATTATTCTGCAAGTTAAAATCGGTATGTATTAAGTCCTCAACAGCAAGGCTAGGGGTGTTAATATCTTGCTCATCATCGTATAAAGATGATGTGACATCCTTTCCATCAAAGTTGTTCTTAGAGAATTCTTCTGTGTCTCTATGAAAGTAATCATGATTTTCTAGTATTAACGGCTCATCTTGGACGTTTGTAGTACTATCATCGCCAAAGTTTGAGAAATATGTTGTAGTTTCACCAGTTAAACTTGTATCCGTCTCTGAAGGTACGTTTTTAATCACAGTTTCGTTAACTATCTCAGTTTTATTTGCGGTATCTAATGGCAAACTGGAACTTTGGTTGATTTGTGAAATTTTGGAAGTGTCGGTTTTAGTTGGGTGTTGTTTGTGTTCATTTGGCATCTCTGTTAAGCTGTGATTTCTAAGATCTTTTTCATTTGCTATGTCCTCAGAATAATCATAGTCCTCATAAATTTCAGCTTCTGTTGTTGATGTCGTAGATGCACGTTTTGGCTGAAATGGAACTTTTGAAGGGCGTAAATTAAATTGCCGCACTTTAGTGGGTGATTTAGTTGTTGGTATAAACCTATTTTTCGCCCTGTAAGTAGTGGGTTTGCTTGATGGAGTGGTTGACTGCCTATACCTACCATTGTTTCTTGCTTTGGAGCTAGTTTTTGGAGTGGGAGTTAGAATATCATAAGCATCGTAATCTCGGCCAGAGCTTGGAGTCTTTGGGCTTGTGCTGGTGTTTTCTGATTCAGGATACTTAGAATTCTTTGGTGAAAGAAAGTTCCCTCTGGACCCTGGCTGAGGCCTTGTTCCTGGCTTCTTCCTGAGTGCAGCATCAGCTTTCCTCTCATCGTTTCTTGACCTAGAAGTAGTCGGTGCTTGGCTTGTACTAGGTCTGGCACTAGATGAATCATCTATTTCCAGATTTTGATCAACAAATGTATTCAGTTCCACATCTTCTGACACAAATTTTCCAGATCTGTTTGCTTGTTGAGGCAACAATGATGGCGAGAAAGCATTCTGCGTTTTGTGCGGCCTTTGAGGCGCAGAAGAAAATTGGTCAACCAGTCCGCTGGGACTATCAATATCCGAAAAACCTTGGATCAGCCTTAAATTATTTGCATTCCTCTGGCGCTGTGGGAAACCCGAAAACCCAGGAGAATTCAAAGTTATCTGATCCAGAAATGTTTGGGGGTGTTTCAGGCTACCCTGAGCAGCAGAAGCCGGGGACGGGTTCGAGTACTCCGTCGGAATCCCGATGTTCGTGTACTCCTGGGGGAAGGTGCGTGTTTGTGGTTGTCGCACGCTCGGCCTCAGCTCCGGAGAGTTGGGTTGCTGCTGGTGCTGTGTTGGGAAGAAGGACGCGGTGTCCGGCTGGGGAGGGAAGTCTTCGGGCTGGAAGGAGTTGTAGTGCGAAGCGGGCACGGACGCCGGGGGAAGCTGGAAGGGCGAGGGCTGGAGCGACGGCGCCAGGGCTTGCTGTTGTTGCTGCTGCTGCTGCAGGTTGTACTGGGGCAGGCGCTGCGACGGCCTGAAGGTGGACGGTGGCGGAGGAGTCTGCGACTGGAAGGCAGAGAAGGGGCTCGAGCTCTGGATCTGCCGGAAGAAGTCGTCGTACTGCTGTTGCCTCAGCGGCGGCTGGAAGCCGGGCACGAACGTTGGCTGCTGCGAGTTGGTGAAGTAGAACTGCGGACCTGCAAAAAGAGAATACGAGGTCCTCGTTAGTCTCACATCACATTTATACGCTAATTGGGTCGTAATATCCATACATTATTGTACTCTGTTTTGAAATGAAAACATACTGAGTGTCTCTCCAACAAACTGGAAAATGATTTTTGAATACTCTGCTCATAGGCTAACTTGGAGGATTCAGATGGATGCTGTTAATTTTCGCAGGCCTCAGCTGTAGAAAAATGACTAATATTTATTTTATAAATTCTTCACAAAAGCAACATTTTATAAAGTGTTTTATCCCTAAAGGAACTGCAAAGAGGTTGCGAAAAACACCTGACCAATACACCTTCATCAATTATATGTGTAGTGAGGATATATAATGAATGATACAAGATTTTGTAATATATATTTTGATAAAAAGAAAACTGGCTGTTGTACTGATGCTACGCTCGTAACATTTATCTGGGGCACATATATACTTGAACCCCTTACAGAACTTAATCCTGCGTGCGCGACTGTGTTTCTTTTAATAGTGTAAGTACTCTTAAAAGTAAAATAACTCACAAAAGTACAAATAAGTGAAATAATATAAACTTTCAACGCGGCCAACCACGTGCGGAACCAAGATTTAGGCCAGGTTTTTAAACTACGCAAGAAACAAAAGACATATAAAGATACATAACAAAGATTTCACATAACCATTTATAAATAACACATGACGCAAAAAACTCAACGCAATAATAGGTCACATATCATCTTCTTAAGTTTAGGATTGCGTTCCCGCCTTCTAAATTTGAAGTGAAGTGTTCCGAAAACTTTTATAGATTCAGACGAAACATGAATACAAGGCTACGATTTTCGTGCTATGGAACGCATCATGTTTTTGCTTATCAAAATACCACCCAATGAAAGAAAATGACGCTAAAATAATCAACTATTTGAAAAATTAACAGGTTTTCATGAAAGAAGAAGACGAAGAAAACTTCTTCTACAGTTTTATATTTTCACGTTGTGGGATTAGTGACGTCTTGCAGTTGCGTGTTTTATAAATTACCGTATTTTTCTTGCGTTTGTTGCGTGCTGCGTGGTTTTAAACCAAGCCTTAAAGCCTCCCACACACGTTCAGACCGAACTGTCAGTTCAAACTTCAGTTCATCAGTTGGGAGTCTTGGCAGAAATCTATCTATATACTCTTTGGTTGCTTTGCTGGTTTTTTTTCTCTTCTTCTAACTAAAAGTGCAACTGCAAATCCACGTTTCGTTCATGTTCTACGATGAAACGACAAATCCAACAGCAACAGCAACCACGAGACTGATCGTGTGTTCAGTCCGAACCTGAGCACCTGTTCTGTTCATGTGTACTGAGGGCCCGAATCCAATACAAACTGTCATGTAACTTAGGATTCACACCTCATAAATTCATCAATACTCCCCCAGGCATATATGATCCCGTTGGGGTGTGGTCCTGGTTAGGAGAAAGACGGGTCTTTTTTACATGCCTGACACTGTTACCAGTGCCCAACATGGGTTTCCGAGAACCGGGAAGTAGATTCGCCATTTCCAATCGCGGCATGTTACTGGTGAGCGCACGGCTAGGTCGAGAGGTTGAGGAAATCCAAACTGTCAGTTCTGGACTGAGCTGTTCGTACTGCGAGCTGGGATGATCGTGTGTGTAAGCGACGACGGCGCCGCCGACGACCCAAGGAAGCGCGCGCGACGTGGCTAATCTGGACAGCGAGGTGACAAGTGGGGCGGCATTCCAGGGGGTACGCGAGGTGCAGGCCTGTTGGCATAGCGGAGGTGCGTGTTTGCATACAAAGAGGCAGTCCTCGCCGAGGGGCGAAGGAATGGAGCGTTGTCTCCCAGCGCGAACTCCCCCCCCCCCCCTTCCCCGCTCAGCAGCTGGAGGTCCTCGGAGGTCACCAACACTCAGCGCAAGTGGCGAGGGGTCGTGGCCTCTGTCCGCCCTCCCAACACAGGGAAGCCTTCTTTTCACAGACGAGAGAGCCAAACGCCCGATCGTGCATCTTCGGGTTTTTTATTTTGTTGATTGTAACTCATGAAAATTAATGGTCAATTAGGTTGGGTTAGCTTCATTATAAATACTTTAAAACATTGTGGACGGTTGATTTGGTTAGGATAGCTACATTAAAGATACTGTGAAACCACGTAAACGGTTTCCTAGCGCTGGATATCTACATATTAAAAAAGTTATTTGCTAAGCAACCATAAACTGATTTTACAGTATTTTTAATGTAGCTATACTTACCTAATATGACCAACCGTCCACAATGTTTTAAAGTATTTATAATGTAGCTAACCTCTCCTAATCGACCGCAAAGTTTAATGCCACACCGGTATATACAATGAGATAGAACGGAGGGAAAAAAAGCGAGCATGAACTTCGGGGAACTTCAGGTGTGGCTCGCTCGTCTGTGAAATGAAGGCTTCCCCCCAGCACACCGCACGGCATTTGCAAGTCTCCTCCCGAGCGCGAGTCGATTGTTTTACCAATGAGCTACTTCGCTTCGTCAACCGGGATCCACACGTAACTTATCACGCTCGAAAAAAAAAAAACAACACATAACTTAGAACTGTCATTAGTTAGAACGACCATAACTTAGAAAAAAAATAAAACACCGAAACACACAACTTAGAAGCATAATAACTTAGAAATTAGGTACAACATAACATAGAACCACGTAACGTAGAAACGTCATAACTTAGAAACACGTTACTTATAAACACACAACTTAGAACTATTACAAGTTAGAACCACGTGATTCAGAACGGGCGTAAAACATAACGTTTAAGTCTTGTGTTTACAAGTTATGGAAACGCTCCCCCCGTTCAAAACCATCGTGCTGGTGCGCCCAATGTCCTAGGTTCGATTTCCGATTTCTCACTCGTTGAATGTTTCTCTCCCGGGTTCAGAACTTGTATTTTTTGACGTGACAACGTCTAATAAATCGATGAACGCCGGCTGCACGCACGAAAAAGGATGATTCAATGTTCCGTTACGCTCATTGTCCCGTTACGCGGTGTCCCGTTACGCTCATTGTCCGCTTGCGCCGCATCTATCTCTCTTCCACTCGATTGGAACAACCATCGATTTGACTTTTTCGAGGCACATTAAACTTGAAACACTCCCATTCGTTTCCTACTTTTCCTATCATCGTCCTATCCTTAACAGAATAACACAGAGTGGAAGAAGTTAAATAGCAAACACGTATAAAAGTTATAGTTAAAATAATCTCTTCGTTAAAGTAATAAACATATTTTGAATTAATGAGTGCAAATAAAAGTAAATTTATCAATTAAATTGTAGATTTCATTTCACTCCTTCTTTGTATCCATACGAAATAGTGATAATTCAATAAAAATGATTCAATTTTATTCATAAAAGTATGCAATCATTTCATCAATGTTTTTTTTTATGACGCTGTCACGTTAAACTATCGTCCGTAAACCGACTTTACAGACAACCAATTTTTAAACAGGTCTCTACTTGTGCAAAACAAAAATTCTGTCCAATATGTATAATGATAGTGAAGAGGCGGTGCGGGAACACCGCAGTGCTGTCGCTCAGGAAGGGACCTCGGAGCGCCCTCGCTGCGCGGTTGGCGACACTGGGAGGGCGACGGCGCCGGGGTGTCCAGACGCCGAGCGCCGTTAACTCGTTTACCGACGCCCCCAATCACGCCGAGCATAATTGCCGCAGCCGGGCGCCGCCGAAATCCGCGACGCAGCTCCGCGCCCGAGGGATCAAGAGACGGAAAACACCCGAGAGGCGCCATATTTGTTCCAACAGACTTTTTTTTTTGCCTCAGAAATTTCTCATCAATTCATACAAGGGATGGGCAAATAAAATCCTCAGATACCATCAAATTGTTAGTATTCAAAGAATTCGATATACGAGGAAAAGTATTCGAAGAAAAGTATTAGAGGATACAAAGTTAATTTAAATCATCAACACTGATAACCTCTGAAGTATATTATGTCAATTTTTCTTTATACCTATCCTGTTACAATTCCCCAATATATTTTACTTTAAACATTTAAACATATAAATAAAATAAAAATATGTTTTTCTTCTAGAAACACAGTTCATGACTAAAAAATTTAAAGGGTTAAATTTTTCAACAACAAAAAAAAATATTTTCCATTTGTTGTACATAATTTTTTTTTGGACCCTAGAGGCCTAAATACGGATTCGAGGGGTGTATTCGAGATACTCTTTGGGCTTCGAATTCGAAATTCGGACTTGAGAAAATTGGGATTCGACCCATCATTAATTTATACTGAATATTTGCTTTCATTAAGAGATTACTCTTTAGACATTTTCAAACACCATTACATAGTGTTCAATTAGAATATTATTTTATTTGAAGTCATTCCCAATAATTAATTCAATACCAAAAGTTAATGACTTCACAGAGAAAGTTATTTATAACAACTTGTCCCTTAAAACTTCAGGCATTCCATTAAATTACATACAATGCTTTAGCGAAGTCAAATCTTAAAAATTAAACGATATAAAATTGTTATGGCCTGCAACCCGATGAAACTAAGATGGCGAATTTTTTAGCCTTTCTTTTCACTTTAAGGTTTATTAGTTAACGCTTCCATAATAATTTTTTTCCTTCATTATTTTGAAATTATTTTAATTATTATTATTTTTTAGAGATATTGGTTTTCAAGGCTTTTATATTTTATGAGGAAGTATAACTATTTACCAATTAGATACACGTGGGAGAATACAAGGGTCGAAGTTGCAGTAGTTACAGCTCATTCCAGCCAAGTTGAAACATTTTGGAATCAAAAGCTGCACAAAATTCGACTGAGACATAGCCTGTGTTACAGCTCTTCCAACAGACAACCTATGACGAGGACAAGTAATGATTAAAAAAAACTTTACAAGACTTGAAACAGGAAGAAAATACTAGTCCTCTATCGAAGACTTTGTCGAGTTAAAAATTTCTTCCCTTTATTTCTCAAAACCATTAAAAATAAATTAATGTTTCAACATTAACAACACAATACAACAAAGTTCTTAAGTACCTTTTCGATAAATCTAAAGTATGTCATGAAGTTATTAGTAGCATTGATTTTGGAAGTCCAAACGAAATGCAACTATAAAACTATCTTGGCTTTCAAGGCTGAACCGTGTATAAGTACCGACGTTCCGCCCTGCATTGCAGCAGTCGTCTTCAGAGTTGTTTCCAGGGGTTTTCTTCAGGCATCCAATCACGTGTGGTCTCTACGACATCGATTCTCTATTTTGCAGTTTTCATTCTTTTTTACCGCGTTGTACTTCTATTTTCATCACGTTATTTTAGAGGAAAATTTTTTTTACAAATAAAACAATCGGATGTTTCATCCTGATTTTACGCAGGAGAATATATTTTCAATATTTTATGAGTTTTATAAGATGATTATTATTATTTTTTTCATAACTAACACATAAATTGATGGTATTTTGAGCTTGAGTATAGAAATCTCACTGAGAAAATGTTTTTACGGGGCGCTCCGACCATATTAGCGGTGAAATTTGGTTCGAAATGCTGACAAGTTGTGTTGGCGCTAACCATAGCACAGAAGCGTCCCTCGGACTTGGAAAGACCTCCGAAACCAAGAATCAATTTAGCGAGGGATAGGGTTTCGTTATTTTCGTCTCTTTTTCACGTATCGCGCCATCCCCATTAGGGCTAAGAATTGGAGAAGATGCTGGAAACTAGATATTCCACGAACCAATAAGTTGAGCTTCTTTCAAAGGAATTTATTGTTCGCGGTATCAGTGGATTTAGGGCAACACTTCCCGTGCTTTAATTTTCTACTCTAGAACATATTTTTCTTGTGGATATCATTTGGTAGCAACAATACAAAACCATTCTTATTAACGGCTGCGCATTTTCCTACTTAGAATTGGCCAGTGTTGTTAGATTGAAGACATTTCTTAGTTTTTTCTAGTGTATCAAGGATTAAAGTGAAGGCAAAGGATAACCAAAATAAAATCAAAGTGTCTGCCTATGATTAAAGAATTATTGTTTATTAAATTTTTTCGCTATTAGCAATTTACATACCTAAACCAAATCAAACATAAAATAATTTTTGTCTGTCTGTACGAAATAATTTAACTCAAAAACTGCTGATTGTATTTAGTTGTAAATAACACAGGTTTTAGATAAAAACACCAGGATTAATTTCGTCTTTATTTAACATCCGAACCAAATTGTCGCGCTTCTACACTGTAAAAACACGTTCTTTATGACGAAGAGAAAAATGCAAACATTTTTTTCCCAATTTAATTCAACGAATCAGTAAATAAACGATAACATTTATTAATCATATGGTTATTGCTAATGAAATGTTTATTAGGTATGTCTGGTTTGTATGAACATAAATATTTCTTTGAGGTCACAAATAACTTTGCTTTCAACGAAAACTTTCCTTTGTTGTAATTGTAGCTTCGTCATTAATAAAGCAGTTGCGCAATCATTGCCCGTATTTACAGTAAAAGGCAATATGACAAACAAAACCGTTTGTTTGTAGTAGCAACATAATTGCATTTTTATGGCAAATAAAGCGGTTTTATAGCTGTGCTTACAACTTAGTTCGCACGTAAAACCCAAAAAAAAGTAATTTACACGAATGTTTTAATGCAACTTTAATATACATGCACGAAAGGAATAATTCACACAGGTTTTTTCGATGAAAATGATGGAAACCTATTGTTTATTAAGATGTATAGGGTCAGGTGGGGTAATTGGGAACAAAATTGGATGGTTTTACCTTCTCGTTAACATTAGGACCATGCAAAACATGTTAACACCTTTTTTTATGCATACACTTGTTAATACACATCTTATTTAACTTTCCTACATGTCTAATATAGAAATATGTTATTCTGAAGGCCTTATTTTTCATGTTCACAATTACCCCAAAAATTCCCAATTACCCCATAGGGTAGGGGGTAATTGGGAACGGTTACTTTTTCACCTAGGGCTATTAAATGAATCAAAATCCTCATTAAGAATTATTTTAAAGCCTGTTATGTCTCTAACCAACTTAGAACAATTTAGCTCTTTGTTCACAACTACCCCAAGTAATGTTCACAATTACCCCAACTCATCTACTCATCAAGAGGTTACCACATAAACTTGACTGCGAAAACGGGAAAATTATGCACACTTTTATGGGAACCAATAAGTTACAATAATGTTCAACAGAATATTTATTGGGTACAAAAAAAGTAACATGAAAGTAATGTGTAAAGAAGAAACGAAATGTTTTTAAGACTAGGATATTCTGAGGAACACATAACCAACTCTTCAAATTAAATTAAATTATCATACATAATTTTACATTTCCTTTACACTGACACGACCGTTGAAGTTGTACAGTTTTTTTCTACCTTCTGTAATGCATGATGGGGTAGGCAAAACAGCTTTCACTTGCTCCATGTTGACGGAGAATTTGTCGTTTTCTATCAACGTGAACTTAGATTTGGATCCATCAGTACTTTTTAGACCAGTAACCTCCAACTCTCCAGCTACTACTGCATCCACTCTACAGGCGTAACAGAAATGGGTTTTCTTCCTGAGACCTCCTTTTAAATCCACAAGCACGTACATGGATGGAACTATTTCTGAAGCAGTTGGTGCCAAGTAGGTAACTTCTTCTAGTATTTCTTTCTCCATATTCTCACGAAATGCATCTAAATCATCATCACTATTGTCGTCACCATAGTTGATGATCTCTTCGGTCTCTTCCTCATCTTCATTTTCGCTGTTATTAATCTTACAGGTTTTGTGTCTCTTGCCTGGTGCATTGCCTTTCTTGACTGGTTCTTTAGTTTTTTCGGTAGTTGATCTCTTGGTTGTTTTTTTTTATGCTCAGCTTCTTTGAGTCTTTTCAACACATCTTCAGAAGTTAAAACTTCCCCGTAGGTGTGGTGTTTCAGCCGAGTCACTGCTTTTTTTATGGGGCTTCCAGATGAGTTTGAGGCTGCAGTGGTTTTGGTGATGCTTTTAGAAAAGATGTCTATCAAGTCTACATTATGAGTTTTGGTTCCACTGGCCTCATTTATATCAGCATCTTTTTTCTTCAAACTTAAATACAAGACACCAAACGACATTTCATCGGTAGGAAAGATTTCCCCACAGAAATAAGGAATGTTGCATGGATTTTCTGATTCTTCATGTACAATTGGTAAAGAAGGGTTTTCGATCTTCTCTATTGTTTCTTGGGCTATTTTAAGTCGTTTCTTGAAGCGCTCAAGATCGTCAGGATCGAAAAGGTCTTTGGGAATTTTGTCTTGGTTCAAAGAAAAGAGTCCAGTAGACACAAATCCAATTACAATGTTTTTGTTTGAAATATAACCCCAAACTTTCCCCAGAAGCTCAGAAAATTGATCTTTCTTCAACCGACTAGACCATTTCCCCATTTGAGTTTTTCCGTGGTCAACAACCACTTTTTCCCAAGCTTTTTTAAGAGGACCAAACACTGTTTTGTCCAAAGGCTGTAGGCGGTCTGTTAAATGGCTGGGGAATTTGACTAACTGCACATTCTTCTCGATAGCTAACTGAATTATTCTCACACTTATGTGACTCGCGTGGCCATCAAAAAGTAACACAGCGGTTTCATCATCCAGTTCATTTTCCTTTCGAGTTTTTTCGACATGTGAAATGAACAAACAGGAAAACCACTGAAAAAAGGCGGCTTCCTCCATCCAGCCATTCGAAGTTGCGGCGTACATAGTGCCTGGGAACTGTTTTTCAGAAACCCAACGTGGTTGCACTGAGATACCTTTAAAAACTATTAGAGGAGGGAGGCAGTCCCCATTTGCTGCAACACAGGCAAGCACTGTGGTTGATTCTCGCCCTGATCCATCTGACACTCTATTAAGGGCTTGGCCTTTGGCACCGATTGCTCTAAGCCGTGATGGATCAGAGGAAAAGCCACTTTCATCAGCATTGAACACTAAACATGCGGTAACTTCTCGTACAGAATGTTCATCATACAACGACTTTAAAGATGCAAAGAAATCATAGACAACAAAAGGGTCTCTGGCTTGCTTTCTAGCCTTTTGCAGATGTTCGGGTTTTTTTTAGTGAAATCTTGGGGTTGTGACGCATGAATGCTTGATACCAATCCTCACCCGGTTTCCCATCAACGAATCTTGTGATCATTCCAGTCGTTTGAATGTATTGCTGCACAAGCTCTTTAAGCTCTGCTTTATCACAAGGATAACCCATTTGTGCCCTTGCTATCAAGCACTTTACAAGAGTTTCTTCTACCTCTTTGGGCAAGTCATTAGGTCTTCCTGCCCCCAATTTACTAACATCGGTTTTCCTACCTTTGATGCGGTTGAAAAGAACTGTTTTGGGAACCTGGTATATCTCAGCAGCTGCGAGGTACGTCAATTTGCCGTTGAGAATATAATTTACAGCTTGGGTCACATCTTGGATGTTGTAGAGGGCGGAGCCTTCTTCCTAACGTACGTTCTTGGCATCCTTTAGGTCACTGCAACAGTCAATTTATCAAAACACTTTATTATTGTAGCAAAAACAATGTTTTTATTAATTTTGAGATGTGAAAAAAAAGTATGAAAAATTGTTCTCAATTACCCCTAAGATAAAACTCTCAGGGGTAATTGAGAACATCCATACAGATGTTAGTAAAAAAATAACTAAGCCACAATCACAACAAATTACTATTAATTGATCTATTAAGCAACAATTAATACAGTGAAGGACACTTACATGTGAAATCCGTAGTCACTAGGCGCTATTAACTGACGGACGTAAAATTCATTTTCAAAACATTGTTGCACTGTTTATAACTTTACCATAGCACTGTCAGCTGAAGACTGGAAAAAAGCGGGAACTCGTTCTACCACTTCATAGAGATATTGAACTAATAGTTTACACAGCTCTTGGGTTCTCCAAACCCTCACGTCAGCGCTAGTGGCGCCTGTTCCCATTTACCCCTGATTCCCAATTACCCCACCTGACCCTATTATAGTTGCATTAAAACATTCTTGTAAATTACTTTTTTTTTTGGGTTTTACGTTCAGCAGCAAGAACTAAAAATTTTAAGGGATAGTGGAATTATTAACTCCATAACATGTTACATATAGCTGATCATTCACTTACTCAATCCCAAGTTGACTATAACACTGAAAAATTTTTAAAAACCATATAGAAAATCCACAATAGTTAGAGTTATTACATAAATTTGTTTATGAAACTTGCAAATCAATCGTCTTTTTTATTATTGCATGTAATTATTTAAAACCTTAAAAATAAATCTTCAAATTTTTAAAAGATTACATTCAAAATATAAGTAGGCCCCTAATGATGTGCTATTAGATTTAGATATATCATTATTATTAATTTTTCGGAAATATTTTCAATAAAATTGTGACTAAATAAATCTGAAACTTGTTTGGATTACAAGTAAATAACATTAACCGTTTTTGAGCTTAAATATTCAGTACAGACAGACAAAAAAGCATTTCTAACGATGGATTTTGTTTTGGTATCAAATTTTCTAACCTGAAAATATTTTGTACGTAATAGTTTTAAAATCCCAGACAGACACTTCGATATAATATATTTGTGTATTATTAACATTCTGGAGTGTCGTGGTTATTGAATTTTAGTTGCTTTAACAGTTTATTTTACGAGTGTATTAGGAGCATAGGAGGCAAGGGGGCTTGTAGCTAGTCTCTGTTCTCTCGCAGCAATTATTCCGGAAAGCTATGGCTGTCAAACCAGACCAGACAGTTGTTTGGTGGAGTGGGAAAGGGGATGATTGTCGCAGGGGGAGGGGGGAAGGTAAGAGATGTTCGGGGCACCCAACCCTCGGTTACAACCGAAGAGCAGCCCCTGCCTGCAACGCCTCGCGAAGGGAGAAAACATGATTTACCGCCAATTAGCGAGCACGAGAATCTGACGCGTGGCCCGCCTCTAATTATTTCGACAGCCCACTTCCCGCGCATTTTAACCCAGTGGCGTGTCAAGAACTCCCCCCCCCCCCCCCCCCCAACCCAATTCCACGCGTTTGAATTATGGGCACGCGTGGGTGGTACAACCGGAGTCTGGCTCGCTTATTTATGCGTGCTCGAAGTGCCCACGAACGATCGCCAGAGAAATTTTCGACTGGCCAAGTTTTACAACCATTTCCCACCTCCCCCCTAACCTAACAAAACCTAACTGTATTTGTTTTGGGAGGGGTCTGGGTTAGAGAAGACTAAGCGTGTCTCAGGCCAGCCGTGGCAGCAATTGATGTCATGAGTAACTAGTATATACCGGAAAAATTCGCGGATTTATTTCGTGATAGGCTGTAAATTCAAACATGTGTACAATAAATTATGCTGGTTCTGCGCTATTGGCTCGCAGTTTTAACTGGAGCTCTCTGGGCCAATGAGAGACTATCAACCAAAGAAGCGTCGAGTCACAAGCTACCCAGTGGAGACGCCTCACAATTTAGTACCCAATGAACACGCGTGTTTACTTTAGATGTGCAGAGGATAATTGAGGCTATCCTAGAGGTCATTGAATCCGCGATTTTTTCCGTTCCCTAGTAACTAGACTATAACTAGGGGCATGCAGATTTCGCGAAAAGATCTGAACACTTATTAGACTGCAACAAGGTACACCCGCGCCTGTGGTTTCTTCCTTATGATTGGCGGCCGTCTGTGAGAGAAGTCGTTGCCTTATTTGACCGCAGCCACTCAGGACGTGTTTGCTTCCTCACTGAATCACTGTGATTGGTGTTGTTACAATCAATATGTACCTGGGAGAAGCTCACCCAATCACGAAACACAGACGATGCTACAGTGTTTTGACTTTCATCTAGTCCCGAAATCTTTTCGCGAAATCAGCATGCCCCTAACTATAACTTGTTGCGTTGGTCCCAGGTTAAACCTGCATAAAACACAGAGAGAACCCTGGTCAAGTTCGTGTGGGGTTAATCGAGCAGGCAGGTTCGACACAGGACCAGAAGAATGGTCCAGGAAGAAGAGTTGGTTAGGAGCAGCTTGGGCCTTGCGGTCTGCACTGGTGTTTGTGCGCGTCTGGTTGGTACCAGTGACGCATGTGCCCCTGACGGTGAGCGACTTCATTCGTCGCATATTATTAATACTTATTGTAATTTAAATTACGTCAATTATTCGCAAACTGAGGCATCGGGTCTCACTCCAGAAAGTTGAAAAAGGTAGGTCGCCTGTCGCCAGTAAAGGTTTGTCGGCAATTAGAGAAATTATGAAATATATTTTCCACTAAAAACTACTGGGACTACCCTAACAGCTGTGGGCTCATCTGCATGATTGTGTAGTAACCTGGTTAAACATTTCTTCAACTCATGATCCGCGCGCGAAAACACTTTTTTTTTGTCCAGCCTATGGTCTGCGCCATGTTTGCTGCGTCACACCATGCCATACTTTGGTGACTCCTAAGTCACTTGCACAAAGCAGGCAGTCTTGCATGATTACATGGCAAGTGTGTGAAGCCTTTTTTTTTTCCCCCTTTCAGCTAATTTATTGTTACGCCATATTGGTTAGACGTTAAAAACATTAACTGAAGTGTAATGTTTGCAGCATTGTGGAAACAGTTTTAAAAAATCCTTTCTTTATGAAAGACAATGTTTTATATGGCTGCATTACTACAAATATACATGGAAAACGTTTTACTAAAAAAAAAAAAAAAATCACCCTACGTAAATCCGGGGAACAAAAGTCCAACCAAACTAACTGCTTTCTTGGTTTATGTCAAGAAAACCATTACAAACAATAACATATGGTTTTATGTCTTTATAACGCACGGCGACACGGGCCCAAATAGCAATAGCGAAAGAGATTAGGCTAATGTCTATGTTTAAAATTTAGGTCAACATTTCACCTGCATTATTATTAATTTAAAATGTCATAATAAAATAGATCAATCTATTATATTATTTTAATTTTTACCGCTATATGGGGACGATACTAGAGATATGTACAGTGAGAGCTGATTTCATCATATTGTTTTGTGACGAAACGAAAACAATTGAACCCATAAACGACGAGTAGCACAGCCAATAGTATATATTTACATGATTTAGCGAGTTAATGTGTTCGGAACCTATGAAAACATGTTTCGTGCGAAGTATATGCCTATGTCGCCATACTGGTCCTGGTGTTTGAAATACACAGGTATGCGCACGTCATTTGTAGGCAAGACTGGATGCACCTTTTCCTTCCTCAAGACGGCAGCGGCAGAAATCCTTGAGATATTCGTCGCTGGTGCTGACAGCTTCCACTTCCTCTCTCATCTTCACCACCCCCCTCCCTTCCACAAAACTCGCCCCGCGCCAAAATGGCGTCTGCGAGACGGGGTAGTTGGCGCGAAGCGTGTTTACGCCTGTTCAAGTTTGTGCTGAGTCACTGCGACTTTAGTTTCAGGAGTTGTGTCAGTGGCTTGGAGAAAAAAAGGGGGTGTGGGGGTGTGATGTCCAACGTCACCCCAATTACACGGGAGATACAGGTACCGAATTACGTTATATTGGTTCCAACAGTTTTGATTCCATAATAATTTTTCCCTCGTTTGACATTGTAAATCTTCTGTCATTGAAGACAGAGAGCACATTAAGAGATTTACAAAGCTAATAATTTATTGCCTATAGATAGTTGTTGCTATTCAAAACATTAATTCAATACCTAACGCCAACGAATTCACGGGGGGAACTATTTTTAACATACTTTCACAATTTTCTTCAGCCATTCCACTAAATTATTTACTCTGTTTTAAAGATGACTAATTTTGACAATTTAACGATACGAAATTATTTTAGCCCAAATCTGTTTAAACCAAGATGGCCTCTTTCGATTCCTTTTTTTTTTCCTCAAGGTGCCAAATTTTGAAGCTAGTCGTTGGCCTATTAGATCGTTCTTCTAGAAAGAATTATTGGTGAATAAAGCTGCTGGTGTTGAACCGTTTAGACGACGCTATGTAAGAAGAAGCTAGCATTCGGAAATTGGTGGGGTAAAATATTTCCCGAGTATGATAGCATCACAGTATGATGTACTACGAGACAAACCCTCTAGGAAAGTGAATTTTTTAGCTGTTCTGTAGTGGCGTAAGTTTTTACTGAGTTTCTAATTCAAAAACTCCGGAACAAGAAAACAAACTGTATTTTGCTGGACGACTTGAAAATGCACCCTGCTCGACAGTCACCCTCTGTTTCATCAGCCACCTTTCTGCCACAACACCTCTCGTGTAAGTACTCGCATAGGGCATTCTGCCCCACACGGACACTGATAATTAGAGTTAATTTATCATTGTCACCCCCTCCCCCACTTCTCATTAATCAAACTTCTTTTTCCATGGTTTTACCCCTTCACCCTTGAGGACACTCCACTCCCCGCTGCCAAAATTATTATTATTTTTTTTAAATTTTAAATTTTAGTCTCTTTTCTTCTGAACTTAGCGAGCGGTAAATCTGGACATGTTCAACTTTAACGAAGTGACCGCAGCGACTTTACTTTCTAAGACGCCAGTGAATAACGGAAGCAACGTGTTTGCAGTGACCCTTTGACGAATGGTGTTGAGGTGCAAGAACAGACTTGCACTCAGCTTCCTTAGCTAAATGTCGCTGGTGCGAGGCACGGTGAACATACTCCGTGCCACCTCACCTCTAGTCGTGAGAACCGATGGTGGGTATGCTTTCAAACCTAAGGCCGGCCCACACACGCTCCGGTTTTCCTCAGAGGTCTGCCTCAAGGTACAGAACCTTTAAGGTAGACCGGAGTGTGTGTATGTTGTTGTACCTTGAGGTTTCCTGGAAAGAGGCGACCGGAGTGAAAATCGAAAATGCCTTAGTTCGCATCAAAAGGTACGCCCCTTCCTCACACGTTTCCGGTGCGTGTGTACCAGAGATCAGTCAGACCTTGAGGCGACCTGTCAGTCTCCCTCTACATCCGCGAGTGAGTTTAGTCGGAATACTTTCTGTGGTAACCATTTCTTCGCGAACACGCGAAGTATTGGAGGAATTTATTAATCTGTATGCAAGGATTCACCTTGCTTATGGCAAGTAAAGCGAAAGAATATCATGGTCGCGGAAAGAGGGGGGCTGCATACGGACGATCAGTGGAAAAAAATGAAAGAATTAGAGCCTACTGCCAACAAAGATGTAATAATTAAAAAAAATTAATAATTTTAGAAGCAACATCCGCAAAGAAGCGAAAAAAAAAGTGAAGAATTCGAAGAAGAGTGGAAGTTGACCCGACGAAGTTTATGAGCCGACATTGTGGTATTTCCATCCATTTGATTTCCTGTTTGATGTCCTATTTCCCAATTATTGGTGCCTCAAGCGACAGGAGTTTCAAGTATGTATCTTCGTCCATCCTTAAGTAATTATGAAAATTTTTTTTGCGCGAATCTTAGCTCATTAAACAAATTTATGTGTGAACATTTTTGTCTTTTTTTTTAACCAGTCTTTGCACCAAACTTTTTGTTTCACTTTCTGTGTCTTCATTTTCCCTGTTGCTATAAGCAATCCAACGACAGAGAGAGCATCATCTGTTTGCGCCATTATTGCAGGTATACTACTGACATACGCCTCAAGGTAACTCTAGGAGACCCGAACATGTGGGCGCACCCCCCATTTCAGGTCTGCCTTGAGGCAAGAGCACCTTGAGGCAGACCTCTGAGGAAAACCGGAGCGTGTGTGGCCGTGACATGTTGTATCGAATTATTTAAACATCTGAGCAACAAAAACTAATTAAGGTAACACATGCACAACAATAGCTTAGTAAAGAGGAATGTTTCTGCTTGCAACCCACTAAAACATATTTTAGACCGGTTATTTTAGTTAATTAGATTAAAAATTAGACAGAAAAATAATTTTTATACTATGCTGATAAAAAAAATGCGTGGTACAACCAAGTGAAATCAACATATCGAACGAAGACGAGAAGGTAAGATCGGCAGGCAAGCTAGTATTACATTACAGGCCAGAAAAAAAAAGCACAATTATGAAACAAAAGGAAAGAAGGAAAGAAAATTCGAATCTGCTATGTTATTCACACATTATTCGGACGAACAAACACGACACATACCAAACTATCTACATAATTTTAGCTTTGTAAAATTTGTGACGATGAATTCAATGTGTTTACCCTATAGGGGGAAAAAAAATCCCAAAAGGCCTCTCGGACAAATAAATATATTTTTTTTATGTGAAAAATGGAGCTCCACTATCACTTCGTTTCTTGTAGCCATGTCTGGTTTACGGCAACGTGTATCATCAACATTAGATGAAAGAGGATTCTAAGGTACGCAACATGCCGTAAGCTTTGGACTCAACGAAACGCTAAATATTTATGAAATGTTTACGTGTTTGGAAATAATGGCATCGGCTTCAAGACAAAGAACATCCTCAGAGACATGATTTGAAATCGACGAAGCCATTTGGCGCATTAGTTAAGACTCACATTCCAGAATCACTTCAGGAAAATGCCGAGACGATTTTTTTTACTAAAGACCATGGCTCGTTCATTTCCCAGTTTAATGTAACTGTGTTGTTGAGTTATGACGAGACGTGAAGCCCGAATTAAATAAATAATTTAGAAAAATAGAAACCAACGTCTTAGAACATGTTCCGTGTAAATTTATCCGCACAAACGGATAAATTTACGATACTTACATACAAATTAAATATGTACACAAATACGTATTCTTTCAGTTATAACAAACGTGCATCTGATTTTTAAAATGTTGAGGCCTCGCATTGTAACGAACCAGTCTCTTGGCATGATGACACGTTATTTTAAAAAAAAGTTGTACAGAAAATTTTAAATTAAATGCTGAAATTATATTAAAGTAAAAAAAAAATAACGAAGAACACAAAATAATGCGCAGGAAAGAGTAATAACCTCCCATTCTTGACTTTGTTTAAACTTTAAACTTTAAAGTATCCAAGAAAAAGGAAAACATAAAATTCCACGCATCTTTAAAGCAATACCAAGTTCTACAGACAAAAGTTCACAAACTAATAAAACCCCGCTTTCACTGGAAGCAAATATTTATTTCATCATTCGTGAAGTAGCGAATGAGATGCGTACTCTTTTCTCATAACGAAACTCGGAACAAACAAAATAGGAATTTTCCAATTTGAGTCTTGTAAGCTTTGAGGGATATACTCTAAATAAAAAAAAAGGTATCATTCTTTAAAACTAAAAATAAAAACTGTACATCACAAAAAAAAAAAGTTACCGCGTATTTCATGAAATAATTTAATATCTCGATTATAAGTGTACTTATAATTTTGCATGGCCAACTAAGAGGCTGGGAAATGTCAGCATTTATTTATTTTGCTTCAACTTTTTTGGCGCAGTTAAAGCGTGCATGCCTTCTCTTACACTGAACCAGTTGACATTAACAACGTATAATAAGTAACATCTAGAAATCAAACATGAAAATACATACTAACAACTTAGTTATACCAATTACTGAAGAATCATCTGCCAAATAAAATCTAAGTTTAATACTAACTAAAATGATATAAAAGATATAATTAAATATAAAAAAAATTAAAGTATAATACTACACTAACCACTAACTAAATAAAATATATTGTTAAGTCAAATAAAATTTATTATTATTTTCATGAAATTCGCTCACTCACGTACGTGTCTGTGAATTCAAAGAACCTACGTATTTTTTTAATAAGATGATTTTTTTATAAAAAATTGTAGACCGTTGGTGTTCAGTATCCAGTTCCAGGCTGTTACCGAGTCATTGTGAAGATTTCGTTTTTTTTTGTTGTTATATGCATGGGCATTAAATGTTCACGTTTTGATATTGATCGGTTCCCAAGACTGTGAACCGAGCTTAAAAACGTTAATCACCGGGATGAATGTTGAGGAGTGTCTGCTTCAAGTTTTTTTGACGTGATAACGTCTTATAAATCGATGAACAACCGGCTGCACGCACGAAAATATTGTCACGTTCCGCCTGAGCCTAGCGTGCAAGAACCAGCCAAACCACCGTGCGAGAAAATCTTTTATAATATCAAACAGGTTAAGGCGGGCTTTTTAAACTAATTGTTCGTGATTATATTTAAACAAATTATTTAAATTAAATTTGCGAAAAAAATATAAATAATATTTGAAAATAAAAATTTCATCAATGTTTTATTATGATGTTATCGCGTAAAATTATCGTCCTTAAACCGACTTTAAAGACAACCCCTATTTTTTAGTTAGTGGAGCGTTTAGTGATGGTTTTCGGCGAAGTCTCTGGCGTCTGAGAAGACGGAGTCGGGGCGCGTAAGTGGATAGCCGTGAGCCATTTCGACAGAGGACCAGCGAGGTGATAAGGACTCCAAATGTGTGAAACCGTTGCGCGTGGGTTCCTTCAATTAAATAGTTAAGATGTAATTAGTCGGGTGACGTCACGCTGCACAAGTTATTACTGTGACACAGTTAGAGGCAGCTAACACTAACTGTTATAGCGCGATGACTGAGTGGACTGTATACGATAATGATTATAGATGCCATTATAATACAACAATTTAACCGTGAGGCTACACCATAGTACTACTCACCGCCATGATGAAAAATACGACTGACTTCCGGCTGGAAGTTCAGGGCTGCCAACTATTGGCAGAGGATGCTGGATAATGGTTGCCACTACACAGCAGCGCGGTAAATGCAACTTGAAGTATTCAGAGACTTCTCAAAAGCACTGATTACGTTGAGGTCTAATCAATGTTACTAACACAAAATTATACACACTAATATACAGTCTGAACACTAACATTAATATTCAATAATGTTCGCAGGCTTTCTCGGCCATTGTCTTAAGTAGCTTGGCTTCACTTTGGTGAATTATTTGCCAAGGAAACGGCTACAACCCAGAAGCCAAGCTACTTCATTAATGTTCAATGTTATAGTCTTTTATTTCCCTCGAGACTCCTCGAGACACAATACATTAGAGGAAAAGCATTAACTCTTGCATTCTTACTACACAAAAAAAACCCAGACGGTTATGCTTGTGAACACGTAATTTTAAGATTATAAATAAAGCGGACGCAAGTATTTTGAATTTTTTTTTTGCTATCGTTTTCCCAGTTAGTCTGCCATTACTGTGACACAGTAATAACGATTAGGCAAAATTAAATACTGCTCGAGAGTAGCTTTCGCACGCACTAACAAGAAATTATTCAGACGGTGTTGATGATGATGATTATGAATCATAATTGCCGGTGATTCAGTTAACGCTAGGGCAGTGGAACCCGCGGTGCATATGAAGTTCTCATTGCAGGGTGATGCTGCAGTGGTTTTCCACTACATATTTTCAGAGTGGCAGTTTAGGGACTAGTATATAAACCCCAGTCCTGAACCTGGAGGGAAAATTTTACAGAAGAGAAAAACCCCGGATCTTTTCTGGAATCAAATACTGTTACTTTGACCCAGAAGGAGTACTACTACTTGTCAAAACTGCTGGACGTATTGAAATTTAATAAGCAATATCAATGTTCTTTGCATATAAGTTTTAAAACTTGTACATTGCATCAGTGCCACGTGCAGATAAACGTGTGTGTCAGTTTAAAAGAATTCTGATGTTGAAATTAAAAACAAAAAAAATAATCATTTCGTTTTAAGCGATAAATTGAGGATATATGAGAGAAATGTCATAATTTGTATTTAGGCTAGTAAAAACGTGTTAAGCCTTTCAAGTCAAAATAAAGGGTTTACGGTGGTAAGTATAGTTTATTCCTAATTCCTACACTACGATAAGATGAAATGAAAATATGCACAATGCACAAAATGTACATAAATAAGTATTTTGTTAAAGTTAACAATCACAAAAATTGATAATTGCTACAGCCTACAATAAAAACAGCGTAATCATAGGCCCTATGTTTAGTGCTTCTAATACTAGGAAAAATATATTTTCCTTGTTTATTTTTTGAACTAGTGAAAGGTTTATTTCTTCCTCAGGACATCGTGACCTTATCGAAGTTTAATAAACACATTACCTTCAACAGAAGAATAGGTACAAGCTGTGGAATCATTTATGTATCTTAATTTACCTGCAAAAAATATCCATTTCACAGCTAACCCTTATTTCCTCAAAATAATGTGACTTAGGCAAATACTACTAACGTCCATACTTAAGTCCATGGCCGATTTATCCTATACTTATCACCAGTTATGTTTCGTGGTATCTTAGTTCCTAATGACTTCGCCAAAATAAAATTATGCCTACGTTTAATTAGAAATAACACATTTTATTTAAAGAATACATACACAGAAAAAAAAATTTCTGTACTTTTACAAAAGATTCCTTTCCAAACCAGTTGCCAATAAATAGTTTGTAATACAAGAAAGATATTGTAACTTTGTTCAAAACATGGCTATGGTATAATAGTTATTATTTCTCACGAAAATTGTCGCATAATTTTCTATTTTAATTGATGTTTCATTCAAGCACAATTTTTTTAAACCAAGTAAATAATATTCAGATATTAAATAATGGGACTTTATTCTGTTTTATTATGCTTACTAGTGCGCGCATTTAACACTAGAAAGCTATTCAGGCAACGGTTCATAAATAACTTTTAGCTATTGGAGGTAGTGGGACAACATAAAACATAAATGCCCGGGTAAGAATCCGAACCCAGTATTACTGCGAACACTATTTTGTAGTGATACATTTGTTTTCATGTAAATGCACAAATTCACAAATATATATATATATTTTAATTTTACATCAATATTTATGTTCCATTTACAAAAAAAAAAATGGTTGTCTCGTTGTCTGTAAAGTCGGTTTACGGACGATAGTTTAACGTGACGTCATAACAAAACATTGTTGAAATGATTGCATACGTTTATGAATAAAATTGTATCATTTTTATTGAATTATCACTATTTTGTATGGATACAAAGAAGGAGTGAAATGAAATCTACAATTTAATTGATAAATTTACTTTTATTTGCACTCATTAATTCCAATATGTTAATTACTTTAACGAACAGATTATTTTAACTATAACTTTTATACATGTTTGCTATTTAACTTCTTCCAATATGTGTTATTCTGTTAAGGATAGGACGATGATAGGAAATGTAGGAAACGAATGGGAGTGTTTCAAGTTTAATGTACCTCGAAAAAATTCAAATCGATTTTTGTTCCAATCACAAGCGTACAATGAGCGTAACGGGACAAAGCGCAACGGGAGAATGAGTCATCCTTTTTCGTGCGTGCAGCCGGCGTGCATCGATTTATTCGACGTTGTCACGTCAAAAATATTTCAGTGTATAATTAAGATGACCAGGCGAATGTCAACGTAACTTCCACCACGCACGCTTTTAACCAGTAGGGTACGTAGTTTGTTATTCAGCATACAAGCTTCAGGAAAAAAAAAATGTATATCAGAACAGTTCAACTGGTCCGAAATCATTTTGACAGCTGTAAAACAGCTCCTGTTACAAACTGAAAAAAAAAAATCAATCAGAGCGTGAGTAAAATCGCATCAGCGGTACAGCGTGTTATAGATAGAGACCTGTAAAATTCGCGGATTCATTTCGCGATAGGATAGAGTCCAAATACTTTGGACATTATGTTGCTTCAGTTATTGGGCTTCAGTTTATCTGAAGGACTCTGGGCCAAAGAAAAATCTTTAACAGAAGAATTAGAGAATCACGATCATTCCAGTCAACAGGCGTTACGAGTCGGTAACCAATCAGCAGATGTAATTTGCACAAGTGCATAGAGGATCATGGAGTCTATCCTTTATATAGGGATTTGAAATCACGAATTTTACAGGTCTCTAGTTACAGACCTTCACGTCAGCCTTGTGTCCCGCCCGCCATTGTCGAAGGCGAAACGAGTGGCTTTTTGATTAATCCTCTTGGCACAGAGCGTTCTAAAGTGCATCGCCGCGCCTTTGATCAGAACCAGAAACCCTTCCCTTCCCGTGGTAAAACAAAATCGCTATTTTAAACATATTCGCTCAAGTCGCTTTGATGTGGACTTCTAATGACACAGCATAATGACGCTCTTTTAAAATACTGTATGCATAAAAACACTTAGGTTTAAAAAAAGAAAAGATTAATCCATACCTATATGTATGTGTTGGCATACATTGCGAAGGAAAAGTAGTTCTGGGTTGACTTACGAAATATTTTTTTCAACATGTAGCTCACTTAAGATTTTAATTTTGAGTTTAGATAAAAAAAAACACGCACTATTTAATCATTAATATCGTTTAATGGACGTAATATTCGTGACAAATGATAATGGATTTTGAAAGACATGTCTTGTACACCGAAAATTGTAAATGCTTTACATTATATATAAAATTGGAAAATATCAGTGATGATACTTGACGAAAATTCGCAGGTTTTAACAGCGATTTTAGTAAACAGGTCACCGCTAATTGCCGCGAGTTTTGGAGTTATTTTGCGTAAGTATCACTTAATCTGGTAGGTGGAGTTGTGTTGCAGGATACTGGACTTGCGTGCCAGAGCACACGGGGTTGACTGCCAGTCAGGACACCCTTATCTCTGCTATTCGTGTCTTCCACTAAATGCTGGCTAGTTTCCTTACAACAGGCCATGACCGATTACTAGAGACCTGCAAAATTCGCGGTTTCGATGGCTTTCAGGATAGACTGCACATACCCCTGTACACTCGGGCAAATAACGCAAGTTCAGTGGCTGCCGACTTGTAAGTCGTCTCAGCTGGTTTGTCTGTGATTCGATCCTTCTTTGGTTGAGGGTTTATAACTGGTTGAGATTCGTCCAGATGAACAGTAAGCCAATAGCAAAATTATCTAAGAGGTATATGTGTTTGAATTCTAGCCTATGATCGAATGAATCCGCGAATTTTGCAGGTCTCTACCGATTACTAGGGATAGGAAAAATTCGGGGGTTCAATGACATGCAGGATGAACTCCATAGTTATACGTACACTCGGTCAAATGCCACCCACCCATTGGCTGCTGTCTTGTTAGACGTCCCAACGTAGCAGCCTGTGATTCGATAAAGCTTTGGTCGGGCGTTTCTAATTGGCCCAGAGTCATCCAGGTGAGTTGTGAGCCAATAGCAGAGGCAGCACTGAGGTGTAACTATTTGTATTTTAGCCTGTCGCGAATTGAACCCGCGAATTTTTCCTATCCCTACCGAATACTATAGTCCTGTCGCAGAGTTCTTTGTGTCGTTGTGTGTAATCGTATCTGATCACATCCTTGTTGACTGGACGTACAGCACAACCAAGTAAAAACATTGAAGTGAAAAAAAATATATCGAGCTAAGCGAGATCTTCACAACAACTAGAGCGATAAGTGTTTGTATGTATGTATGTTCGTATGTAACTTTGCCTGACAATAACTTTCGAATCGTTGATTGTTGTAAAAATTATTCGTTGCGTTAAATTTAAAAAAAAATTGTACAATTAACTACGTTTCGTATTATTTTGTCAGTAGGTTGTCGATTGCATTATAAATATTAGTTATAACGTAGAGACCTGCAAAATTCGCGAATTCATTGACCTCTAGGATAGACTCCTTAGTCCTTTAAATACTCGCGGAAATGACACCTGTTCATTGGCTACTGACGCGTGAGACGTCTCAACTAGTCTGTCCGTAATTCGGCACGTTCTTGGTTTAGTGTTTCCCATTGGCTCACAGTTCCCCGGATAAAATGTGGGCCAATCGCAGAAGCGGTACGAAGGTACAGTTGTTTTGATGCTAGCCTATAGCGAAATGAATCCGCGAATTTTGCATGTCTCTAGTTATAAGGTTGTATCATTTCATTTCAAACTGTTTCCTTGGCTTATTCTGATAATAAGTAAGCGGGCACTAACTTCAGTCAGTGCTTACCTACACTAAAAAACGGAACATTCCGAGATCTCAGTTCAGGGCGTACTATTGGTTTCTAGGGATTCGAAATATTAATAGTGGTTTATTTCGAAGTAATCGATTAAAATTCGATTATTCAGATCGTATTATCTTGCCCATCGGTACCAGCAACTCGCCGCCTCATTTGTAGAGAGAGCGCGCTGACTAGGCGCTCGCAGCGGACGGCGGTCGTAAATAAGTTCGTTAGTGGCCTGGTCGGGCTGCCGTGTCACACGACGGCGCGGATACCCAGAGAGAGAGAGAGAGAGAGAGAGAGAGAGATAGAGAGATAGAGATAGAGAGAGAGAGAAAGAGAGGGAGTGAGTTAGAGAAAAGCGAAGCACACGTCGGGCTGCCGTGTAACACGACGGCGCGGATACCCAGAGAGAGAGAGAGAGAGAGAGAGATAGATAGAGAGAGAGATAGAGAGAGAGATAGAGAGAGAGAGAGTGAGAGAGAAGAGAAGCACGCGTCGAAAAAGCAATGTTGCCAACAGCGCACAGCGAGAATTCCAGGCTGGATATTGTACGTGATGCGTATTCCATCCATCAGGAACGATGTATTTGTTTCATAACGTTTTTTCATAACGGTTAAAAACTTTTATTATGAAACAACTATTATAAAAACTATTAAAAAATAAATTTACATTAAAAATAGTACTGATGATAAAATAGGTTAAATCCTAGAATACAAATTTATGTGCAAGCAGAATGTTCAGTAATCAGAGTAAAAATAAAGAAATCGACCCAATAGTTATTTAACATATAATTTAACTTGCTATTTATTTGATATTTGTGTTTTTTCATTTACTTTAAATCTAATAATGTTTGATCCTTCAGAACCCTATTAAATGAACCTGACCAAGTGAATTGAATCCAATCACTGATTGTAGACCAAAGACACAATGGCCTAATTTTAGTATTCTTTTCGTGTACTCATCATTGGCATAATTATTATTTGCCTAATAGAAATTCCGAAAATGTCATAATCATAAGCGATATACTTTAAGAAATCTACCCAGCTGTAATAAGGATGAATTTTAATTGGACCATTGCCCAGCGAAATTCAACAATAAATTACATGTTTAATTAGGTGGGTGATAGGACAAGATTGCACAGAAATGTTGGTCCGAACATACGTACATTTGAAGCATGCCTGCGAGTTTTAAGTAAGAATAAACGAACCATTTTGTGCACACTCCTACAGGCCTTCACAAGTCGCAGGTGACTGCCCCGGTAAGCATAGGCGTGCGCACGGTAGGTGCCACAGGTGCCTTGGCACCACCATTAGGGTTAACGTTATTTTGTTTTTTTACAAGCATGAATAATACATACTTACAAAAATCCGTATTATTTCCAAAAAAAAAAAATGTTTTCCAATCGTGTCGAGTTACAGATATGTGCTCATAACACTATCAGTATATCAAATATCAATCGAACCACTATACACACGGAAACAAGCCAGTTGCAATTACTTGTGTTGTACACGCAGGCCGCGGCTACGAAACTTCTGAAATGTAAATACTTCTCATAGTTCTCCTCGAATTACATAGAATGCGCGCTCGGTGTCCACTGTTCACTCCACTAGGCAGGCGCACGGAATATCCGCCGTCCGCCAGGGTTTATTTAAAAAAAAAAGAGAGTTTAGTTAGTTAAAAGGATAGGCTTACTCGATGACTTATATGCAGTCGCCGACAAATCATTTTTGTTATATTCCAAAAGTTAAAACGTTTGCCCACTCTTATTTGTGTATTTTTATTATTTTAATATTTTCCATATTTAAGGTAGGCTATGTTACAAAAACTCCCTTGATTTGTTGATTTTAAAACTTAACATTTGAGAATGTTTTTTCTAGCATTTATTTTGCGTCTTCAAAAAACATGTAAGTACGCTTTTTCAAAGCCACCAACATGAATTCCGTGCAAACAATGTGTGAAATTTACTTTAGGGCTCAAAAAAGCTTAAAAATGTAAATAGTTTAGTAGTTTTCCTGGCGATTATAACGTTCAAAGCCATTATTTGTCATAAAAAATGTTAAAATTTTTACATCTGTGTATTTAATGTTTTTGTTCGGAAACACCTTAAATAGCACCATTTTGCGCTTTCAAATCCAAATTTTTCCGGGGGAGGACCCCCGGACCCCCCACTTTAGGCTCGGGGTCCGTGAATGACAGGGCTGTTGTGTAATCTGGCACCACCACTACTAAAGTCCTGCGCACGCCTATGCCGGTAAGGCGTCGATTACAGGAAAAGTTCAACAGCTACTCATCTGTATGAATAAAAATGTAAACGTTCGTTCAAAATATTAATTCTCCGGAAGTACTTCCTACACTAACAACCGATTGCTTTGGAATTTTGACAGAACGTTGCATTCGAATACGTGCGTGTTTTATATACCTATTTCACACCTGTGACAGGATAGCTAAAAATATAGACAAAAAAATATATATAAATGAATATTTGTGTATTCGTCTTCTGTTTTGTAAAGATAAAGATATAAATAGCAAAATATAGATATAGAGAGATAGATATATAGAGAGAGGTATAGAGATAGAGCGAGGGATATAAAGCTATATAGATGTAGAGAGATACAGATAGGGAGATATATTTTGATACATAGAGAGATAGAGTGATATGAAGAGATAATGATAGAGATATATAGATATAAATAGAGAGATTTATATAGAGAGAAATATAGTGAGATTTATAGAGATAGGTATATATAGAGAGATAGAGAGAGATGTTTTGTATATGTGTAGCCTACTTCAAACAAATTTGCAAATACTACAGACTTGCTTCCCTGGTAGCAAGTCCCAGCGACTGTTCGGCCACGGTCTGGCGCGACTCTGAGCTGTCTGGAAGTTCTCTGGGAGGAACAGGCGACGGTGGCTCGACGTATTGGAGCGACCCTTCCCCGAGACTTTAACGGTTCGTTAGCTCTCGGCCCAAACCACCCCCTCCAACCCTCTGGGAAGCTCAAATGTTTGCGTGCGGTCCGCAGCGCGGTTCGAAATGAGACGAAGGGACAAAAGGAGAAGGGGGGGGAGGGCAGGGACCCTGATGAAACACGGGAAGCCCTTTCATTACCGGGGCGACGGCCGATCTCGCGCGCCGCGCCAGGGGAGGGGGTGTGATACTAATGGGACCCCTATCTCTCTCTCCGCGGACAGATTACGTGTCTTCCCACCCTTACTCAATCACAACCCCTCTTTTTTCACCCCCTTGTGTGTTCGCGTCGGACCTCTCGTAATTCGCTGTCCACGTCATCGCGTGATCGGCTCTTCGCGGGGAAAAAAGATTTCATCTCGACAACTAACTGTGCAGCTGTGTGGCAGTTTGAAGGCGACGGAAAGAAAACAAAAAGGCAATAGTCTCTTATACTTATTTGAAGGGGGATGATTAGGAACCGAGAGTAACCATATTAGTTTCAACAATTTTTCACTCCGCAGTGTTTTTGAAGTTATACTTCTTTAGTCACGTTATAAAAAAAAATGACGTGAGTGAATTTTTACGATGCGCGCGCATAATTAAACGAAATTTTTACAAGATGAAAAACGAAAAAAAAAAAAAATACTTTGTAATTTCAGAGGTTATCAGTGTTGAATTTTCCAATGTATATCTTATTTCCTCTGAAATTTTTCTTTGAATCTTTTCCCTCGATTATAATATCCTTCGAATAATAAGTATTTGATGGTATTTAAGTATTTGATGATAATTTTATTGGCCTATTCTTAATATATATAATTTTAATGCTCTAATTATATTCCCGTAAGAATACAATCATACCTAGGTAAACTCAGACCTGTAAATTTACAAAGATATCTTTAAATGTGACAAATATTCGTGAGTAATTATGAACCAGTTTCCTTCGCAAAATTCAATGAAAAGGATTGACAGTGTTATCTGAGCGCTTCTTAAAATCTCATCACGATAAAGCTCTCTTGCATCTTTAACCTACTAAATATTATCTAATAGTTGTAAGAATTCGCTGACTAGTTCGTTTTTATAATCACACGCGAGAACTGAAACAGCACGAAAATCTCGTTGAGTAAATATCTGGTGAGGTAATGTGTGATCCAGCAACAAATATAATAAAGCCATCGGAATAAATTTACACAGGGAAAGCCCTCTAGTAAAGTAATTAATACCAAGGAATTTAATTAACTAACACGGCTTGTGAGACCGAGTTTTGAGGTTCAACCTCATGTGCCCCTAGTTTTGCAAGAATTTTAATCTGCATTTTTAAAAGCACTTCCTTCCCTCACTGACTTATCACAAAATCCCCAGATCCTAAGACATACAGAGTTGAAATTTGGTACATAGGTTCATCTTGTGCCTTACAAGTTCGCTAAGAAAGGAAATTTTAAAAATTCAGTATTTAATTGGTTGAACTGACGTTAAATCTAGCTTACTTTATCATACTTATTTCCACGTCATAAAACACTAGGAAAATATTTTTATAAACAATTAGTTTTTTTTTCTTTTCAAGTTTTTAAAAAAGTAATCTCTTATTTTCAACTTTTTTGTGAGTAAACTGAATTATTACATTTGGTACAGAAGCACGATTTGAGATCGTGTTAATATATTAACATATTCCTAAAGAACAAAAAAAGATATCGTGCCTAATTATATAGTCTTAATAATGAAAACCAACACTCACTCACTCAATGACAGACTGATCATTGTCAACTCTAAATGCAGAAGACTTAGAGAGCTATCACAGGTACACCGGTTCATCGCAAGCTATAGAGCAACATTTAAAAATGATATTTCGCGTTCTTTGTGTATAATGAACAGCAATATTGTGTTCTGACTGTAGATCTCCATATCGAATCAAGGGTATATCAGCTAGTTATGAATTGTTGCCTAACTCTTTACAGATAGCAAAAAAACAAAAAAAAAAGTGATGAAAATATGTGTGCCAAAAATTGCAACAGAAATCAAATTGCAATGCTTGTCTATATCTGTAGCAATATAGGTTTGTTGCAAAATCTTAAGTTCATTTGTGGTCCAAAATTAGTTAGCGTGTGCGTAACATACAACATTGCGCCTCTGTTGGTGAATAAGATCTGAACGGACTTATATGAATGAGATATTGATGTTCGACAAGAGCATGTTGGAGCAAGAACCAGACTAATCAAACTTTTTTGCTCAACAGATACAATTCAGGACTTGGTTCTTGCAGCAAACCCCTCATTTATTGCAATATCATTAAAACCAGTTTAATCACTTAATAATGTAGTGATTTAACACGGAGGGTGAAGATGAGCCTTAAGTGTCGACTACATCGTCCAAGTTAAAATTCGTCGGCGAGAAAAGTCTTGCGCGTGTGAGTACGACGTCACTCGCTCGGCGAATGTCGAAGGTCATCGGGAGGGTATATTTCGTAACTCTAGGCGATCATAACTAAAATGTAATATTTTTTAAATGTTAAATCAGCTTCTTAAATAATACTTTAAATATATTTAGGCCCATTCTACATGGTACGGAAGCAGAGAGGGTTTACGTAATCGGAAACGATCTCGTGGAGCAGAATATCTACTATTGCATGCAATCGGATACGGACTCGTACGGAATAATTTTAAGTACAAGAATGTCTTAACATTAATTGGAGGTTTATTATTACTTTTATAATATACGTAAATACTGGTTGTGCCTTGTTCTCGTAACTAATTTTTTTTTTCAACGAAATTAATTTTTTTTAAACCAAGAAATTTATTTTCATTGGTTACCGGTTGTTACGTTTTTTACCCTCGAAAAATAAACTCTTTTTTTGAGAAGGTAGGTTTCCCCTCGTCTAGGTGATCAGAAGTAAAATTAACTATTGGGGTAGTTCAAGTTGTAAATTTGTTTTTCTAAATACCCTAAAATCGCGAAAATGGATTCAGTTTTTTTTTTTTTGTGTTTAATTCCGACCGCAAAGTTTCACGAGCGATCGGCAAACTTCGGGTACGTTCGGGGATGGGTCATGGGTCGGGGGTGGAAGGGAGGGGTGGGGGGAGGGGTGACAAGGGCGCGGACATGCGTGTCACGGGCCCTCCTCCCCCCACTCTTCAAGTCCGTCGCTCTCTAATCCTCATCCTTCAAGCCCCGCGCGCGGGTGTAGCAGGCGACGCTAATCCCCCACCAATAATGTATACGTAAACGGTCCCGGTCTGAGCTTTTGATTGATGAGCGTGAAGGTCCTGGGTTCAAATCCCGGCATGGTCGCGAAACTGTGGAATCATGGGAAAATTTACCTTCCCGGGCCCACACTGCGGAATTCAGTGGTTGACCACTGCGTAATCATCTTACCGTACAAACCCCCAGGTGGGAAGTTAACTGGGGTCATCTCGTGCGAACACGACCATCAAGATATAAACACAAGCAAACAGCCCTGCATCTTTATTTTATACCTACTACTCATTTTGACAATCTTCACCCAATGTGTAAAACCTTACAAGAGTATAAAAACATTTATTTTCGAAATTAAAATAACACGAACAAGCAGCCAAACGTTGTTAAATGTTAAGTTAATGTAGACTCTTATTTTAATACAAAATAAGTTTTTGATTCCCGCTATTGATGACTGCTTCCGTGTATTTCAGTCAATAAGTCAACCTCGCTATGGTGATGCCACAATTTGTAGTGGCACACACACCGCATGCAGTCGTTAATTTGATTTATCTGTTGAACTAGAGTGCTTCTG
This sequence comes from Bacillus rossius redtenbacheri, assembly GCF_032445375.1. Taxonomy (NCBI): domain Eukaryota; kingdom Metazoa; phylum Arthropoda; class Insecta; order Phasmatodea; family Bacillidae; genus Bacillus; species Bacillus rossius. Next base: position 10,776,697 of record NC_086332.1, on the reverse strand, counting down.
CCCAGGGACATGGAAGCTAATTACACTTGCATGAATTTATAGTGGCTGCAAACAGTTTGTCAGTAATACAGAGTGCGTTGCTTTATTGGTGAATGCAAAGCTTCATGTCCCGTTAATTACATTCCGGGGGTGAAAATAGCCTTTTCCAGAAAAAAAAACTATACTTATTGCTATTATATTCCGTCGAAACGTCGAAAGCATAGCGTGCTCATGATTAAGGCTGAAATTATTCACATATGTTAATTGCTGGAAAAATAAACTAACTGCATAAAATTATAGAGTTGTACGTATATACTAATAAGTATCTTCGTGTACTTGAAAACCACCCAGGATAATAAATAAATAAAGTCATTATTAAGCTACTAAATTATATAATATAAAATATTTTGCGTATTGTGTACATATATATGAGTGCTTCATATGCGGTATGTACAGTATATAAATTTGTCCCTTCATCTTGTTGCCCGCACAATAATAAAGCCAGTCCTAAATAAGCTAATAAAATATATAATATAATAATTTCTGGTGCAAGGTGGTATAGAAAATTGAGAAATGTTGATTAATATAATCGAAAAATAAATTAAATTAATTGTTTGAAATCTTAGAAAATAAAACGGGATGAAAAAAAAATTTCAAACTGCATGCTTTTATATAACATGTTGGTTGAAAATATCTTACAATGCGGACAAGTTGACTTTTCGCAGTTTTTCCAACCGCACTAAAATCTTGCGTTTATAAAACGTCAAATTTATTCTCTGGCTACCTATTCGAGCTATTGGCCTGTGAGTTTTTGTCACTTAACGCATAACTGAAGGAGAAATGACAAATATTTAAAGAGTTAACTGGTTTCGATCGAGCCCGCTAGCTCAGTTGTGATGTGAAATCTGGTATGTTCAGCAAAGGTACAAATTTTTGATGTGGAACATGTTAACTCGAGGTATACGGCATTTGGCAACAGTGATTTCGTGAATGGAATGGAAGTCGCATGGAACAGAAATGTGTGACCACAGTTCTGCCATCTGTGGTGGAAAGCGCTAACCAAAGTACACACAGACAAACGAAAACGTTATAGTATTAACTATTTTATTAATTTTAACAAGATGGATATTTTAAATAAAAATTCCTTGTCGAAAATCAAATTCATATTCGGGATTTAATATTTTTTTTTTTTTTAAAGTCTTTTTCCGATTTTATCGGAGCCGTTTCATTATGTAGCTTAAAGTTTCGGTCTGCAAATGGAATGATTCGATAGTCGATGTATCTGCTCCGGCAGCGAATTCTAGCGGCGGGTGCTTAAACTACGTGTGATTCGCGTCCAGAAATGTAGTTGAAAAAACAACTTGCGTGTATTTATCACGCTCGGCATTTCTTTTAAAGAATTCTGCGTTAAACGTCCTGTCCAGAATTTCGTATTATGAGTGTATTTGCAGCTTGAGAACACGTGAATTTGCTCGTTCCCGAGGTTAGATACGTTACACATCTCTGGCGAGTGCTGAAAGACTCGCTTACGTATTTTTTGACGTGACAACGTCTAATAAATCGATGCATGCCGGCTGCACGCACGACAAAGTGTCCCGTTACGCACATTGTCCCGTTACGCTCATTGTACACTTGCGCCGCATCTATCTCTCTTCCACTCGATTGGAACAACCATCGATTTGACTTTTTCGAGGCACATTAAACTTGAAACACTCCCATTCGTTTCCTACTTTTCGTATCATCGTCCTATCCTTAACAGAATAACACAGATTGGAAGAAGTTAAATAGCAAACATGTATGAAAGTTATAATTAAAATAATCAGTTCGTTAAAGTAATAAACATATTTGAATTAATGAGTGCAAATAAAAGTAAATTTATCAGTTAAATTGTAGATTTCATTTCACTCCTTTTTATCCATAAAAATAGTGATAATTCAATAAAAATTATTCAATATTATTCATAAAAGTATGCGATCCTTTCATCAATGTTTTGTTACGACGTTGCCACGTTAAACTATCGTCCGTAAACCGACTTTACAGACAACCAATATTTTTTGTAACAGCGATGTCGTTAGACACAAGAAAGACACGGGTCAGTGGTGTCGGGGAAGAGCTGGACCACGGCCCACAGTGAACGGGGAACAGTGACAGACTTGAATGAGGACGGTTGAGCCTAAACACAGCACCTGGTGCACGGGAATGTCTGCACAGTGTCTTGTAACTGCGCCGCCTCGCTTCGCAAGACATCGACACTCAGGGCGGTGTTCCAAAACGTTCGCGTAAGGTTGTGGCCAGCAGGCCACATTTAAATTTTTATTTTGACTATTCTGATTTTTCTCAATTATTTCAATTTTAAATTACGGTTTCAATCTTTAAAAGTCATTTGCAGTATTTTTTTATTATTTAATTTTTGTGAATAGTTATTTTATTTATTATTCATTTGTTTGGTTTGATTCAGTTTCTTTATTTTATTTTTTATTTTCGCTCCGTTCATCTCACATGGAGTCAAGGCTCAGGGATTTAGAACATGTCACGTTAAACGTGTAGTTCCTTTTACATACAAATATGTATGTGCAGACATTAATATTTACATGATGCAAGTTACAAAAAAAAAGTACAGAACATGTTACACAATTTAACTGTGTAGTGATACTTGATACTTGATGCAAAACATGAAGCAGCTGTTATCAGAAGTCCATTTAACAAATTAACAGTTCAATTTCTCTATTATCAATCAAATTAAAGAATTCCTTCAGAGAGTAGGTAGGATATTCTATAAGTATTTGTTTTACTGTTTTTTTTTAATACTGGTAAACTGTTTGTTAGTTATTTTTTGTGATATTAAGTTGTAAAGTTATACTCCCGTGTAATTTAGTCCATTTTCAAATCGCCTAGTATTATGTTCAACTATTCTCAATGTACTAGCATTTCTGGTGTTATACGTGTTAATACAAGGTAGCGAATAAGCACTGCTGCGTTGGGACACTACAGCAACCTAAAGCGCGGGCCGTATTTCAGAATGTGTCCAAACCGAATCCCAGCGAAGTAACAGATCGGCAAACCATTTTAATAAACGGTGCCCTGCGCGAGGCTAGAAACTGGTTCCAACACATTCTAGCGGACGTTTCGCATCCATCGATACAGTTGTTAAGGCAAAGAAATCCAGAGATAGCAGCACCAACGCACAAAAATGGAACCGAATTTCTAATTTTCTCAAGTACTTTTTAAGTTGCGATTATTTCTTGCTCTTGACCATTCAAGTGTACAAAATGTATTCCAGGATAGTTTCGCTATCATAAAGTTTCATTTTGGCACACCAACACGCTTGGTACGTCCCCTGGTGATCACGAAAAAAAAAAAAAAAAAGTCCGCTATCTGGACGAACTCGCCGAAGATAGTGAGCTCTGCGAATGCACGCGGAAGTTTGGGCAACAGCTAGATCACGGATAGGACACAACAATCCGTTCCCTGAAAATAAGGGACTGGTCGTGTCCTATCTAAGAGTTTGGAGTGGGTTTGTGCATTTGAACATATGGTTAGGGTTCAAATGTATCTTATTCAGGACCTAAAACCTTATTTTTGTGTCTTAGAATACCGGTATTAGACTTCCAATATATTTTAGGACAGAAATTAACTGAAAAAAAATTACTTTTGTTGTAAAGGAGCTTTCACATGGTTAGATTTTTGTGCTTCCTTTTTGACAACAAAAGTGTTGGACTCATGTATGAACTGGAGTTAGTATCGTGACAGTAGTTCGTGGAAACTTTGGCTGAAGTGTAGCTTTTTTTTTATATTCAGTGGAAACAGTTTCAAATGATTAATTTTTTCTGGAAGTGACTGTGATTTTAATACGGGAATTTTAGGTCACACTTGGTAAACGACGTCAGCCATGGTCGATAGTTTGCGTGGAGGTTAGGAAGTGAGTTCAACTACGTCATAACCAGCCATCTCCGGAGTCCCCAACTCAATTGGTTTACCTAGTCTCTCACTGCATCGAAGGACCGTCTGAAGCACTCATGCATGCATGTCCCAGCGGCGTGGAGATGACTATAGTCTATCCCACGTGACAACCGGGACTCCAGTCCTGCTGAGTATTTAACTTTGGCATTGGCAATGAAAAACTCTGCCAAAGAAAGCAGTCCTTGGAAAGTTACCGTTTGGATCTGTGCCGACACCAATTTTTATTTTTATTTTGTTCCAGTTCATTTCCTCTCGCTACAAAAAAGCGTAGAATATTTTTTTTTTTGAGTGAAGGGGGAAGGAAAAACATTTTCTATCGTTAATTTAGGCATTCCCTTCTAGCAAAAATCACAACAAAATCTGATAGCGCAGCAGACAAAATAAAAGATTAAATACGAATCGATTATTTATGAGCCCTCTATGTTTACAGTTACAAAATAGTTTTTAAAATTTTCATGAACAGAAGGTACTTATTTGAAATGCTGAATACATAAATTCACCAAATTACAAAAATTGAGCAATTAGCCATTATATTGTGTTGTATGTGAGAACTTACAAACAAACGTTTAAAGATAAAGAAATATATACGTAGATCATCCGGGATTGTCGGGTTGTAGCGGTGATTGCGCCCGCGCCACGCCCACAGTGCGGTCAGGCGTGAAAAGCAACGAGGCTGCACCGGACCAGCGACCGCTTGAAGAGGCTTGCTCGGGACGAACTCTGCCGGAAGCAGTTGGAGAGTCAGCGGCGCGGCAAACACGCCAGATTCGCAATATCGCGCGGCGCTGTTGTTGGGGGTTAAACTGAGTGTAGGTGGAGGAGTCGCGATATTAGCCTCCAGCGCGCTAATGCGGTGTCCGTTTATACACACGTATACACACGCCAGGAAGCTCTGCAGTGAGCGGCGTCCGTGTACTTCCGCTCGGTAAACCAGCTCATCGCGACTTCTCTCCCCCCCCCCCCTCCCCCCCTGGCCAACTAGCTTAATTGCGTCGCGCGCGGCGTGTAAGCAAAATGTCACACACACACGCGCGCGCGCGAGCGAGTTGTTTGTTCAGCATTCTCGTTCACGCGACTTAAGTTACTGTCTGCAGTGGTTTTAGTTTAGTTAACTAGTTCAACGTTCTCTTTCGAAATACCATCATTGGCGTCTTCGTAACTTACCAATCAGTGCCCCTGATTTTAGGCAGCTTTTTCATCCCCGACTGTTGGTGAGTGTTGTAAAACCTACCGGCCGTAGAAGTATTTCGCTCTTAATTTTAAACTAGTTTTTTTTTCTCTCGATAAAACGGCGGGGTAAAGGATAGTACAACAAGGCAACCTAGTCAGCTACTTTTGACATGTACATTAATAATAAACATTAAAAAAAAACCACGTAATTCGTCCGCGTCACAATTTCAATTAAATAATTTTACTTCGGCAACTAGCCTTGGAGTGTATGTAGAACTTTTTTTTTCAGATAGGTAAAGACCGGAAAAATTCGAGGATTCATCTCGCGATACGCTAAAATTCAAATACATGTACCTTAAAGCTGCTTTTGTTATTGGTTCACTGTTCATCTGGACGACTCTGGGCCAATGGTAAATGCTCAACCAAAGAAGTATCGTATCACAAGCAAACTAGTTGGGACGACTCACAAGTCAGCAGCCAATGAACAGGCGTTATTTTCGCGAGTATACTGAGGACTGTAGTCTATCCTGAAGGTTATCGAAACCGCGAATTTTTCCAGTCCCTACAGATAGGAATTGACCAGACGCTTGGCGTGCCATCATTAGAGACCTGAAAAATTCGCGAGTTCATTTCGCGATAGACTGACTTCCAAAAAAGTATACCTTCATACAGCTTCTGCGATTGGCCCACATTTTATCTGGGGAACTTCGCGCCAATGGAAAAACCTAAACCAAGAAAGTGCCGAATCATGGACAAATTGGTTGAGCCGTCTCACGAATCAGCAGCCAATGAACATGTGTCATTTCCTCGAGTTTGTTAAGTACTGTGGAGTCTATCCTAGAGGTCAATGAAACTGCGATTTTTTCCAGTCTCTAGCCACCATAAATACTTTATTTTTTATTTTCAATAAACGACTAGTTCAGCTGCAACTTCAAAGGCGTATAGCAGTCTTGGGAAGCACTGTGGACCACGGGTATTATAGCTGATTTCAATTTATTTTGTCATGATAAACCTGCTGCCGAGGTTTTACGGTTAGATTCAGACTCGTTCTGTATAACTAGAGACCTGAAAAATTGGCGGGTTCATTTTGTGTTATGCTAAAATTCAAATAATTATACCTTAGTGCTGATTCTGCCATTGGTCCACTGTTAATCTTGGAGGACTGAGGGCAAATTAGAGACCCTCACTCATAGAAGTGTCGAATCACAGGCCACCCAGTCGAGACGACTCACAAGTCAGCAGCTAATGTATAGTTGGCATTTGCCCGAGTGTGTAGAGGATATTGGAGTCCATCCTGGAGTTAATTGAACCCGCGAATTTTTCCGGTCTCTATGTATAACCACACACTCGCAGAAAGGCGGCGAGTAGCGCTTAGAAAACCTAAGGTTCATTGACTCCGAGTAAGACGCCTGAATTATCCTCATTCGTGTATGATCGTATTTTTTGAAGTGACAACGTCTAATAAATCGATGAACGCCGGCTGCACGCACGAAAAAGTGTCCCGATACGCACATTGTTCCGTTACGTTGTGTCCCGTTACGCTCATTGTACGCTTGCGCCGCATCTATCTTACTCTTCCACTCGATTGGAACAACCATCGATTTGACTTTTTCGAGGCACATTAAACTTGAAACACTCCCATTCGTTTCCTACTTTTCCTATCATCGTCCTATCCTTAACAGAATAACACATATTGGAAGAAGTTAAATAGCAAACATGTATAAAAGTTATAGTTAAAATAATCTCTTCGTTAAAGTTATAAACCTATTTGAATTAATGAGTGAAAATAAAAGTAAATTTATCAATTAAATTGTAGATTTAATTTCACTCCTTCATTGTATCCATACAAAATAGTGATAATTCAATAAAAATGATTCAATTTTATTAATAAAAGTATGCAATTATTTCATCAATGTTTTGTTATGACTTTGTCACGTTAAACTATCGTCCGTAAACCGACTTTATAGTCAAACAATTTTTTTTCTCTCTCTTCCCTAAATTTGACGTTCGATCGGGAAGCCTGTTTCAACTTCTATTTCGGTGACGTCGTCGGGTGACCAGAAGCTGAGAGCGAACGCGGGTCGGACACGGGCTCCATGATTAAACCACCGGGAGGGGGAGGCGGGGAGAGCAGTCTCGCGCCACCAACGGGATGACTCGACACGGTGGGTCGTGTAATCCGTCGGACGCGCCATCGGATTCCACCCGCTCCGCGCTCGGACCAGACGAGCAGCGGAATAACATCCCTGACTAATATAACTCGCGGTAGCACGCAGCAGCCCGTGACGAGAATCTCCCCAGAGCTGAACAACTACTTTCCCTCATTATTAGAGACCGGAAAAATTCGCGAATTCATTCCGTGATAGGCTAAAATAAAAATAGTTTTACTTCAGTGTTAGTAGTATGTAAATGGGGCTCCGGCGCCAGGGTTCAGGGTGAGGTGCCAGAGGGTCAAAGTTCAAGGTACTACTTGTCCCGTTACGCTGTGTCCCGTTACGCTCATCCAAGATGGCCGCCGTGATTTCACAATCCAAGATGGCGGTAGGCACCTCTGGCACCTCACCCTGAACCCTGGAGCCGGAGCCCCATTTACATACTACTAGTGTTGCCTCTGCTATTAGCTCACAACTCACCTGGATGACTCTGGGCCGATGAGAAACACCCAACCATAGCTTTATCCAATCACAGGCTGCTACGTTGTAACGTCTCACAAGACAGCAGCCAATGAGTAGGCGACATTTGACCGAGTTATACCTCAGTGCTGCCTCTGCTATTGGCTCACAACTCATCTGGATGAATCTGGACCAATGAGAAACACCCAACCAAAGCTTTATCAATTCACAGGCTGGTTCGCTGGAACGTCTCACAAGACAGCAGCCAATGAGTGGGTGGCATTTGTCCGAGTGTACGTACGTTTATCCTACAGGTCATTGAACCCGCGAATTTTCCGGTCTCTACTAATTAATAGGGACACCTGTATTTCGCGATTTCATTTCATGTCAAGGTATTTCACAAAACTCTGTAGCTTTTTCTAAGAGTCATGGCTAGAGACCTGCAAAATTCGCGGTTTCGATGGCCTTCAGGATAGACTGCACATACCCCTGTACACTCGGGCAAATAACGCCAGTTCATTGGCTGCCGACTTGTAAGTCGTCTCAGCTGGTTTTTGTCTGTGATTCGATCCTTCTTTGGTTGAGGGTTTATAACTGGTTGAGTTTCGTCCAGACGAACAGTAAGCCAATAGCAAAATCATCTAAGAGGCATATGTGTTTGAATTCTAGCCTATCACCGAATGAATCCGCGAATTTTGCAGGTCTCTAGTCATGGCAAATTGTGAGGGTGCAGCAGTACGGTGACCACATTCTCATTGGCCCCGTCAAAAGAGCGACACCTCTCGCCGACCTCAGCCAATAACCACAGGAGAAAAGCTACAGTATTTTGTGAAATATATTGACACGAAATGTATTCGCGAAATACAGGTGTCCCTACTAATTATACATGATTTCTAACTCGGGTTTTACGACTGGTGTCATTAAATATATCGAACATGAAGATTAATGTTGGTTTTAGTTTTGCGTCTACCAAAGTTAGACACTTAGAGAAAGAAAAAATCCCGAGAATAATTCACTCTCACTATTGTGAATTACGCACGTAAACATTTTCAGCGAATATATATTTGTCCGATAAGTACATCACAACTTGTTTACGTACCTACGTTTTTTGCTAAGTATGAATTAGAATTGCTGTCGTTTAAACACAGTCCTTTGAACCTGTTTCCAAAAACACAGACCCTCCACTTTAGACAACGTATTGAATGTCTCAGGACGAAAGCATGCCGCATCCATCTGCAGTAGTTCATGAATCACCGCCGCATTTACAGTAAACACGTTAGGTTGCGTCTTTGGTGACAGCATGGCTAAAAACATCAGGGACGTAGGTACTGATGAATCTTTACCTGTCTCAGTGTATAATGTTAAGTTTCCAATTTCAAAGATTTAAAAAAAAAATCTGCATTCCGTGCATTTTGTGTGAGCGCATGCAGCGTTTGTTGCATAGTTGCATAGTTTGCAGAGTTTGTCAATATTTTATCCAGCTAATGATTTTAATTAAAGATAAAATACATCTACACAAAACAAAAAGTGACATACACCCGTATAAAACAAGAACTACAATCGACCTCAGATTACCAACTCACTCCACCAGCCAATATGCCAAAAACTGCAATTATGTGGGCATCTGCTTGTATAATAGTCTACCTCAGCATGTTAAAAATATCAGTAGTAAAAAAATGCAATAAAGTTTTAAAAAAAAACTGTTTTTCTATTACTTCAAAGATGTTGAAGACTTTATAAAAAAAAAAAAAATAACAGTAAAGATTTTATAGGGTAATTTCAAACCCACTTGTAATTTATGCTATTACTATCTTTATTGCATACTAATTATGTGTTATATGTTCTGTTTCACTTTTAATTATACTTTCAGTAGTTTCATATGCTGTAATTAATAACTTATAAGTAAAATTTAATTGTATATTTTGTGTTTTTTTTTGTTTTGTTTTGTGATATTTTATATTTTGTGTTTTTGTTTTTTGTGAAATTGTATATTTTGTGTTTTGTTTTTCTATATGTACTTGACATGTAGCATACCCCAGAAATGGGGTCAAAGGATATGAAAAAAAAATAAAAAAATTTAAAAACATCAGCGACAGTGCCTTCTCGTCCGCGGGAAACTTCACTTGGCATCAGCGCGCAGTTCGCAACTCCGCCGCTAGATGGGTCTGGCGGCCGTCAACCCTGCTCCAAGCCAGCCACCGGTGGAGGCTGGCGGTTGACACTGGAAGCGGGAGAGCGGAAGCTCTGGTCGGGACGCGGAAACGTAACACCAGTGGGCGAGTCTCCGGGAGTTTTCATGAGAGCGCGTTTAGTGTCACGTGTCACAAGAACACTTCTATCAAATTAATTTTTTCAAGGGCGGGGGGGAGGGGAAATAGTAACACAGCCTACAAATTCACAGGGATGAAAGAGACAACCAAAACCCGAACAGTTCCTAAGTTTATCCAGTACAATGTTAGGTTAGGTTCGGTCAGTGTTATAAATAATATTTATTTATGTTTTCCCTGAAGGGTATGTTAGGTTAGGTTTTCGTAACTAAAATAAAAGGTTGGTTAGGTTAGCGTTATTTTCAACACTGTGATCGTAATATATATATATATATATTGTATATACATATATATAAATCCTTGAAATATGTTTTTTTTTTTTTTTTTTTTTTTTTCACGATTTATCGGCCAACTTCGGAGAACTTCGGAACTGTTCGCGTATAGCTTTCATCCCCATGGTTTCAACAGTTTTCAGGAGCTAACAATTATCCATAGTGTAATACTTATTACATATTTGCCATTTGTTTTTCGCGAAAAATGTTTAGACTGTTTGTTAAACTTTGTAACACTGTATGTGTTTCGTAATTAGCTGTCCACTGTACATGTCTGCTGTCATCACACCAATCACAGCCGTCCAGTGCGGGAACAAACACGTTTCTGATTGGCCCGGACAATCAGTTCTCTTGCAGACGGCCGCCAATTACAAGGGTCCAATGGATAGCGAAATCATGCCTTATTACAGTGTAATGAGTAATCAGGTTTTTTTTTCTCGAAAAAATACATGCCCCTACACACATCAAGATATTTTCTAACGCTTATATAATAGTGTCTTTGAACATATTTTTTGACGTGACAACGTCTAATAAATCGATGAACGCCGGCTGCACGCACGAAAAAGTGTCCCCTTACTCACATTGTTCCGTTACGCTGTGTCCCGTTACGCTCATTGTTCCGTTACGCTGTGTTCCGTTACGCTGTCAGCGAGTGCAGTAAAAATAGGTTATGTTACAATTAACTAAAAAATTATGGTGATTCAAATAATTGATGATAGATATTTTATTACAGTTTATTTATATGAAAACTTGTTCATAATTATATTTAAACTTTATTGCTAAACGCCAGTTTTTAAAATTAATTACAAGTCATCTACACATGAACTGTTTCGTCGACTGTTTATAAAGTGAAGTGAAAAGTTAATGTGGTTTTCATTGCTTATTACAACAACAATTTCGGCAATAAAGGTTAATTATTATTGCATTTTAAAAATCTGATTACTAGTATAATTTCAAGTATTTATTTTTTTATTATTAAAATTAAAATGATTCAGTTTTATTCATAAAAGTATGCAATCATTTCATCAATGTTTTGTTATGACGTTGTCACGTTAAACTATCGTCCGTAAACCGACTTTACAGACAACCAATTTTTTTTACAAATGTATTCACTCTCAAGAATAAACTCAAAACTAGACGTCAATGACTTGTAGCATCCGGTCACTATTTACTTCAGGCACTCCGATAAATAGTTTACCATTGCTTAACAAATTATTCAATATAGAACCTCGATAATAATTTATGACCTTAAACCTTATGAAACCAAGATGAGGTATTTCCTTTCCTAGCTCTTTCCTTTAAGTTTATTGTGTGTGTGTTTTAGATTGGCGAGTCTGAAATATGATGAGCACAGAGGAATAAATATTTAGATGATGCCATTGACTCGGCGCATTGGAAAAGTGTAACTGAAGTCATGAGCATTTTGCGTCATCGCAGCAAACTGCCAGTGAAAATGTGTGAACGATTATATCGGCTCATCCCATCCAAAAATTGTTTCGATCTCGATTTGAAGTGGGGACAACCTTTTATGTGTCTGTTTGAATGAAATGTTGGTCAGACCGCAGGCAACGATTGAAGACGAACGTGAGGCTTATTTTCTCCAGAAGAAATGTCGGCGAAAATTCTTCATATAGAATGTCAACATGCAGAGTCAGGTAGGTAAAAACTAGGAAAAACCTTTTTGCATAAAATCACACGGAGAAATCATTTCCTTGGCCTCACGTCACGACTGTGCAAGTTGGTCTGAATTCGAAAGATATTTGAAGTTTTGCACTGTTTCGAGAATGCAAAATAAATATTTAAAAAAAATAAACCCACGGAGAACAGCTGATGTCAAACTTTAAATACCAGACAGCACAGAATATTCCGTGGAAGGAATTTTGTCATGCAAATCAGCACACATGGACACAGTGCGCTAGCGACGACAAGACAACTGCAACAAAAATTGGTTGTCTGTAAAGTCGGTTTACGGATGATAGTTTAACGTGACAACGTCATAACAAAACATTGATGAAATGATTGCATACTTTTATGAATAAAATTGAATCATTTTATTGAATTATCACTATTTTGTATGGATACAAAGAAGGAGTGAAATGAAATCTACAATTTAATTTAAAAATTTACTTTTATTTTTATTGAATTATCACTATTTTGTATGGATACTGAGGAGTGAAATGAAATCTGGCGTTTAGCTATAAAGTTTAATTATAATTATGAACAAGTTTTCGTATAAACAAACTGTAATCAAATATCTATCATCAATTATATGAATCACCATAATTGTTTAGTCAATTGTAAAATAACCTATTATTATTGCACTCGCCGACAGCGTAACGGAATACAGCGTAACGGAACAATGAGCGTAACGGTACACAGCGTAACGGAACAATGAGCGTAACGGGACACAGCGTAACGGAACAATGTGCGTAACGGGACACTTTTTCGTGCGTGCAGCCGGCGTTCATCGATTTATTAGACGTTGTCACGTCAAAAACAGTAAATGCAGACAGACAACGAATGTGAAACAACTCAGAGAACAGTCGAACCCAACGCAGATACAAACAGGTGTTGTGAACAACACAAAGACATGACGACAGCACAGACGAACACATAAGCTCCCTACAACAAAACAGTTGCGACGTTTCGGGAACTGACATCTGTTCCCGGAATCAGGCCTACACAGACAAAACAATGGAAAACAGCGCAAAACTGTTTATTTCGTTGTGTCCAATAAAATTGTATTAAATAAAAATTCCCAATTGCAAGAATAATTTAAAGAACGTAATTTTGAAAAAGTATTATTCGAAAGTTTTTTTTGAAGGAAGCATAGGCAAAAGAGATGCACGATTAGTATCTTTAAAGTTATTAACAAAGCGCAGAAATGATTTTTATATGTAAAAAATTGTTTCACATATTCCGTAAGGGAAAATAAATTTCAAGTAACAGTAGTTCTAAAACCATTAAGTAAATTACGGAAGGAGATACCAGAATTACATCAAACTACGAGCACGGATGAAGGTAGAAAGTAAAAACAGAGATTACAAACATGTTAAAAAGATGAAGTAAAGCGCAAGAAGTAATGGTTCGAAACGTCTAGAAAAATTAAAGAGAATAAAGGAGAGTGGGGAATGGCACAACACAAAATGTTGGGAAAAAAAATATATTTATATTTGCATACGGTTATTCGCATGCTGGAAAGGATGGAAAAATTGTAGGTGGAGTTCATAAAGCCTAGAAATGTGTATTTGGGAAGGCGAAAGAAAGGTAATGATAGTATGACTTGTCTGCCTTCTACTTGTTGCACAAAGTAAACTGTTCGTGCACTATTTAACTTCTCAGGACAAATAATCTAACTTTAGAAGCAAGATCAGTGGGGGGTGGGGGAGGGGGTGGAGCCCGGGCCCTCCCTGCGTGGTCTGTAAAGGTGGGATTTCAACTCTGACATTTTGACTTCTAGCTGTTCAAGATTTTGAATATTTTTCCAAAGATTTTATTAGGCCAAGATTCAGTGATGGGCAAACTTTTGTAGGAGAGACCCATGAGGAAAAAAAACTTCCTAGACGGGCTAAAAAAAATTATTAAAAAGAAATACATAGAAAAAGTAATTTTTTTATGAATATCTAATTGAATCTTCACATATTGTGACGAAACTCAATTAATGATTGACTGGGCATGAGGAAAGTGAGATGAATGCAACTGTGACTGTGTTTTTAAGTGTGTTTCATAATTTGATTTTAAATGGGATGAGATGACTCTCAGAAGTGAAGCTAAGTGATGATCTGTCACTGTATTTCTGACACTACGTTTTCGAAGTCTTGTGTACAGGGGCTGATGTGATCACACTTGTCTAGGGTTCGGGTCTGGACCGCAAGCCGTACTTTCCCCATCACTGCACTGTTAGAAATAACAGTAAATGTGCGGACTTTCCAACGAAGAATTAGCACGAAATTAACGAATAGTTTTTCGTAATTTCAGATAACTCGGTCTTCGTTGAAACTAGAACGTGTTTCGGCTTCCAAGTTCTGTTTTTCTATAAAAACAGGGCCGACACACGCGTAGAAGAAATAACTGTGTATTTTTTGTAGTAATCTTAGTCAGTTTTTTTTAATGTTCTTGTGGATTCATTTTCAAAGTAGGCAACTTAGTACTCGTAAATCTACCAAGATAACAATAGGTTTTACGAAGATTCCTGAATAATTTGTACAAGTTTTCTTCGTAACTTTTACGGTGAAAAATTTTTACAGCGTGCGAAAGCCAAGGCCAAATTTCCAGAAATTGTTGTAAATTGATTGTTGGCTCGCAATGCATGGTGAAATTGTTAAGAGGGCGGGTTACGATCCGCGAGTTGAGTGCTTCGCCCGAGTGTATCACTGTCGATGCCGTAGCGCGCAGGACTTGACGTTTCGCGCGGTGTCAGGGCGCGTCGGGAAAGAGTGACACTGTGCCGACCAGATTGGTTCTGCCAATTATTTGCAGAGTGCACTACATTTTGCCAACGTCTGCTGTGTGCGCTGCCGTAATTAAATACCTGTCACAAAGTTCTCAATCACGCGCCTTGACGACAAACCTGGCGAGAACCACAGTAACTGATTCTGAATAATTTTTCAAAATTTAACACTGCGCCAGTAAGTAAAATAGAAGTGTCTTTCTGAGATTTCAAAATCATTTCATACTAAATATGTTAAGCACCTAACCCAATTAAAAAAAAAAAACTACACGTTCTACTGACTTAAATCGAAAGAAATTTCAGATAGCAAACGCAAGTTAAATTTTGTTTTCATTATAATTAGGTATATCAAACGGTTCCCAAGATAAAATGATAATTATACACCAAAATCTAATAGCAAGTATACTTAATTATATTTTGGTTGTAAAGTAAAAAAAAAAAGAAACAAATGATTGTACGAAAATAGATAAAACCAATTCAATAACTTGATTGAATGAGTAACTTTTTAATTCTTTATAAATTTATTTAAAGTTTTTTTAAAAATATTTCAGTGTTATTTTCAACTTGGAACTACGACGGCGAGTAATCTGGTATACGTAGAATGTTTTCGAGTCAGTGATTCAACTAAACTGCTTTTGCTCGCTCATGAATGACAATCCAAACAAAAACAAAATTGTATTTTACAGGGAAGCTTTAAGGAAAATTGCGAGGACAGCTGGTTTGAAATTACGATTAAGTAATATTTTACAGAAACCAAAGATTTCAGAAGTGACTTATGTGATGAAAATTTAGCCATTGTAGATTTGGGATGAAATAGTCTGCTGGAAATCGGAAGATATAAACAAATGTGCTTGGAGGAATAAAATAAAAGTATTCAAATATTTTACGTATTCGAGACCTTCGGCGATGCAGAAGGAAGTACTTTATGGCTACTAGTGTTCTACATCGCCGTCCTATATCATTGATAAACGTTACGAAACTCTTGAAGTATCGAGGGAGGGCCATCATAAAGTAAAAGAAAAAAAACTAGTTAAGCAATTAAAACGTTACGCGAAGAAATTCTCCTGCTGTGTATTTTCAGGAGGAAGCCTTTAGTCAGGAAAAACGGTCACATCTTAGCGAGGGAAACATCTCTTGGCAAGATACACCATTAGAGAGGCTTGGAAAGGAGAAGGCTCACGCCAGGCAAGTTATATGCCTGCGTGTAGAGACCATCCGCGATAGCTTGCTCCAGGGTCACTAAACGTGCGCCACGTTTCTCCCTACATCATATGTATGTATATAGGTCACAAAATATACACTGACTTGATTCACGCCTGCTGTTAGAGGCGTGTTGATTTTTGTTTATTTCCTCATCTTTACTATTATTCAAGGTCTCTTTATGAATTTTTAACAATTTTTAACAATTTTTAACAATATGCTTCCCTTGTAGGAATCCTATTTTTTTTTCCACAAATATTTTCAACGGATATTCACTAAATGCAATATAACGGGTGTAAAAATTTGCGAAAAAATGGGGTGATTATCATTATTCTGTTGCATAATATTAGTGCCAGAACAAGAAATACTAGGGCAGTACCATGTTTAATCATCAGAAAAAACCTTAATATTAATGACGAATAAAGGAATATATATCTTTACTAATATTATAATTACGAATGTAAGTTTTTTTTGTTTGTGTGTTAAGCTTTCACACGGCTACTACTCAACCGATCATCATGAAAGTTTGTGCGCATATTTTCAAGGGTATAGTAAAGGACATATGACACTTATATAAAAAATTTTTTTCTGAAGGGCAAAACAATTGATATTGGGTGGTCGCCAACTTGAATATAAGTTATGATTATCCAATAAAACCGGGCAAGATTTTAAAATTAATAAAAAAATACTTTTTTTAATAAAACTTATATGAAAGGTGTAGTACAATTGAATAAAAGATTGTTTTTTTTTTAAACAATTTTTAAATTAAATTTATTATTAGCTTGGCATCACGTCTCGTCGACAGCGAGACGTGACTGACAACTGACACTCCACAGCGGCATTGGGAGGACGAAGGCTGGCGAGTGGAAGAATCGGTGATGGAAAAATACCAGCATTTCCACAGAGTGATTTAGGAGAGCTATGCACCAAAGAAATAACAAGCACTGGGATGGAAACGAAAAATCTCGTGTTCAGTCCTAGGGTTGGTGACAGCGGAACTGGCAGGTTCAAAGAACTAGCACCTGGTGATTGCGACTCTGATGCTTGTGCTGACGACCCTATGAGATGATGAGGCAGGCAATGGCAGAATTAATGGGTTGGGGTAGAAGGGAGTGCCCCGAGAAAACCCACACCAGCTCACGGTAACCTTACCAACTTATGAAAACTCCTTCCTAAAGAGAAAACCTGCTCTTCGCTTTCGGCACCACAATCTTGTGTGCATGCGATAGAGATTTAGGTCCCTTTCAGGCGAGGTGGTTTGGCTGATTCAACTAAGTTGTCTGGTTGATTAAAATAGTTGACTGTCGTGTGAAGACTCTTTTCTCGCTAGTTTCACACCGGGCAACTTGTGGAATCAATCTCTCTTCCTTTGCGAATCTAGGGAAATTTTCAATTGATTAATTGCTTAAATATTTCTACCAAATTGAATTAAATTTTCTTACCGATTGAACCTTGTTTGACAGGCTCCAAGCTTCACTGCTTTTGATTTTATCGCTGTATTCCTCAAACCTCGTATCCAATATCGCGGGTCTGCTACGAATTTCTTCTACAAACTGCTCCACATTGAAATCGCCCTCCATTACGACCTCGGTGGACTCAACTGGGCGACTGGTGTGAAGTAGTGTCTTGTGCTGAGTCTACCAGCGGGGATGAGAAAGTGAGCACAGGCTCCTATTGACCACCCGCCAGAGCAGACGAGTTGATTGCGTGTGAATGGGTTCGGGTGGTTCCCAATCATCTGCTACATCGCCACACTCCTATAGGCACCCGTCCGTTCAACTAGTGCAATCAGCTAGTCGTCTCGTCCGAAAGAGCTCCTAGACTACGGCCCTTTGACGCTGCTCAACCCCGTTGTTACTGAGGCCGTCAGGCAACTGCTTCCCTCAGAGGAGACAATACACCAAACTGCTTGGCTGTACGTACGAATGGATGAATACATGGATGACGTAGGGAGCGGAAAAATTCGCGGGTTCAATGACCTGCAGGATGAACTCTATAGTTCGACGTACACTCGGTCAAATGTCACCCACTAATTGGCTGCTGTCTTGTGAGACGTCCCAACGTAGCAGCCAGTGATTCGATAAAGCTTTGGTCGGGTGTTTCTCATTGGCCCAGAGTCATCCAGGTGAGTTGTGAGTAGGGACCGGAAAAATTCGCGGATTCAGTGACCTGTAGGATGAACTCCACAGTTCTACGTACACTCGGTCAAATGTCACCCACTCATTGGCTGCTGTCTTGTGAGACGTCCCAACGTAGCAGCCTGTGATTCGATACAGCATTCGTTGGGTGTTCCTCATTGGCCCAGAGTCAACCAGGTGAGTTGTGAGCCGATAGCAGAGGCAGCACTGAGGTATAACTATTTGTATTTGAGCCTATCGCGAATGAATTGAATTGAATTCGCGAATTTTCCCGGTCTCTATGGATGAGTGATTCATGGCTTGAAGTATCGTCTTCGTTGGAATGCGTATATCCAACCCGCCAACTGATTTTTTGTTTTTTGCATGTGTTCCGAACGTGTTCTGATAGGGAGTTTATTTCTCTTTCAAAACAAACAGGTTTCGCAAGTACATCAGAATGACGTACGTATCTTATGTGCTTGTTTGTGATTGGCTGACGTCAACAAACCAAAGCTAAAAAAAGATGGCCGAACGCGAGTTGTGCAGCAGCATAATAATCAACAGGTAAAAAATAAAATACGTCAACTAGTTTATTTAGGGTAAGTGAATGGCAGTGTGTGGTGTGTTAGCTTTAAGGATGAAATTAAAGATATATCCTACTAAATACCAAAACATTAACATACAAATTGCGATCGATTCGAGATGTAGACAATCGATTCCCTTGTAACTTGACAGTACATTCTTCTCAATCAAATATGGCTACGTACACATATTCAATTCAACAAATTTAGTTCGTGTAACCGTGTTTTCAGAGACGTTGAGCTATGAGATGAGAATGTAGCAAAACCTTGTGAATTAGTGGGTTGAACGAGAGTACCTTGTGAAAAACCACCTGTTAACGGTAACGTCAGCCACATTTCCACTTGCGGAAAACAAGGTTTCTAATCATTCGTCATCGAATCCGAATCAGGGGACTTTCAAATGCGAAAAAAAAAGAAAGTCACGATATAGTTTCTACCGAAAAAATAAATTATAATCATAGGTAGCAGAAGTTCAGCTGAATTTTCCACTTGTCTCTACGTAAGATAAACTACGTCGTATTCACTTTTAAGCTTCTCTTGAAAAATTCCGATAGCTAGTTACGTTTGCGTGTCCCTGATTAACAGTATATAAGGGAAAATTAAACCAGAGAAGCTACTACATTTAATCCTGAATGCATTAAATGGCAGTACGCAAGTCCAACTAAAAATATTTTCCTAGTAGACTAATTTTGCAAAACATTTCTTTTCCACACAGCCAATCCATCCACTTAAATACGACACATTATCATACATATTTTTCAATCTAACTTCACGCCTTCACACGAGAGAATATATGTGAAAATGAAGTGTGTTAATTCAGCGCTAAGTGCAAGAGACGTAAGTGTTTGTAACAAATGAAACAGTCTTGTGCGGTATGAAAAAAAAAAAAGTGGATGAAAGTGTTGTCTCATTCTAGAGCTTTTCCGTGAGTTATACTGATCATTCGTAACTTTTTTTCTCCTCTCTTCTTTGCCCGCACGTTCAAAGTCCCTGTCCTTGTCTCAAGAGCAGAAACTTACGGTACAGGGGAAACAAATAAAAGAAAGAATTCCTAGTTAACGATGGCGGTTAGCAGCGACCGGCGCGGATGTGAATGGTCCCACGGGCCATTAAGCGTATGGTCCCGGTCTAATTGGAGAGTTGTGGCTGATTACTCACGCCGGCTCCAGCGGAGATAGTCATTACCGGAGCCCACATATATCGCCCGTGTGGCGCAATTTTCCCTCCCGTGGTTCTAGAACAAAAAATACTTTTAAAAATGTGTGCGGGTCTTTCATGCAGTACTCGCCAGAGATGTGTAACATCTAATCTCGTAGCGAGCAAATTCACGTGTTCTCAAGCTCCAGATACACTTATAATAAGAAAATTTTGACACAAAATTTAACGTAGAATTCTTTAAAATAACGCCTAGTGTGATAAATACACGCAAGTCGTGTTTTCAACTACATTTCTGGACGCGAGTAACACGTAGTTACCGCACCCGCCGCTAGAATTCGTTACCGGAGCAGCTACGTCGACTATCGAATCATTCCATTTGCAGAGTGAAATTTTAAACTGTAAAACTAAACGGCTTCGATAAAAGCGAAAAAGATTTGAAAAAATATCAAACTTCGGCTTTGGACCTGATTTTCGGCAAGGAATTTATTATTAAAATACTATCCATCTTGTTAACATTCATTAAAAAACTAATACTACTGTATAATGTTTTCCTGTGGCTTTGTGAACAGTGGTTCGTGCCATCTGCCACAGATGGCAGCACCGTGGTTACACATTTCCGTTCCATGCGACTTCCATTCCATTCACGAAATTACTCCTACCAAATGCCGTATACCGAGAACATATATGTTACAAAAAATTTTTTTAAAAACCGCCACGGTGTTCCAGTCTGGACATTCGGCAACCGCTTCCGAACATGGGAACCTTTTTTTTCCCAAAAGACCGGGCATGTTCATGGCTGAGCCTTTTTTTCCCTTTGACCAAGCCATTCTGCCACGTCAAAGTTGCTGCCTATTAATTGACATTGAGCTATGGGCATTTCTTGAATATTTTGAATTATAATATTTTAGAGAGATTTTTTTTACAATATGTTTCAACGCTTAGTGAACATTGTATTTTGTAAATTTACGACAGGGCATTTTCAGTTCTCCCCGAGAAACACGTTCAACCAGCAGTTTTAAAGTGCACGTCACACTTAAATTTTAAACACGGTTTTTATAACGAAATAAAAAAAGTGTTTACAGATTTGTTGAAAATAAATATTAAATTAATGTGTTTTTTTTTAAAGTGAAGGTAGACTTGTTATTAACCTTGACAGATTAATTACCGCTGGTAGCCAATTAAGGAAATTTATATGACTAACAGTGTCGTCATAAGAACATTTTTTTTTAATCCATTGGTTCCAAATTAGAATTTTTCATGTAGGCTACGTTAAAACAAGAGTAGTGTATATATGTATATGTATATATATAAGGGCCTTGCAGAAGGACCTCAGGGTGTAATTAATCGAATATTTATGATTAATTTTTATTTCTGTTATTGTTTTTGAGCCATAATAACAAAAAAAAAATTATTATCTTGTTTTCTACTGCTAAATATAGCACGGGAAAACATACAAATGTCAACCAGATTTTCCTGCTTGTTTCAGTAGACAGTTCAACAAGTTTTACGTTCAAAACCGATCTACCTTTATACACACCTAGGAATGTGGTTGAACTAAATTTTGTTTTGTGCTCGACTTCACACCTCTGGTGATGTTAACTAAGTGGTATTCACCAGTATGTCTTCCAATAATTAGTACCTCTAGAAACCGTGTAGTAAATGGTAAAGTGAGGTAGTTCATTGGGGTGTTTTAAGTGTCGCTGACCTATCAATAAACGCCCTAAAAAATAAAGATCTAATTTTTGCAAGATTTTTTTTTCATGTGACAGGCGAAGTTTTACAACAGTAAACAAATAAAAATTAAATCAAACAAAAACCCTGAAGACTCACTTACGCAGATTATTCTCGCGTCTGACTCCAGGTGTGTGAACAGTGGGATTCCCCAACGCTTTTTTGGGCCTCGATGTGGCGACACTCCTTTAGTGGGGAAGCCTACGATGTACATTCTGTATTGCACAGACCCGAACAAGCCCGAATATCTACCTTCGGCCAACTTCGTCGGTTTGTTTATTACTTTAAAAAATTGTGGATGGTTGGTTATGTTAGGTTAGTATAGCTACATTAAAAATACTGTCAAATCATTTTAATGGTTGTTTAGGAATTTCTAATTTAATATGTAGCTATCGTGACCTAACTGACCATTCTCACAATCTCCCAATTTTTTTTAATGTAGCTATACTAACCTAATTAACCTCTTATCTCCACAAAATGTGTTAAATAGAGGCAATTTTGTAGCACGAAATAAAAGTATTGCCGATTTTTTTTTATTTTTTTTTAAGGAAGAGGGACTAGTCAAGATAATTACCCCTTCAACATCAATAATCAGTTCGTTTACGTATCCATAAATTCAAACTATGCCTTCAACCTCAAATCCTCCTCGTGTTAATATTTTTTTGAGTCTACAGAAAAAATAAATTATCCCGACGTTGGCCGAAGGTAGATGTTCGGGCTTGTTCGGGTCTGTGCAATACAGAATGTACAGCGTAGGCTTCCCCCATTGGTGAGTGATGTTCATGATGTTTGTTATGTTCGCTATGTTGGCTGTGCATGCTGTGTTCGCTGCGCCATGCGACCAGACAGATCAGTCTGGTTCGCGATGGCGGGAAGACGCTTGCCCTGGGGTTCGAATGATGATTCCGACGATTATTATACTATGCTGGCTCTCACAGCATGTAAACGTAAAAGTAAATGGTTTCATGAAGTTAATCTAAAAATAAAAAAAATATATATAAGAAAACATAATCTGAGGAAGCAGTTGCATGTGAGGACGAAGCCAAGATTATGGATTATTTCAGAATAAATACAACTCATGTTGTTAGCATTCCCTTGAAATCAAATACCAGGCATTGTCCTGCATATCCTGTCTTCTATATTCTTCCAACGATATTCCATAAACTTGCATAATTTTTGCACTATTTCAGTGAACTTTTCTGTCTACATGACTATTTATAACCACAATACTGAGATAAGAAAACAACTTAGTAAAAAGCAAAAGCAGAAGTAGCTCCGATTCCGCGCGAAAACAAATGTTGGTTTTATTATATAAGCATGCGCAAAGTCAGCGACGTTTAGTAAAACAGCCGAGGACCAAACACCCGGCGATGTCTGCAGGATCGCCAACATCGCCAACATCGCGAACACAGCGAGCTCGGTGTGGCCAGTGACACCTGAGGTGCAGCTGGCTATATCTCACTCGCGCAGCGAACATCGCGAACATCGCGAACACAGCGAGCACAGCGCCCTGCGTGGCCGAAGCTTATCTCAGGACGCTCAAGATCTGAAACATTCCTCCCGTCCGCTCCGACCGACACAGATAACAGAAGTGCGATCCGCGGTCACTGGTCGTTAGCATTGCCAGCTGTCGTCGACGGTTTTGAGATAAGGTGTGAGCCGGGTAGGCGTCAAACATTCTCGCCTGGCCTAAAAGGTGTTCGCAAAAAAAAAAAACTTCAAAGCTAACAGCAATCAATATGTTTATCTTGACTTCCGACTCGTAGGTCCTGCCCCACCCGACGTCCGTCGTCATAAATAAAGAAATAACAAGACGATTCAATAGCAACGCACACTAGTAATATAAACTTTTTGACGTTAATACATCTTTGAAAGCGGAATGCCAGTTTGAAAAATGAAGAGGTACAAAAAAAAATTATGCATTTTGAAACGTTGTAAAATTTTGTTTTACAGGTCACTATGCGAGTAATAGGCAAGTTTATCGAACGTTTTGATTCCGGGTTACTCATCTACTTTTGACAGGAAAAAAAATTGGAAAAAAATTTAATTTCAACCACGTGTGAAAAGATTTAAAATAGTTTACGATGTAAGAAGTATTTCCAAGCAAAGCTTGCTTTGATTCAGGCAATCCCCATCCTGTCATGACTATCTTTTAGATGTCACATAAATTTTTTTATCTTGGTACATCTGTTTAAAAGTGTTCTCTTTTCCTCTGATTTATGTGCGCTCTTTTTACACTGTGTGCCGTGAGAAAATAAATTATATTATCTCGAAACAGTTTTAATCTGCTTCAAGACAGCAGATGTGTCTCTTTCATTTTTGTAACTTCATTTGGTATTCATTAAATCACGCACATCTCTGATTTTTTTTGGAAGGGTGGATTTTTAATGTTACTTTTTCCAATGTGCTATACACAGTTATGCAACTTTAACTGTACCCAGTTTGCCGTTGCGTGGGTTTTCTCGTTGTTATACGCAGTCCGTTATTACGAGGTCCAAGAAACGGATACCGAAATGTTTCCTCAATAGTTGGTTATTGCTCCGACCTTTCTTCCCCTTCACTGCTCGACAAACCTTTCCGTGCACCAATCAGAGACCAGGATATTATTCTGTGCGAGTTGCCGTTTGTTGCACGTCGCACCGCGACAAAACCTACTAGTCGATAAAACGAAACGTTTCTATGTTAAAGCTTGATGAGGGGGAAGGGGGGAATGGGATGGGAACCTGCTATTCACTGAACTTCGAATCTTTTATTTATTTAAATTTTTGACTGTTGCAAACAAAAGTAAGAAGTAAGTATCTTTGGTGCTTTACATATGTAAGTGAAACTCTCGCAAAAAAATTTTTTTTAACAATGTACCTTTTTGCATGTTTAGGTTATCGTTACTTAAAAGAAAGATATGTAAGGTTAGTTAATGTGTATACATAATTGGTAAAATAGTTGTTAAAGATCGGTCTGTTGTTTTTATTTTATTTTATCGTCATTACTATATTTGAGGTTTTTTTTTTTTTTTAACGATACCTTACTTAAATTTGTTGTTCTTTCATTTATATTTTCAACAGATGCTCACTTATTAAATATTCGCCATTGTGTTCGTAATTATTACCACTTGCGCTACTTTTTATACCCATTACATCACAGTAAGTGAATATCTGTTAAAAATGTTAGGGACAGGACAAAACAATGCAAGGGAGTTATCACGACAAACTTTCAGTAATAGCCCTTAAAAATTATCTAGTAATGACGAAAATATATATGGCCTGTGAAACCGAGCTTTATATATTACTATCCTCGCAGAAATTTGTTCTGTATTTGTTTTCCGGGAGGATAGTTTTTTCTCTTGTCGATCGCTAAGCGGTCTTAATAACAATAAAAGGTTTGTTGAGTTACGTAACTGACATTTAAAATACCTACGGTAAAATTTTAAATATGATAATAAATCTCACCACCTGTTTATTTATTTATTTTTTTTCTATTCCGACTGCGAAGTTGCCCGAGTGAGCGGTTCACTTCGTGTAAGTTCGGAGACGCATCGTGGGCCAATGATTCACGCCGAGTATTCGACATGCCCGAACATTACCGAATGTTTTATTTGTTATTTGGATATTGTTGCGCAAGTAATAAATAAAACAAATTACGTGAGTTCCTACTGTTCATCTTTTGTCCCGGTTTGTTAGGTTAGGTCAGTTACATTATACCTAAATACTTTAAAACTAAACAACCATTAAAATTAATTCATATTATTTTTAATGCCCGCTTAGTTTGAAAGTATAATGTAACTGACCTGACCTAATCGACCATTTTAATTAATACTTAACTGAAAATTTAAGTTAATTACATAGCATTTTAATTTGATGACATTGCAAGACGAATGTAAAAGATAAGAATGTTCGTATATTTACTCAAATATTAGCCTTGGTTTTAATGGCTTAATTTGTATTATTGTTATGAAACTTCCTACCTTTATTTGTTTATTATGTCCGGCTTATAAAACAGACGTTTTTTCACCTAAACAAAATAATTCCGAAGACACCCGAAGGCAAGTATTCGGTAATGTTCGGGCATGTTGAATACTCGGCGTGATTCGTAGGCTTCCCTCCCGGCTGTCTGTTCCGGTTTTGCGCGCGCGCTGCTCGAGGCGGAAGGCAGCGCCGCTCGTAAAAACAGTTGACGCTCGCATTGTTATTCAGGCGCGGGCCCGGAGCGAGCGTGACCTCTTTTTTTGGCGGAGGAGGAGGAGGAGGAGGAGGAGGAGGAGGAGGAGGAGGAGGAGGAGGAGGGGGTGGAGGAGGAAGGCGTGTCCGAATGGGGCCGGACAACACCTACAACTCTGCGACCAGTTGCGAACGACCGAATAAAAAAAAACTCTTCGGAGATTACTGCCGGAATAATGGCGCAACACAGGAGCGCAACAATACGCTGGAATTTACGGCCGGATCCCACATCTGAGTTGACTATTCTCTCGGGATTTCGGTCGCACATGAATAACTGACGCAATGATCTTTTTTTTTTTCCCCGTGATAAAATACTAAATCCGACAGTTACTTCCATCAAAGACGTGTGATACTATAGTAAATTTATAGCTAATAAAAAAAATATTATTTTTATGTACATATAACTTTTTAAAAATTGTTTAAGACTAAAACTATCAATTTTATAGGCTACTGGTCAGCGAATGGTCAGCGAAAAACAGCCAGGAAGAAACAACAGTGGCCCCAAAAATATGCAGTACCAATTAACGCACATTTGATCGTATCTAGACAACAATATTTTGATGTAATGATGAAAATAAAAATAATTCAAGCGAGTGTTTCAAAACTCGCCATTGAAGTGTAGGTAAACATCTAACCTTGGCAAGAAGCAAACTCATGTGTTCTCGTGTTGTTCATGTTGCAAATAAATTTATCATTGGAAACTCTGACACGAAATTTAACGTAGAATTCTTTGAAATTATGCCGACAGTGATAAAAAAAATGAAAATTGTGTTTTCCACTACATTTCTGGGCGCGTAGCACACGCAGTTTCCGCACCTGCCGCTAGAATTCGTTGCCGGAACAGCTACATCGACTATCGAATCAATGTATTTGCTTAGCGAAAGGTTAAACTATATATAATGAATTGGCTCCGATAAAAGCGAAATATACTTGACAAAATTTTAAACCTCGGCTTGGATCTGATTTTATTATAATACTCCATGCATTAAACAAGTAAATACTATAAAGTTTCCCTTCAGCTATGTGCACTTTTGGTTCGCACCATCGGCCAAAGATGATAGCATCGTTGTTACGCATTTCCGTTCCACGAGACTTCCGTTCCATTAACGAGATTACTCCTACCAAATGCCGTATACCGAGAGCTAAGATATTTACACATCAAAAAGAAATCTATGTTAAGTTTCAGCTAATCACCCATTTTAATTGTCAATGCGTGCACAAAATTCTACCTACATAATAGCCTTAGTGAGATTTAAAAGTGATTTTTTATAGTTTGTTTCATGTAACAAGTCCCAAATTTGACTTCTTTTTTTTTTAACTAGTACCGATGGTGTACTTAATCTACTGCCACTGTTGTTCAACCAACAGTATTTTGTAGTTTGTTTCATGTAACAAGTCCCAAATTTGACTTTTTTTTAACTAGTACCGATGGTGTACTTAATCTACTGCCACTGTTGTTCAACCAACAGTATTCCAAAAAAAAAATCAGTTTATCAGTTTTCGTAAATGAACATCATGTAAACTGCGCAAACTACAGTTTTGGGAAATGGGTAGGACTACTTTCGAGAACTTTCAAAAAACGCGTGTACACTGCAGTGCGGTGCGGATGGCACACACACACACACACACAAAGCCCGTAGCCCGCTGATGCTGAAGTATTCATGAGGATGCACTCAGGACCACGAGGAGGCGTAAATATTTTAGTCTGGAAATACTTCAGCTGGAGGTGATGCTTCATTTCGGAAATGCGCACGAACGCAGACGAAGGGCCGGGCTCGGAGATGCAATCACGTTGAGCGGTGTCAGTGTAGTGTTGGGTAAAGGGGAGGGGGTTTGTGGTGATGGGAAGAGGGGGGGGGGAGGTCAGGAGTGCACTCTGCCGGCACAATAACTCTTCAGGCGGGGTGTAAACACGACCGAGCCGTCCCGACGCGTAAATCAAGCCCTCATTCAAGGCGCGGGGCAAGCTGGCGCCCACAGGTGGCGTGAGGACCAATGTTGCCTGGCCGGCAGAGCGGTCCAAGGGATTGTAGGAGTGGATGCGTGACGTGTCGCTTCTCCAGGGATTCCGTAAGGAGTAAGTGTGTGTGTGTGTGTGTGTGTGTGTGTGTGCGTGCGTGCCATCCGCACTGCAGTGTACACGCGTTCTTTCAAAAGTTATCGAAAGTAGTCCTACCCATTTCCCAAAAACTGTAATGGGCACAGTTTCACACGATGTTCCTGTACGACAACTGATACCGAGGACTGAGCAACAGACGCAGTAGGTTATGTATACCGTCGGTTAGGGACCGGAAAAATTCGCTGGTTCAATGACCTCTAGGATGAACTTTATAGTTCTACGTACACTCGGTCAAATGTCACCCTCTTATTGGCTGCTGTCTTGCGAAGGTGTCCCAATGTAGCAGCCTGTAATTCGACACAGCTTCGGTTGAGTGTTTCTCACTGGCCCGGAATCATCCAGGTGAGTTGCGAGCCAATAGCAGAGGCAGCACTGAGGTATAACTGTATGAATTTTAGGTTGTCGTGAAATGAATCCGCGAATATTTCCGGTCTCTACCATCGGTAATACTTAAAAAATATTATGTCAAATTTCACAGATATTCAAGCTGATTTACAATGACCGAAAATGTTCTTACGTTATCATTTCCAAGCGAATAATGAAATTGCAATAAGTGTTAAACGTCGTATAACTCGCTGGTAGTTACCAGCTTCGGGAGTTTTTAGTGATGCTGTCTCACCACCCCCTTCTCCCCCTCAACAAGGCTCAGATCTCCGCCTGTTGATTGGCCCAAGGCGGCGACCGGGGGCGTTGCTTCGCGCTCAAGACTTACGGCTGGGTTCATCAACCTCGCAAGAAACGCAGAAACGCCAACACGCAACACGCTACCGACGCAAGAACGATGGTCGTAATCGTAAAACTAAAGAAAGTAAAGACCCCTACCCGGGCTTATTTTGATGATTCGTTCATGTCCATCAGGAGTTAACGTGTGGTGTTCTCAATAATTTAATTTAAAAGAGTCTTTACTTTTAATTGTGCAAAAATTTTAACATAAAAACGTGATGAAGATAGTTAAAAAAAAAAAAACGTGGCATTCGAAACACGTAAATTCCGAATGAATATTTGAAAGCTTTCGGGACATTCCACTTCAAACACAGAGGGTGGAAGCGAATGGAAATGAAAAAATATATATGTGTATATATATAATAAATAAAAATAAAAATCCAAGTTGGCCAAAGCTTGCGTTGCGTTTTCGAGTCTCGCGTAATTTATAAACGGGTGTATTAAAACTTTGTGGTTTAACTTTGTGCGTCTTGTAGCGTTTCTTGCGTAGTTTTATAAATCCGGCCTAAGGGCTCGTCCAGCTGTGGCGCAGAAGCCTGTGTTCTTGCGTCTGACGCATTCGTCAGACACAGTGCGTCAGACGCAGCACGACTGGACGCATAGATGGAGATTCCTATAGAGCGTCAGTCGCCGTCCGGTCCTGGTGCTGAAAGGATGATAGCGTGGGGTTCGTTGCGTTATTTAAAGTTATAAGACGTTGAAGATAAAGAAGTTCTACTGCAACTATGCGAGGGAGAATGCTGAAACAACACTGGTTTTCAAAATAAGGGCAATGGAATGTTGTTTAAAACAGCTGATCAATCGAATCCAGTTAAAAGATGACAAGGCGGCGAGGCACTTCGATTACATCCGAACACGATGAGACCATTCCCTACTAGAGTCGCAAGTACAGACGGTGAAGATTGCCATTCCCGGGAAGCCTACTTTTCACAGACGAGAGAGCCAAACGTCCGATCGTGCATCTTCGGTTTTTTTTTGTTAATTGTAAAAGGTTAGGTTAGCTACATTATAAATACTTTAAAACATTGTGGACGGTTGATTTGGTAAGGATAGCTACAATAAAGATACTGTGAAATCATGTAAACGGTTTCCTAGCCCTGGATAGCTACATATTAAAGAGTTATTTGCTAAGCAACCATAAAATGATTTTACAGTATTTTTAATGTAGCTATGCTTACCTAATATAACCAACCATCCACAATGTTTTAAAGTATTTATAATGTAACTAACATATCCTAATCGACCGCAAAAATTTAATGCCACGCCGGTTTATAAAATGAGATAGAACGGGGGGGAAAAAAAGCGAGCATGAACTTCGGGGAACTTCGGGTGTGGCTCTCTCGTCTGTGAAATGAAGGCTTCCAACAATTCCCCCCTCGCGGTACGGGGTTGTTTGAGGCCACTTCATCAGTGGCTCACTCCAACACTCACTCCACCACCCCCCCCCCTCCCCCACACACACACACAAACCCAACCCTTCTCTCCCGCTTAATTAAAAGCAAACAAACAACGACAGCTGTCCAGCTGAAAACGTCACCAATTAAAATCGAACAATGACGTGCAGCAGCAGCAGCATGGGACCCCAGTTTTTAATTATCCCGCAAACCATTCACTGACAAACTGCGTTCTTTGTTAAAGAGAAGGAAAAAAAAAACGTTCTTCGTTCGAGCGAGGCGGCGCTCATAGGCCAAGCGGGGATCGAACAGCCGACTGCCACCACGCGACTGTCGCCTTAAGGGGCCCGCCTCGTCAGGGGTGTATGTGTGTTAGTGAGGCGGGATGATAAGCGCGACGCTCGCTGGTGCTTCCAGCGCGGTATCGCCTCTAAGCGCAAGTCTCTGAACTGGCGCGCATTCGTCTCGTCGTCACAGGATAACTGTGAAATTTGAGCGGTGAAGGTAACATTATATGGCGGAGAAATGAAGATAAAGGTGTTATGCAAGCCCCTTAAGTGCTTTCAAGAATCTGTACTGATTGTTTTATGCCTAAAAGTTACTCTGAAAACACCCGATTTAGGCATTTTAACGCTTCTAAAAATACAGTTTAAAAACTTAATCCGAAATTAAAGGTACTTTTCGGGCCTCAGCGATCTCTTAAATGCTATTCGTAAATAGGCCCCACTCGGATATCTTGAGAAGTTTTGAAATCGCGTTGTTTTTCCTGAAGCTCTGCACACCGTATGTGTGCCCGGGTAGGCGGGCCCCTTAATAGCCACGGCCACCGAGGAGACATTTCTTAAGTATTTACAGGAAAATCTTTGTTTAGGGAAGCCTTAAGATGTACATCAAGTTCTGTCCCTGCCCGAACACGCCCGACTATTCACCTTCGGCCAACCTCGGGTTTATTTATATATATATATATATTTATATATCTCTGTTTATTTTAATGTAGCTATACTAACCTAACTAACCGTCCATATTGTTTTAAAGTGTTTTAATGTAGCTAACCTAACCGACCACTTTCAATATTTGAATTTATTTTTCCTGCGCAAAAATAAAACGAATCCCGAGGTTGGCCGAAGGTGAATATTCGGGCGTGTTCGGGCAGGGACAGAACTTGATGTACATCTTAGGTCACTCCTTTGTTTACCACCTAATGTCTCACTTGACATTTGAAAGTATTTAAGACCCATGCTTCAAACTGATATGAACAAAAATTGTTGTTTAAACATACATCACCTACCAATTTCTAAAAAAATATATATATAAAAAAAGCCTTTCAACTGTCTTAAATTATGTATATATATTTTTATAAAGTAAAAGAAAAGTAAAATTTTCCTTAAAAATAAGTGGTTATTTCTGAAGTGAAAACTTCTATAGGAAGGTTTGGATAGGGAGTAAATTAATGTAAGTCGTCATCGACATGGTCAAGTGACGTGAATGTATGTATGTATGTATGTATGTATGTATGTATGTATGTATGTATGTATGTATGTATGTATGTATGTATGTATGTATGTGTGTGTATATATATATATATATATATATATATATATATATATATATATATATATATATATATATATATACTCAGTGGTGCGCGCGCAGCCAGTACATGATATAGGGAAGCAAAAAAAAATGAAAAAGAAGAAAACGAAGAAAATTATTTTCAGCGATTCGTCCGTTTCTTCTATCGAAGACAAAGGAAATACAAAAGATCTTTGTCAAGATGATTAAATTGAAGATTTGGAGATGGAGGCTCCATATTTGCAACATAAAATGGCACTAACGAGATCTGTATGTTTTGTGGAGAGTATGGCAAGGACAGAGAACTGTGGTACCGCTATGGCAGGTGTTCGGGCTGGGTTCATTCAGACTGTAGTGCTGCAGAAAATCACTTTCATTTTGTATGCGATTTTTGCCAAGCGAAAGTATAATTATTTCAATAACTTTGATGCTGAAATAGTCTACTTCTTTGTCATATATAACAACTACGATTAGTTATTTTGACGAAAATTTAATTTTTCCATATATTTGCAACTATGGTTTATCATTGTGTAAGTGTGTTGTTGTTTGTTAGCTTTCCCTAGTTGTACATTAACAATGCAAACAATAAGTAAGCTACTTTCTAAACTATATATAATTTCTTCTAAGTACCTACATAAATATTTTAAAAATACTATAGAGGCTATGAAAAATTAAAAAAAAAAGATAAAAATCAAGTCATGTATGTATTTAATTTGCAAATAAAACAAATATGTATGTCCCCAGTATAGTACAAAAAAAGTATTTTTTTATGTAGGTACATTTTTATATTGAAAAGATTATATTTCCTTTCAGGGAATATTCGGGAAAATTTTTATGTACTAGAATTGGCATAGGGGGTAATAGTACGCAACACAAATTTAGTGCGTACGATTACCCACTCAAGATGGGTAATCGTACGCAATAGATATATTAATAATTTAGGTAAAAAACACACTTCTCATTTAAACAAAGTACTAATACTAGGCTATATTTAAACTGACTTAATGTCGCATTGCTACAAATTAGTGACATTGATTTTTAAACTTTATTTACAGAAATATAATTTGTCCAAGTTAAGTGCGTGCAGTTACCCCGCCTTCCCCTATACCTAAATCTTTTATAGAAGAAGTGACTGGGATTATTTTATTGTTAAGAACATAATCATATTTTACAGGATGATATTTCCTTATGGAGGAGATAATTTTTGTTTTACTTGTGTTAAGAGTTACTAAATTTAATAAACACCATTTATTAATTTCATGTATATCAATTTCAAGTAACAAGCAGTCATTGATAGAGTTAATACTTCTAGAAATTTTAAAATCATTGGCAAACAATACACCACTCGAATGTGTAGGTACAAATGTAATATCATCAATGAAAATATTGAAAAGTAATGGAGAGAGAGTGCCACCCTGCGGGACCCCAGATGGAACTTTAAAATAAGAAGAATAACTGTTGTTCATGGAAACAAATAGCATCTATTATGAAGGTAGTCGGAAAACCAGGTTACAAAATTGCCACATAAACCAAATTTAACAAGTTTACTGAGTAAAATATCATGGTTAACAGTGTCGAATGCTTTCGCAAGGTCAAAGTAGCAGGCATCTATTTGACCCCTATTCGTTACCTCATAATAAATAGGATTTAGAAAGGACACAAGGTTGGTTGCTGTGGTCATACCAGTTCTAAAACCATGTTGTGAAGGAGACAGTCGGTTTTTAATTGGGAAATTTAAGAATTTAAAGATAATTTTTTCAAATATTTTAGACAAACCATTAAGGATGGAAATAGGACGGTAGTTATATACCTTTAATTTAGAACCGCTTTTGAGAATGGGAATTACCCTTGCTATTTAAAATCAAACAATTAATTTGGATATCCAAAAATAACAACAGTTTGTTTATAGTTTTCAGTTATCACTTCTGTCGGCAGTCCTCATGACTGCTTTGATTTTTTTTTTTCAGAAAATTTTCCGGTCGGAATTGGAAAAGTTTTCCCACTCACACGTGCTTTGTATGTTTCGACTAGAGTTTTGTCAAGCAAGCGATAATAATTGATTATGATCCATCGCGTAACATTTTAGAATTGGTAAATTGCAGCAGTAGCTGCGCTCAGTCGCCGTCAGTCGCGATGCAGCGCCACCTCCTTTCATTTCCCCTACTCCCACTCTAGGTGTCTTGTTCCCCCTCCACCGCCTCTCATCCTTCCCCTTTTTTTTCCTCTAGATTCAACACTAGCGACATCTGTGATTTTAGTTCTTTTTAGAGTATTTAAGCGGGCTCTCAGCTCTCTATAGTTGCTGTCTGCCCAGTAGGTCTAAGGGGACAGTCCGCCGGTTATCGCTAACGAGTTACGTCTACACTCAGCGTCGTCATGCTGCCCGATTACGTTCTGACCGTCATGAACCTAGATTCGTGTTACGTAGATCTTGAAACCGTAAATTCGCGGTATAACATTTTGCAAAGTAAATGCTGGTAATAGTGACGGCGATTGCTGAGTGTTGGGCCCGCCATTATTTGTATGCAATTTATATTGTTAGTTCGGCTCTCTACAACTGCGTGTTGTGCGCCAGCACTATTTAATTTAGCTTGCTATTTCGTTATTACTCAGACGTTAGCGCATAGCCGGTGTAGGTAAAATATACGCTTACATATTTACGAGCACACTGTAAACCAATCCCTATGTACGTTAGGAACGTTTCCGCAACATGTTACGTAAAATCATAAGGCAATATGCATATAGCATTGGTTCTACATATAGGCGGACATAGTTTTGCTTATGCTTGTTGTAAAGGAAGACATTAAAGAGCAATTACTATTATCTTGTGCCGTAAAAGTAAATCAAATATGTACAACATTCGTACTTAGTAAATGCACAGCATATAAAGAGATATATATATAGAGGTTATACCCAAATTGTAAAGATTCGTATGTAAAGAAATGATGCTGATAATGGTTGTAAATATAAATAAACTTATATTGATAATAGACGCATGTATTATTGAAGCACCATATAAACAAGATTTAGTTATACACACAACAATTGGCCCATGCTAAGGGATTTTAATATCTCATTATTGTTCTTTGTAATCGAGGCACTAGTAGTCAAACTGCAGTTTTCTGGCGTTTGGCTGCAAGTTCTGCGCAACTCTGCTCAAGCGGCAGCTAAATTGTTGTTTTTTGTATGTTTGTTTCCATGGCTTCGACTGCGTCTTCGGTCGGGGTCGGTTGGGTCTACCAACTGCACCGAGCCGACCTCGTCCAATATTGTGAAGAAAACAACCTACCTACAGATTCCAGTGATACCGTCGCAGTCTTACGCGCACGTCTGGTGCGTCATTTGCGTGAGTCTGTGGCTGAACCCAGTGAGGGCGACGGAGCTGGAGCAGTGGGCGGGCAGGCAGCCGCTAATGTAAGTGTACCTCCAGACTCATTCTCCCAAAAACTTTATTTTTCAGTGCTTAAGGCACTACCAACCCTTAATAGCTCCGACCCTGGGGTAGTATTGAAATTTTTTTTAGAGGCTGATCGCCTGAGTAAACTTAAATTAGTCCCTTCCGCCTCCCTTATGAAGGGGCTTCTAACTAAATGCGCAGGGGTGTATGTCAATAGATTGACAGAGGCAATTATTCAAGGCGTGGAATACCAGGCCTTTAAGACCTCTGTTATACGTGCTGTATGCCCACCCCATGTGTTGGATTCATGTAAACGTAGTTACGTTCTGCGATTACAACGACCCGATGAGAGCGTGTCCCAATTCGTTGATAGTGTTCTATCATACGCATCGGTATTAGAATTGGACACTGGTGACAACGAATTAATTTCTTTAATGTTAGGGAATGTGGCACCCCACGTCATTAGCATGGCTAGCATGCTGTCACCACCCAAAGACGTGGATGATTTACGTAGTTGGGCTACGGATGTGGACGCTCGATTAGCTGCGGTGTCAAAGTATGAAGCAACTTTTAGTAAACAGACATGTTTACACGGCACAGGGTTACACGGGCATATGTCCGATAATACGCGGCTCGTTCCAGATACACTTACAGCAGGATATAAGCAGCCTGCGGTTCTTCCGCAGCAGTCAAGCAGTAATTATAAATATAATCAACTGCAATTTCCAGGTGCGCAAAGCCAAAAGATTACAGGCACTAAAACACCTCGTCCACGTATGTATCATATGACCACCCAACAGGGGCCTCACAAGGTAACGCCGCCTTGTGTAAGCGATCCGGGTGAACAGACACCGTCGCGGCCGCTTCACATCGCCCGCACTGCCCAGCAACTACAGGGCGACACGCAAAATACTCACCTACGATGCGCTAATTGTAGTAAATTTGGCCACATAGCATTTAAGTGTAAAGGGCCGCGTGTTGAGGCGCAAGAGCGTAAGTGTTTTAGATGCCAGGGAAAGGGTCACTATCGTGCGAATTGCCCGGAAAACTACAAGTTACGGGACGTAAAAGAGGGCGTTACCGTCGTTTTTTGGTGAAATCCTCTTACAGAAATTTTCTACATTTCATGCCCATACAGATAAAAGATAGGTTCTATCCGGCACTGGTGGATACTGGAGCCACACGATCTATAATGAGTGAGCATTTTGTAAAGAGCCTTCAGCTCAAATTTCCTAAATTATTTTCTGCCTCATCATTTGTTAGTGAATCTATAAAGCTGTGTGTGGCAAATGGGAGTTGTGTTCCCTCTGAACAATCTGTAATACTGCACTTTAAAATCAAACATTTCTCATGGTCGTGGAAGTTTGCCATAGTGGCGGGAATTTCCCCTGAGTTTATTATTGGTTTAGATTTTTTAGGTCAGTCACGTAGTGTTGTAGATTTGGGTAACCACGAATTACGGTTTGACTTTGCTCCTAACGTTAAGATTCCCTTACTTTACGACGTATGTAGTAACATTGTCGTAGCTGGTAGCGATGTGAATGAGTCTACGCGTGAACAAACCTTACGATCTTTAAAGTCACAATTTGCAGACACCATAACTAAGAAAATTGGTAAATGTGATATTCTTCCCTATAAATTCTATTTACGTGACGAAACGCCAGTGTATAGTAAACCTTATCAGGCATCTCCGCCTAAATTGCAAGCAATGCGACAGATTGTGGATAAACTGTTAGCTGCAGGAGTTATAGCGCCCTCGACTTCGGACTTTAGTACGCCTACCTTTCTTGTTCGTAAGAAAGACGGCGTAAGCTGGCGGCTAGCTCATAATTATATTCCTTTGAATAAAAAAATAGCTTATCAGGACGTGTATCCCCTGCCCACTGTGGAGTCCGCTCTGCAACATTTAGGAAAGGCAAAATATTTTTCTGTTATAGATTTGAATAACAGTTTTCATCAATGTTTATTACATCCAGATTGTCGTAAATTCACTGCCTTTTCCACGCCATTCGGCCATTATGAGTTTAACAGGATCCCGATGGGAGTCACCTTTGGTAGCCAGGCCATGTGCCGAATTTTAGATCATATTTTGTCCGACCTTAAGTATAAATACGTATTTAATTACATAGACGATATTATTATTTATAGTCAATCCTTGCAAGAACACATAAGTCATGTTAAAGAGGTTTTGGAACGCTTAAGAAAAGCCCACTTAACAGTTAATCCGGAAAAATTTGAATTTTGTAAAAACTCAGTAAAATTCTTAGGTTACCAACTTTCCCAGGGGCGACTTACAATTGATCCAGAAAAAATAGCTGCAGTTGTTCAATTTCCTCGACCTATTAATCTAAAAGGGGTACAGCGATTTCTGGGCATGATAGGATATTATTCACGTTTTATTGAAGACTTTGCTACAAAATGCGCCCCCCTGAACGTACTTCGTAAAAAGGATGTAGTTTTTAATTGGGGGCCAGATCAGGAAAAGGCTTTTCAAAACTTAAAGAGAGCAATGACCACACCCCCAATTCTTATTCTTCCTAATTTTGAAGACAGATTTGCTGTACAGGTTGATGCGTCTAGTTTGGCCCTGGGCGCCGTACTCGGACACAAAGAAGGAAAGACAATCCGCCCTATAGCGTATGCTAGTCGTTGCCTATCTGAATCCGAACGCCGACTGGGTGTATACGAAAAGGAGGCCCTTGCCTGTTTGTTTGCCGTAGAAAAATTTGAGAGCTATTTAGATTCACGTGAATTTGATCTGTACACAGATAACCAAGCATTGAGCTGGTTATTTAATCATCCACACCAGCTGGGAAAATTAGGTAGGTGGATTTTACGTCTTTCACGTTTTAGATTTGTTATACATCACGTGCCCGGTAAGGAAAATTTGATAGCTGACTCACTCTCCCGCATGTACAACCCGGGTGAGTTTGAACAGAATGACATTGACAATCAATTACAAACAGAACACGCACTGGCCTTCAAATTTATTCCAGAATCCTATTTTAATATAAAACAATGTCAACAACAAGACCTATCGTGTTGTGAAATTGTAAAAGAGTTGAAGTTAAAGAAACCAATTCCGTACATTGTAGAGCAAGGTATACTGTACTATACAGGAATAAATGGTAAATTACGACGAGCAGTTGTGCCTAGCGTTTTACGTCCCATGGTTCTTACATACTTTCACTCGTCGGTCATAGGTTGTCATTTGGGCATTGAGAAAACATATCAACGTATTTGTAAATATCTATTTTGGCCGGATTTACGCGATGACGTCCGTAAATTCGTACGTTCTTGCATAGATTGTCAAGTATCAAAACCACCACGTAATGCTAATGTGGGCTTGTATGCGGCAGACCCGCCAGTTGCCCCTTGGCATACCATACATATTGACATTTATGGACCCCTAACACGATCAAAAAAGGGTAACATATGTTTGTTGGTCATTATGGATATATTTACAAAATTTGTTATTTTGTCTCCAATGAGAAATATGAAAGCCGAAACAATAGTTAAGGTTCTGTCTGAGCAGGTTTTTAAAATATTTGGACCTCCAAATATCATAGTCTCTGATAATGCTCCATACTTTCAGTCCATAATATACAAAAATGCGCTTTTTGAGTGGTCGGTAAAACCCGTGTTTAGCTCACCATATTTTCCCCAAGGGAATATGGTGGAGCGAGTAAATAAAGTCTTAAAGAGCATCCTCGTATCATTTTACAGGGATGATCAGACCATGTGGGACGCTGATATCGCCTTTATTAATGTTGGTTTAAATTCCGCCCATCACTCTTCCACTGGCTTCCCCCCATGTCTTCCATTTTTGGGTCGAGATTTAATTCATCCTTTACTAAATCAGTGGGGCCTGCCTGCCATTGACTCCAGTCTCACATCCCAACAGCTTGATAACATTTTAAATTCTGTTGAATGTAATCTGAAACGGGCACGCAGTACAGTAGCCGAGGTCTATAACAAAAACAGAACAGTGGCAAATTATAAGGTTGGTGAGCTTGTTTTATGTCGCTCATATCGCTTACCCAACTTAGCTGCCCAAGTTAGTTCGAAATTATTACCATTGTACGATGGACCCTTTGTGGTCGATAGGATACTTGGCACCAACACATTATTGCTACGCTCTTATAAATTTAAAAATAAATATAAAAAGTGTCATGTTAGTCAAGTAAAACCTTTTGTGAGTTAAGACTCTTTGTAATTAGTTTATATATATATATATATATATATCAACATATTATAGGCTATAAAGTGTGAGATTTATAATTTAATTATTTGTTGATTGTCCCCACTGTAGGAGTGTTCGTGTTTTATGTGTGTTCGGTGTTTGTCGCTTCCATTCTTTTTACAGCTGGGCGCGCCTCTCCTTCCTTCCCTCTACCCCCCCCCCCCCCCCCCCCCGCTGCATCTGCTCATTGCATCTGCATCGACGGCCCCATGCCGACCTCGCAAGGAGACGTCCTAGCGAGGCTCTTCTCGTCGCTTCCCCTCCCCGACCCCTGTCTGATCGAGACCGCCTAAGGAGTCTACGCCTCAGCTCTGCGAGCTCGCCGAGGACGAGCTACGTGATTAGGCTCCCAGAGGACGACCGGGCGCATATCCTGGCGCTACTTCGTATAGGATGGCTGCATAACCATCGGCGGCCCATTGCAGTGTCCGGCTCTTTGAGGCCTCAAGAGCGGGACACGCAGGACTGTCTGCCACCAGCCAGAGCCCTGCTGCAAGAAGCGTTCCTTGTGCTTGTTATTTTTTATTGTCTACGCACTATGTATGAGTACATTGACGTAACAGTGTTATAGTTGTGTCCATGAGTGGACCTACCCGTATATGATGATTGGTATGAAGAGGATGGTTTTACTGCAAGTTGAAATTACTAAGGCGGACTATCAAATAGGCGCGGTCTTAAGGGAGGGGAGATTGCAGCAGTAGCTGCGCTCAGTCGTCGTCAGTCGCGATGCAGCGCCACCTCCTTTCATTTCCCCTACTCCCACTCTAGGTGTCTTGTTCCCCCTCCACCGCCTCTCATCCTTCCCCTTTTTTTTCCTCTAGATTCAACACTAGCGACATCTGTGATTTTAGTTCTTTTTAGAGTATTTAAGCGGGCTCTCAGCTCTCTATAGTTGCTGTCTGCCCAGTAGGTCTAAGGGGACAGTCCGCCGGTTATCGCTAACGAGTTACGTATACACTCAGCGTCGTCATGCTGCCCGATTACGTTCTGACCGTCATGAACCTAGATTCGTGTTACGTAGATCTTGAAACCGTAAATTCGCGGTATAACATTTTGCAAAGTAAATGCTGGTAATAGTGACGGCGATTGCTGAGTGTTGGGCCCGCCATTATTTGTATGCAATTTATATTGTTAGTTCGGCTCTCTACAACTGCGTGTTGTGCGCCAGCACTATTTAATTTAGCTTGCTATTTCGTTATTACTCAGACGTTAGCGCATAGCCGGTGTAGGTAAAATATACGCTTACATATTTACGAGCACACTGTAAACCAATCCCTATGTACGTTAGGAACGTTTCCGCAACATGTTACGTAAAATCATAAGGCAATATGCATATAGCATTGGTTATACATATAGGCGGACATAGTTTTGCTTATGCTTGTTGTAAAGGAAGACATTAAAGAGCAATTACTATTATCTTGTGCCGTAAAAGTAAATCAAATATGTACAACATTCGTACTTAGTAAATGCACAGCATATAAAGAGATATATATATAGAGGTTATACCCAAATTGTAAAGATTCGTATGTAAAGAAATGATGCTGATAATGGTTGTAAATATAAATAAACTTATATTGATAATAGACGCATGTATTATTGAAGCACCATATAAACAAGATTTAGTTATACACACAACAATTGGCCCATGCTAAGGGATTTTAATATCTCATTATTGTTCTTTGTAATCGAGGCACTAGTAGTCAAACTGCAGTTTTCTGGCGTAAATAACGTTGTGTAAATGTATCTAGTGACAACATTAGGGACACATCAAACAACAAATTCAGGAAAAAATAAAATAACGTACGGATTATTCTTACATAAATACCATTGGAAAAGGGGGGGGGGGGGGAAATAACGTGGCGTGTGAGACGGATATGAAATGCATCACACGTCATTCTAATATTCTGTTAGCGACTTCGACGTAGAAAAGGTGTTAAGCCCATTCCTCCATTCATTTTGAAGGATGT
This sequence comes from Bacillus rossius redtenbacheri, assembly GCF_032445375.1. Classification (NCBI taxonomy): domain Eukaryota; kingdom Metazoa; phylum Arthropoda; class Insecta; order Phasmatodea; family Bacillidae; genus Bacillus; species Bacillus rossius. Next base: position 10,735,511 of record NC_086332.1, on the reverse strand, counting down.
CGTGCTCCTCTGTGAAGTTTCTGTGCGTATCGGAACGATGGAAAAATATTCCCCTCTCCCCCCACCGATCGCCCCTTCCCTGACCTGGGGACGCACCACAACGCCGAAATACCACAACGCCTAAATACACTAACGCCGAAATACACTAACGCCGAAATACACTAACGCCGAAATACACTAACGCCGAAATACACTAACGCCGAAAAAATGTCATTGCAGGACTGCCACAAAGGTTAGGTTAGGTTAGACTAGGTTAGGTTAGACTAGGTTAGGTTAGACTAGGTTAGGTTGGACCAGATTAGGTTAGACTAGGTTAGGTTAGGTTAAGTTAGGTTATGTTATATTACGCTAGGTTAGGTTATGTTAGGTAAGGTTAGGTTTGATTGTGGTATTTCGGCGTTAAGGTACATTTAATAAACACACAAATTCATTCAGTTGTTATTTCGGCTTTGTGGTACACAGCAGTTTTCTAGCTGTCGGCGTTGTGGCCAATTTTGACATTCAGCGTTATGGTATTTCGGCGTTATGGTAACGACCCCCATGACCACACGAAGCCCGTGGAACTTGTTGCAACAGCTGACGTGACACCCCTTCCCCGCCCTTCTCAACAAAATTTTCCTCCCACATCGCGCCTAACCAACCTAGCAACAATCTCCGCCGCAAGTTGCGTGAATAGATCCAACTGGTAATCCAACTTTACCAATCAAAACTTGTTGGCTTCCTGCCACGAGAGCAGGGGGATGGGGAAATGAGGAAGTTTGGCTGGTGAGGAGGGGAAAGAGGGTTTGTCCCCTCGCGCGCGGCTGCAGCGACGGGTGCGACGCGAACGACGCGACAGAAAAAAAAAATGGTTGTCTGTTAAGTCGGTTTACGGATGATAGTTTAACGTGACGTCATAACAAAACATTGATAAAATGATTGTATACTTTTATGAATAAAATTGAATCATTTAAGAATAAATGCTTGAAATTATAGGCCTACTAGTAATCGGATTTTTAAAATGTAAGAATAATATTAATCTTTATTGCCGAAATTGTTGTAATAAGCAATGAAAGCCACATTAACTTTTCATTTCACTTTATAAACAGTCGAGTGGAAGAGAGATAGATGCGGCGTTGAGTGTAAAAGGACACAGCGTAACGGTACAATGTGCGTAACGGGACACTTTTTCGTGCGTGCAGCCGGCGTTCGTCGATTTATTAGACGTTATTACGTCAAAAATATCGTGTTGATGCCAACATGCACATTTCTCACCCGGGCGACCAACCAAAATAAAATATTATATAAAAAAATTGGTTTTTGTCATGACATACATCTGAAACCTGCTAGCGCCACTAAAAATGTGATAGTAATGCGTAGAGCCACGGTATTTTCGCGCATTCATTTAGTCGCAAGCTAGAATGCAAACCTCCACACTGTCACACTGTGTTCATGATTGGACCGAAGTTATCTGGACACGCCCCTCTGCGACCGTGAGCCAACGATGTCCAGCCAGGAGAGAAGTAAGCGAATCAGGTAGTTCCAAATAACAAGGATAAAAATGTTCTCGCTAAGAAATCAACCAATGGGAAAGTAAACATGGGTCGAGCACACCTATAACTTTAAATTATATCCTGAGGCGAGAGGAATCCACGAAATTCCGGGACTCCAGTAATGCGGGATGATCCTTGAAGTGAATGTATCTGCGCTGTCGACCCAGGATCGGTTTCGCACTTGATGGTGGTGCTCCAATCGCTTGGAGCAAGCTGGTAGGTAAAGATATTAAGCATACAACCAAAGAAAACTATAAAGTTAGGTATAGTATTTTATTGTGTGTAAATTATATTTGTTTGGACTAACTAGTCATAACAGATATAACTATTTTTGTACTGGAAGTAATTTATGAGATGTGTTAAAGACAAACAATAAACGTTGGAAATAATTTTATGTATTCGGTCAATGTTCTGTCACGTTACACTTTCAGCATAGATTTTATCCCTTTGTTTGAATTTAATATGCAGGTTAGGCCCCATCTGGACCAGTGTTTACCTTGTGGAAGGTAACAAGAGTTGATGCTTGCAGTGGGAGTTGGGACTCTGATGGGGCCCGGCCCCAACTGAGAAGTCCCAGAATGATGTGGGTGGTAGGGGCGGGCGGTAGCAGCACTGATATGGTATATTGACTAAGGACACAGTCTTGGTGGTGATGTGGGTAGTCTCAGCCTCTTGTCGACGGCTTTCTCGCTCGCGTAAACTGCGTATCCATTTCTTTGCCTAAAGCAAGGTCGGCTAGTATTGTATTGTCGTTACATTCGCACCAAACATACTACAGCCTTCATTGCTAACAGTTTTTTTTTTTTTTTGAAAACCGACATGTTTGAGAGGAACATGTTTAAAATCAATTTTAACATTAAATTATAGAAAAATACACTGTGCGAAAACACATTTCAGAGATTTCACAAATAGTTTTAGTAAACAAAACCTTTAATTACCAACGCACCAGACCAGCCATCTATCGAAAACAAAAATTCGGACGCTCAAAGGTCGCGCCCGCCATTTAGGTCGCGCTGACGTCACCGATAAGTCGAACTTGATTGGTTGGAAAAATGCTCGTGTCCATCGCATCGTATACCCTTCACGCTGTTGTGACCCTGCATGAGGCGACTAAACAACTTTCACTCCGCAATCAGAAATTGTTTTAAGGCGTAATAAGCACACAAAATCAAATTAAATAGTTTATTTATCTTAGATACACTTAGATGGTTGGTTTCAATCCCGATTTAATGCGAGATATAAATCTCTGGCTGAAATTAAAAATCTAGTTATGTATTTCCAAATTTTTCAAGTTAATAATTACAAAATAAAATTGTTGAGAAGCAATGAGATAGAGTCGGTGAGTGAATTATGAGAAGTTACCGGCTTGTAACGTGTGCAATATTTTCTGTGTTTGCAATGCGTAAAGGATTTATCATAACTGTAATGACGTAATTTAATAAGCTTTAAACCTAAGTAACCACAACTATCAGGTTTTAAAACTAGGTTGAATCTGTTGGTGTATTTAGATAGCATGATGCAAATTTCCGGGTATCAGGTTTTAGACAGAAATATATTCATATTTAAACAAATATATTTTTAGACCATGAAAAATTAAGGAATTCAAGGCCATGCTTTTTTCCCCTTACTATAACCATGTTTAATACGCTGGAATGTTCCTACGCAATATTCGTTACCAGATCTGGAACATTAAATTAATACACCTGAGTATAAAGCTTTCAACGGTGATAAAAAATTATCACGCCGGGCGAGTGGGAACTAAAAGTTATTCCGTGACATAATCCTCTATCCGCCAAGATCAATTAAACACGCTTGCCCACTTCATTTAGGAATGTGTTGAAACTACATATTTATGTATGTATGTATGTATGTACGGCGTGACACCATCTGCTCTGTGTCCAGGCCTTTCCAACTCACCGGAAACATAAGCTAAAAAATCAAATTCAACATAACATTACACAGGCCTAAGAAAAAGGAAATAATTATAGCAATAACAATCTGAGAACACAACTACCATAAATAGAAGACAACAATCACACACCTATCCCAGTACATAAACTTTGTTAACGGCTTATGTCAAATGAGTTGAGGGTTACGGGCTATATAATAAAATGAAATAGATGAAAGGAATTTTTAAACCACAACTACATGATAAAAAGTAATACTATTGAAAGCAGTTCTAATTTAAGTCATTTGTTTTTCTTACAAGTCTGTGAATTACAACTATAATTACAGCATGTTTTGGAAGCATTGATTCAAAGCGCAAAATTTTTTTTTATTTGCACCTGCAATTATTTTTGGGAAGCTTATTAACGTTTCTTTCGCTTTACAAGTCAATACCAGTTATTTTGTCTTGTATTCTGCTTATAGTCACCGTATGGGCACAGACACTTTAACAAAGGTTTTATTATAAGGCAATGTGCAAACTGTTTTGCGGCTGCTACAAAAATTTTTTAAGTATTCACGGAGCCAAATATTTCGTATGTACACCTTAATAATTTGGTAGTGACCACGAACATTTTTCCACGACAAATATAGCTTTCTGGAAAATACAAAATTATTTTCTTTCTGCTGTTTTGTAGTAGCTACAGATGTATTCCCCGTGAACTCTCACACCCTATTTTGATTTCTTTTTCTTTTTTAGTAATTACATTTGAGGCTATTTTTGTATATTTTAACATAATATCTCCTTTAAATTAGTTATTTATCACAAATATTCTCAACAGATATTCACTAAGTGTAATTTAATAAGTCTAAAACTTCGTGCAAGTTACAATTATTACGAAAAATTGCACGACATTTACGGCCATGTACAGAAATAGCCTTAAAATAATTGTAATGGCGGTAAAATGAAGAAATCAATATGGCGTTTGGGACCGAGCCAAGAGACTGATTTGCACGTCATGTTGAATTTTTTTTTTTTTTTTTAGTATTTGGCTGATTCCAAATTTGTATAAAGAAATAGTTCGGAACTGGAACTTCATAAGTTAAGTTGTTTGAAAACACTGAATAAAAATTTACAGTTAACAGACATGACTCAATAAATCAGGCAAAATTTTAATTTTTAATTACCTACTTGCTTGACTAAATTAAAACGACTGATAATGCTTAAAATAAATGTGGTGAAAAATTTAACAACTTAAAGTGATATGATATTCTTCAATAGTGAAACATCCAAAACTACTTGCAAATAAACCAAAATAATGACGTGGAAATCGAATATAACCGCTGGGAGAATGAAACTGAGCTCTAAGACAGATACTAGCTGCTACATTGGGAAATAGCATAGGCACAGAACAATAGCTAGAGAACGGCTATCGAACTTTTAAGTGCTGAGCCTATTTATGTTCACGGACAATCAGCATGTATTGAACCCGCGCCAGAAAAGCTTGATAGATTATTTACAAAAATCAAAATGAAACTAATTATAATATATTATTTATTTGCGAGTTCATGTTGTAATTAAGCTATTAAAGGACGTAAAGAAACATGGCGAGTTAAAATTATCATATTTAGGCAAACTACTGCATTATAAACCTAATAAAAGCTGACAAAATTCAAAAGTTATAAAATGAAAATGTCAACAATAGTAAACAAGAGGAAAAATATAGCTGGAATGCTCCATTTTTAAGGCAAAAATCCTACAGATAGCAGTACCGTTACACAAAAATGGCACATTGGGATCTGCCTAAGTACACAAAGTAGACACTGCAGTACGCTCCATGCTGAGGTAACGGGAGTAGTGTAGTTGGTTACCCTTGTTCTACCCTCCTGTAAAGTTATTGAAAGTTTAACTAGACAGTATTGTTAGCTAAGCGACGATACATAGCCATTTCACTTGTCTATTTAAGTTTATTTTAATGGTTTCATCTTGAATACGTATTTTTCGGACAGTGGAATAGGCCTGAACGATTGTTTTTACGGACGTTTTTAGGTATGAAAAATTCTAAAGGTGGTAAAGGTAAGTGCGCGAGACTTTATCTTCAACATACCAGCATAAAATTACAGGGTCACCGATTAAATGCCCACAGAAGCGCATTACCGACGCGGAAGACTGCATTCCAGTTCAGCGCGTAGAGGCGACGAGACGTGTGATGCGCTAGCCAGTGTCGCCCTTAGCACCCCCCGCGCTTTTATAACTTGTGTGCCCAATATCCTAAATACTTTAACTTCTAATATTTAGTGTTTCTGCACATGACTTTAAATAAATTACAATATAACCTTATTTAGTCGATTGTAAAGCCCTTTTTTAAAACCAAATAAGTCCTTATTTAATGGTTTATATGAACGTAGAGGCAAATTTTATGTCAATACTAGCATGTAGTGAAATAATTACATTATTTAAAAAGTTATGAATTAACCGTTCGTATGTAGACTTCATCGTGAAACGTTCAGAAAAAAAAATATTTATTTTGTCCCAAATCCCTGACATACTCAGTTTTATATTGGTATGGGAAAACCTAATTTGTTTTCATTTATGAATGATAAACTAAATATAAAGAGTTTTAAGAGAAGTCTTCAGAGGAACGATTGATCTAGTAGAAAAAACCTTCTATAAATAATTAAATGTGTTTATTTTACTTTATATATTTTAAAACATTTGCTCAAACACGAAGTAATAGGAACAGAATATCTTAGGAAAGGCTACTACTGCCCCGTTGGCCTGAGCAGCAAGAGGAGCGGTTCCTGAAAGGTGTTCCGCTGAAGCCTGGGGTTCCTGAAAGGTGTTCCGCGGAAGCTCGGGGTTACTGAAAGGTGTTCCACTGAAGCCTGGGGTTCCTGAAAGGTGCTCCACTGAAGCCTGGGGTTCCTGAATGGTGTTCCGCTGAAGCCAGGGGTTCCTGAAAGGTGTTCCGCGGAAGCCTGGGGTTCCTGAAAGGTGTTCCGCTGAAGCCTGGGGTTACTGAAAGGTGTTCCGCTGAAGCCTGGAGTTCCTGAAAGGTGTTCCGCGGAAGCTCGGGGTTACTGAAAGGTGTTCCGCGGAAGCCTGGGGTTCCTGAAAGGTGTTCCGTGGAAGCCTGGGGTTCCTGAAAGGTGTTCCGCGGAAGCTCGGGGTTACTGAAAGGTGTTCCGCGGAAGCCTGGGGTTCCTGAAAGGTGTTCCGTGGAAGCCTGGGGTTCCTGAAAGGTGTTCCGCGGAAGCTCGGGGTTACTGAAAGGTGTTCCGTGGAAGCCTGGGGTTCCTGAAAGGTGTTCCACTCAAGCCTGAGGTTCCTTAAAGGTGTTCCGCGGAAGCCTGGGGTTCCTGAAAGGTGTTCCGCGGAAGCCTGGGGTTCCTGAAAGGTGTTCCGCGGAAGCCTGGGGTTCCTGAAAGGTGTTCCGCGGAAGCATGGGGTTCCTGAAAGGTGTTCCACTGAAGCCTGGGGTTCCTGAAAGGTGTTCCGCGGAAGCCTGGGGTTCCTGAAAGGTGTTCCGCGGAAGCCTGGGGTTCCTGAAAGGTGTTCCGCGGAAGCCTGGGGTTCCTGAAAAGTGTTCCGCGGAAGCATGGGGTTCCTGAAAGGTCTTCCGCGGAAGCCTGGGGTTCCTGAAAGGTCTTCTGCGGAAGTCTGGGGTTCCTGAAAGGTGTTCCGCGGAAGCCTGGGGTTCCTGAAAGGTGTTCCGCGGAAGCCTGGGGTTCCTGGAAGGTGTTCCGCTGAAGCCTGGGGTTTCTGAAAGGTGTTCCTCGGAAGCCTGGGGTTCCTGAAAGGTCTTCCGCGGAAGCCTGAACACGAAAACACACAAGCCGATTCTGAGCGAACAGCTAGATCCACCTACGATTGGTAAACTTCTTTTTTTATATATATTTGATCCATAATGCACATTTCACATGCTCACACTACCTCTCTAGTGTCATCTGGAAATAAATATCCTTCGATAACGAGTATTGTACCAAATCACCTGCCAAATAACTGTGCGGAGTTTTATTATATATAAATATAACATTAGAACGTGCAAACAATAGGGTGACGGGGGTCTTTAACATTAAGGTTGAAATGAAGTAAATGTTGGGCTTGATTGTGAGATAGGTTGGTTCTAAGGAGCCGGGGAACCGCCGTGTGACCTCCCGAGGGGTCAGCCAACACCGCCGAGTTGGGTCAGCGCCGGGGTCGCCGGCGAAGGTTCAACTCGCGCGGGGTGCGGCGATTAGGCGCCCGGCGACCATAAACAGCCCCTCTCCCCCCCCCCCTCTCTTGTACCCAGGGTGACGACCCCGGCCGACTCGAATCCTTCACCAGGAGCCGGACAAACAGGCGAGGCGTCGCTCGATGCCCAGCATTCACTCTACTAGAGGCGCGCAGATGTACACACTGACATATGTACAAACACTGTACAACTAGATAACTAGAGCCAAGGTTTTTGCGGTGTTACAAAAATGAGAATTTCGTCTTTAAAAATATTGAATTTCGTGATTATCATAATTAAAGATTAAAAACATTTTTTTTAATAATAAGTCCGAATCAAGCACAATAACGTTGATCAACTGCTAAAAATTTTTTTATGGTTTTTGAGTACATAGAACAATGCTACATATATATATATATATAGATAAGATTAATTCAAACAAAATACTGCAATCAATATTCCTCTGTGATGGTTTTTTAGTTCACGAGAAATATTTTCAAAGTTTAATATTACTTTCTTCACTGATATTATTAGTTCAATACTATTATATAAATAAAAATTGCAATGTCAAATACCCAAAATCACATATTATTTTTATGTACGCTTTAGCCATGTCTGTAGGTACCTATCAGCTATAGACTGCATAAAAAAATTACCAAAACTAAATATTTATGAAATAAATGCCATATTTTAACAGTAACAATTAGGTGATTGAGGTGAATTTTGCTATATTTAGTATTCTGCTTTCATTTCGATGTTTAGCGGTGTATGGACTTCAAATTTGCCTGTATTTTTGTTTTATCGCTATTCACCACATACTGTTGCCTGTAACAATAAAATATAGTATATTAATAAGCCTAATATCATTACAGCCGTAGTTCTCGAAAAAAATAATTCAATAATAAACGCCAATGAATTCACAGGGTAATATAGAAATCCAGTCACTATTATCCTCTAGTAATTTATCTCCAAAATAGTCAAAACGAATATGCCATCCACGTCTGCCTCTTCGCTCCCTTGGATTTTGATGTTATTTTTTCACCATCATTTAGGGAATTTCTTACGAAAGTTTTATTCTTATAATACATCCAAACCTTACAAGAATGTCCTCAAACGTTTGTCTGAAACAAGTTTTGATACGCACAGCCCGTACAACAAGGGGTGATATTCGGTGAAAAAATGAACTTCAACCCCCCCCCCCTTTTTTTTTTTCGTTTGTTCCGCAGAACGACGAACTTTGTTGAAATCTACCTGGGCCTGCAGGCTGAGCCGGAACGAATATATTCCTTCAAAGGGTTCATTTCTAAAGGGTTTGTGCATTCAAGCGCGGATAATTAATTCAAGACAGGAATCCTTGGGAAGTTGCTGCGGCGAACTGAGCGAGCGAGCGACTGAGATTGATCCGACGACATGCGATGTCACCCGAAGGGAGCGGGGTTCCAGAACTCAGCCGCCGCTGAAAACCGCCAGAGCCAAGAAACAGAGACTCGGTAGTCCTTGAAACTGTTTGGTTGTTGGGCGGGAAGGGCGGGAGGGGTGGAGGGGAGGAGAGCTCGAATGCGCCCACGAGCACTTTGATGTTCCGCTCGCGAACATAACGCAGCCCGCGGAGTTTGCAAATTGGGAAGGGGGGGGGGGGGGGAGGAAGAAGCTCATTCGATTTGCGAAATCACGGGGACCGCCCAGCCTGGCAAACAAGACAAGATGGTAGCGGTTGCGGCAGCGAGGCGTGCAATGAATGTTTTCGTCACTGCCACATCATGTGATAGAACATTCAAATAAATGGTAGGTACACTGACAAAGCTCGTTGTGCTATTTAATCCAGAAGTGAGTATCGAATAATTGTAAGCAACTTATAATTTTGGTATTAAAAAAAATTATTAAAATAAATAAATAGAAACATTGACGGATGTATGGTCTGTAAGAAATATTGTAATATGTATATATATATATATATATATATATATATATATATCACATTGGTTGAAATAACATAAAATCAGTGGGTGGCCATGTATAGGTACGCCGGACTCGACAATGGCGCAAGTATCATGATAAAGGTTCGTCCAATGCCGAGTTTATAAACTACATAAGAAACGCAATACAGCAAGGCGCTAATAGTTAAATAGCAAAGTTAAAAATAAGTTTATAAACTACGCAAAACGCAAAAAATTGGTTGTCTGTAAAGTCGGTTTACGGACGATAGTTCAACGTGACAACGTCATAACAAAACATTGATGAAATGATTGCATACTTTTATGAATAAAATTTAATAATTTTTATGGAATTATCACTATTTTGTATGGATACAAAGAAGGAGTGAAATGAAATCTACAATTTAATTGATAAATTTACTTTTATTTGCACTCACTAATTCAAATATGTTTATTACTTTAACGAACAGATTATTTTAACTATAACTTTTATACATGTTTGCTATTTAACTTCTTCCAATCTGTGTTATTCTGTTAAGGATAGGACGATGATAGGAAAAGTAGGAGACGAATGCTAGTGTTTCAAGGATGATGTGCCTCGAAAAAGTCAAATCGATGGTTGTTCCAATCGAGTGGAAGAGAGATAGATGCGGCGCAAGCGTACAATGAGCGTAAAGGGACATAGCGTAACGGGACAATGTGCGTAACGGGTCACTTTTTCGTGTGTGCAGCCGGCGTTCATCGATTTATTAGACGTTGTCACATCAAAAAGTCTACAGTCAGAACAATCTTCTTTTGTCCAAGTGTGTGTTCACCTCTGTTTATAACGAAAACATACATCTCTTGAGTCGAAATGCGGCGTAGTTACTACGAAGATTGAGTTATTTGGAATTACGAATAACGCTTCGTTTATTTGAGTTAAATGCTTGGTTGGAAAGTCCGTACGTTTACTGTAATATCAAAAGACCGGTCCACACTCAACGTTTTGTACACAGTTTTGACTGCGCAGGCAAAACTGTGCAAACAAAAGGTTGCAGTTTTGCCCTGTCCACACAACACAGTTTGCAGCCAAGTTTTATCCTATCAGTTGCGAGAATTCCTTACTTTGGCCAATTCTTTCCGGTATACCGACCTCAAAGAATTAATGTGTGTTTTTTTTTTTTTTTTTTTTTTTTTTTTTTTGTGATTTTATTTCTGTTAGCCGCGATGTCAACCTCTTTGAATTTTCTACAAGTGCTTCATACGCTTGACTTTTTTTTGTCCCTATCGCTATTTTCTTTTGATTTGACCCGCCACAAACACGGAAAGGATTTGTATAGACCAATTAACTCTGTTAGAAATTCACGTGGAAGTGTCCACACGCTACGACAAGTCTGTGCAGGTCGACTAAACTGCGCGGACGTAAACGCTCTTGGCCACAGTTTTCCTTTTCCGTGTTCCGTCTCCGCGCAGTTTTAATGTCTACACGCTACGTCTTGTCTACAACGAAGTGACCTGGCTGTGAGGGAAGGAAGGACGAAGAGAAGTGACAGCGCGCGCCTCCCAGCGGCGGGAAAACAAACCACGCGCGACAGGACGGCGCCGCACCGCAGGCTGCCAACTGCTCCGGCGCTTCTGGCGGCTTCCCTCCGGCAAGGGAAAATTTACCTCACTTGCGGAGGCGAGTCCGTTAATTGACTTGAGAACTGCTGCGAGCGTTTCTGGCAGGAGCCGCGCTACCGCACAACACGTGAGCAAGTTACGTGGAGTGAGTTCTCGACAAACAAGTACGTCAACGCGAGGTTGCGTAATATATGGTTAAATTCGCAGAACTGGTTAACTTACTGCAGAGGTGCCCACCCCCCCCAAACACTATGACTCACCCCCCCCTCCCCTAAACTAATGATGGCCCCCCCCCCCCCCCCGAATTTTTTTATGGCATTTTCTAAATGATTTACTCAATTATTTTATAATATTATACTTTTTTAGTATTATATTTTATAACATTTTGCATTAATTAAAACTGATTTTCTAATAATAATTTTGGTCATATCAGGTAATATTTCCATCCTGAACCGACAGATGCCAAACTGCTTTTGTTGAGGAAAGTGCGGGGTTGCCAATTTGATTTACAAGATCCCTTTCAATTATCAAAGCACCTGAATCGTATTTTCACATTAGAAGCTATAATTATGTAAATAATATATACATTTTTCTCGTCTTTTAACCAACCCCCCCCCCCCCCTAAAATTTTAATGAAGCAGTCTGCGTCGTTACCCCCCCCCCCCCCCCTTGTGGGCACCACTGCTTACTGTACAGTTGTATTCAGCTTCGACTTTTCTATACTATTACTCCATTTCATAATTTTTTTGACGTGACAAAGTCTAATAAATCGATGAACGCCGGCTGCACGCACGAAAAAGTGTCCCGTTACGCCCATTGACCCGTTACGCTGTGTCCCGTTACGCTCATTGTGCGCTTGCGCCGCATCCATCTCTCTTCTACTCGATTGGAACACCCAACGATTTGACTTTTTCGAGGCACATTAAACATGAAACACTCCCATTCGTTTCCTACTTTTCCTATCATCGTCCTATCCTTAACAGAATAACACAGACTGGAAGAAGTTAAATAGCAAACATGTATAAAAGTTATAGTTAAATAAGTACACGCACCCATTTTTTTTAATTGGTCGTTTTTATTTTTCAGAATATTTGTAGATATCACGACTCAAAAATGGCTACGTGCGCGTACATCCAACTGTCGACAAGTGGTGCTAGCAGTAAATGTTTCCGGATACTATCCTTCCATTACAACTGCACTGATATACGATGTATTTGCTAAGGGATGTAGGGATGCGTGTGCTGTGAACGCATCAATATGTGTTCGGATACAGCTATCGTTTGCGGCACACCCTGTCGCGGCGTTTTTTTTTTTTTTGACGAAGCAGTCTGAACTAAGAGATGTAAAAAAAATTGGTTGTCTGTAAAGTCGGTTTACGGACGATAGTTCAACGTGATAACATCATAACAAAACATTAATGAAATGATTGCATACTTTTATGGAAAAAAAATGAATCATTTTATTGAATTATCACTATTTTGTATGGATACAAAGAAGGAGTGAAATGAATTCTACAATTTAATTGATAAATTTACTTTTATTTGCACTCATTAATTCAAATATGTTTATTACTTTAACGAAGAGATTATTTAACTATAACTTTTATACATGTTTGCTATTTAACTTCTTCCAATCTGTGTTATTCTGTTAAGGATAGGACGATGATAGGAAAAGTAGGAAACAAATGGGAGTGTTTCAAGTTTAATGTGCCTCGAAAAAGTCAAATCGATGGTTGTTCCAATCGAGTGGAAGAGAGATATTTGCGCTACGGACTCTGCAGCAATGCTAGAAGAAACGGGTTAGCAAAGAGCAATATAAAATAAGCATTACGGGACACACAGCAAAACGGGACAATGTGCGTAACGGGACACTTTTGCGTGCGTGCAGCCGGCGTTCGTCGATTTTTTAGACGTTGTCACGTCAAAATTTTTTTACAGAAGGCTGTGTCTATATGTTTTCCTTCTCGAACCTCGCAACTGGAAATGAACGCGGGCCGCACGGTTAGGCTTGGAGCACCCCGAGGTCAACTGGTTCTTACAGCTTTTTTGCTTTCATTGCGATTCTGTTCTCGTCCTCGCTACTGCCTCGACTTCTCGGGGCGCGAAGATGACAGACACGTTCGTTCCACGCTCGTTCCACGCTCCAGTTTGCACGCGCACACAAGTTTGAACACGGGGCGTCATGAAGGCCCCGTCGCAATGCCAAATTTTCGTCTCCAACTACATTTCACAACAGAGTTGTAGGGGATGTAGGTACTGGCTTCCGAATTTCTCCATCAAATGAAGTTGGACAGATAACCTCAAATATGTTTTTAATCTTCTAGTACTATACCTATAAGTTTAAAATTGAGTTGCGCTAGCTCGACATTTAAAATTTTAATCTAACATTTAATTTAAAATAATGTATCACATTGCTGGAGAAAAGTAGAACATGTTTTTTTTTGCATTTATTAACTTTTGAAATATTGTTATGTTCTGAATTACATTAATAGTTGTTACATAATAAAATGATTGTTCTACGATTTTTATAATTAATAAACATATCTTCTGCTTTTTTTGCATTTATTTATTTTATGCACTGCATTCGTTTTAAAATTAATTTATATGTATCTCATTTATAACCTCCATACACGCCTATGTGTTCTTTGCTGTGTGTTCTTACAACGGACGCCATTTCACGATTCTGACTGGCTAATTTCGTCCAACATCCGCCATATCTTAGAACCAGATCTGCATACAAAATATCTGAAGGAAAAAACAAGATATCCAACTTGCCAAACAATCACAGCTGCGCGAGTGAGATTACGGTGACGTCATAACCCACAAACATTATATGACCAAACATACTGGAAGGTGTTGGAAGTGAAAGTTTAACAGTCTGGCAGGGCATTAAGGGATGGTGACTTATCGCGTGTAAACTTTACTGTTTGCTAGGGCTTCAATGCGCTTTATTTATGTCTTCAAAATGTGTAAACTAGATGGATTCGTCTGATGGAAGTAGCTCGTGTTGAATGGGCCAATGAGCACACGGCTATTGCGTTAAAAAAAAGGTTTGTGAATCATCTAAACTAACCATGTCATAACATAATTATTTATTTCTAATCCATAGAGTAGATTATCACGACCCAATACATTTACGCGATTAATCAACATCTTAAGTAATTATTGTGCTATGGTGGATATTACGTAACAGAGTAGCACCAAAAAAAGTCTAAAACAGAAAATATGGCCTGATGACAGTGGTCTGAAAGTTTTTTTTATTCAGACCCGGCTACCACTGTCGAGTCGTGCCATGGATGATTAAATAATCTTGACATGGTTACTTCACCACATGAACAGAACAGTCTGGTTTCTCACGACATCTCTAATTTTGAGTTTTTTTTCTACTTGTAGGTTTTTCAAGAAGTTTTTAAATGTGACTAAATAAGTTATATTGTATGAATTTCCCGGCTGTGATAACACACAAAAAAAAATATACAGTGTGTGAGCATGACATATTTTGACAGAAAAAAGCGTATAAACCACAAATACTTCCTTGATATTTTACATAAAGCTCGAAGCATTTACTTGGTGACAAAATGTGTAGCAAAAAAAAATTCTGCGATGATTTTACAATGAAACAATCGAGAAATTGACCTTAAAAAAACCTAATAATAATATTATGGGAGTGAACCCAAGTCTTGGTTATGGCCAATTTTGGTCATACTTGCGTTGCATTTTTTTTTGTCGTGCATAGTTCATTAACAAGTATTCTATAACGTGGTTATTTGGCTTGTTGCGTTTTGCAATTCTTTCGTTTTTGCGCTTCTTAAGTTGCTTATAAACCCGGTATAATAGTTTCAATAAACCAGCAGATATGCCATTACTTACGGACACAGTTTAGGTCCCACTATATGCCTACCGGCAAAATGTTTAAGAGGAAGAACGTTGTTACAGTAAACAATAACAATCAAATACGTGCTCTGTAAATAGTTTTCATTTTATAGCTCTCTTAGATGTGGTTTCGTATTTACCAAGGATGCGTTCAAAAAAGAAGTTATATGTAATGCGACTAGGTCTAATAAAATGGCATTGAATAATGCAAACGACCAAAAACTAGAACCTGAAGCCAATGTTATTTTTAGAAACGTACTCCTGATTATTCTGGGTTGAAATATAATTACTTTTCCCTCTTAATTAAAATTAATTATTTTTTTTACTCGTGTTTTTGCGGCGAAGTAAAGGCTACAGCAAAATACTTACAAACATATTCAATAGCAAAAACACTTAAACAAAAAAAATATTAGTAAACAGTAAGAAAAATGAACAATACAATTACTAAATAAAAAAGTATCGTTGATTAAAAATAAACAGGAGACTGGCCCTCGGCACACTGCATGCAGGGGAATGATAAAAGGTATACTATGCTTGCTTTCCCATCGTTTGTCATAGCAGACACACCACAACTAAGCACAATCCAAAATCCATACCAGCTGCAAAAATTACTCTAAGTCAAATATTTACGGTTGGGGGTTTCACCTCCCCCTCTAATTGCAGGGGGGGGGGGGGGGCTTTTCACAGAGCTTTGATACAATCTAGTCTCTCTCCCCCCCCCCCCCCCCCCCAATTTATCTAGGATGAGTTCGAATAATACGAGCGAAACATTCGTTCTTGAATAATTTATACAAACCACCGGTAGTATGAATTGGAGGCTACCAGTGCTATTGTGGAAATCACTGACAGAAACAATAAGATAAATAAGGATTAAAAATGGGGCCTGAAGGAAGCACTGACCCATTCAACTCCAACTGAGGCAAATTGTTTTTGCAGTCACGCCAGACAGAGGAGCCCAGCATGCCGTTATGTCGGACGTACGAGCCACGCGCTGTTTAGCCGAACGTGACGTGCAAAATAAATCATTACTCTGGATTCTGGTTCGGTTGCCGAGTAGGAATTCCAATTTAAGTCGACGCGATTCCGCTACAATCTGTATTTCAGAACGCTAAGGCTGCGTTCCGCGTTTGTTTGCTACCAATCGCGCAAATTAAAAGAAGTTGGATTTGAAGTAAGTGAACTCATTCCAAATATTTCAGTTCAGTTATAAAATATCTTATTGCAGACATAGGAACTTGATGTAAGGTTTTGGACATACGCCATTTCTAAGCACATGTATGTCTGTAGATTGCTTAATTTGTGTTTCTGTCTTTTGGGTTTTTTGTAGTTTTCCT
This sequence comes from Bacillus rossius redtenbacheri, assembly GCF_032445375.1. Taxonomy (NCBI): domain Eukaryota; kingdom Metazoa; phylum Arthropoda; class Insecta; order Phasmatodea; family Bacillidae; genus Bacillus; species Bacillus rossius. Next base: position 10,719,136 of record NC_086332.1, on the reverse strand, counting down.
CTACAGACATGCATGTGTTTAGCAATGGCGTATGTCCAAAAGCTTACATCAAGTCATGCACTCCCATTGCACAAATCTTTCAAAGATAAGACGTAGGAAGCTTGCGTAACTATAACTTAAAGCCTCCATTCAGTATATAGCTTAATAAAAACTGAATTATAACTTCCATGCATACACAGAAAAAAAATTGTTTACCTTAAATGTAATAAAAAAACGCTGATTACAAATTACCCAGGGATCTTTGTACATTTACGAATATCTTCGTAAATTTTCGGACATTAAGTCACTTATTTTGAACGTGAACCCACAAGAAATGGTTAGGACCCATGCCTAAACACAATTATTTTACCACGTTTGCGTTTACCCTGGTTATACCGAAAACCGAACTTTGGAAGTTAAAGTACATCGTAATTTCTACAAAGATCCAGCTGTCTGAAATTACGAAGCACTCTTCGTTTATATGAGGAGAATCTTCTTTGAAAAGTTGTTAATTTTACTGTAATTTTTAACAATGTAGGCTACATGTTAAACCAATTTCTAGGTTCATATTCTTGTTTACTGACTCGTTGCGTATCTTTCCTAATAGCGGAATACCGCAGTTTAAACTTGACTAGTCACCCAACATCATCATCATCGTCGTCATAATCATCATATTAAAAATTTTCCATCTTCAATCATTACATGTTTTGGCTTCCTCTTCATCTACTACCTCAATTTTCCGTTTATAACTTATTCATTTAGCCCTGCGAGCCTACGTCTAATTAGGACATATCTCCTATTCCACAATCATCACCACATACTTATGTTTCCTGGTTGCATCGAGCATTAGTTCGCAAATAAATTCTGAAAGATGTGTGCCCTCGAGTCAAGGTCGCATCCACAGTCGCCCCTCCCCCTCCTTCATGAATTTGAATAATGAGCAATGCTCTTTATAACTAAAAAATTTGTTTCTTCTCCTCATTAACTAATGTTGAAATATATATTTTTAAATTAATGATGTTCCTCCTTTTGATGTTTATCATTGTACGGCACCATGAAAGAGGTTTAATTCCGGAAATTCCCCACTCCACCATTGCCGTTTGGAGTTGGATATGTCCTTGCCTTGGGACATCCGATGAACGACTCTAAGCTCAGGGTTGAGTCACGCAGTGGCAGCCCTGGACTTTGCAGGGCACAGAACTATTTCCAAGCCCTAACCTGGAAAATTTTTGAAAATTAACTCTTCCAAACAAAATATTAAGCCAATCTTGAACTAGAATTTCGACAATGGTTTTGCTTAATTTTGCTCAAGAAATTTTGATATTCTTTCCGGATAAATTATCCTCGGGTCAGTTGTATAAATGCTTACATATTTGAAAGTGTCTCTAATACAACGTCATGAATTGAAGTTGACATTGACCTGCACTTGATTTACATGCTTATAAACTGCAGGGTGCAAGCGCCTTTAAAACGTGCTTCGATGCACCTCGGAGAACTATATCTACGCCCAGGATCAGATTCGAGGTACAGCGCAACTCATCCTTAGATTGCAGTGCACATTTGCATGGGCTTTCACTTCCTCTTTCACAAAGCACGGTTTCTGCTATTAGCGCTGTTCTTGTTTCGGTGTGCTCTATTGCCAGATACACACCATAGATATTATCTTTGAAAGATTTGTGCAATGGCGTATGTCCAAAAGCCTACATCAAGACACACCATAGAGCGCAAAAGTTTCAGACACAAATTTGTGATGTAATGAGAGTTTGTTTCATGTATCGGAAAAAAAATTGTACTTTTGTAACTGGAATGAGAATTGGAGAAATACATTATCCTGGTTTATTTCATCAAGGGCATCATCTGATAATTAATATTTGTTTTTGTTTTTTTCTGAGAAGATGGAACTGAAAGACGCAATATCGGTTTCAACCGTTTTTGTTACCATTTTGTTTATATTATATAATTTTAAGAAGTTTGGCTCTTTTCAGGATTACACATACTTTCATGGAATGCCTTGTTATTCATGGCTGACTGTTAAAAATAAGTTTCTCCTGTGAAATAATATTTGGTGTTTAGAATTTTTTTTTCGGAATGACTACAGCCGTAATAATGCTGTGGAGATACTATTTTATGGTCTTGGAAATTCAAGAAATAGTATGATTTAAAAAAAATACGTCAACACTTATTATTAGAGACCGGAAAAATTCGCGAATTCATTTCGCGACAGGCTAAAATACGAATAGTCATACCTCAGTGATGCCTCTGCTATTGACTCACAACTCACCTGGATGACTCTGGCCCAATGAGAAACACCCAACCAAAGCTTTATAAGAACCACATGCTGCTACGTTGGGACGTCTCACAAGACAGCAGCCAATGGGTGGGTGGCATTTGACCCAATGTGTACGTATAACTATGGAGTTCATCCTAGAAGTCATTGAACCCGCGATTTTTACCGGTCCCTACTTATTATGTTTAACGATGGTATGCAAAATGAGACTTTTGATTTGAACGACCCGCGAAGTGGCAATCTGGCAACAGTGTAACTGCAGTCCAAGCGTGAGAGAGACTACAGCAGTGGTTGGCTGGCCCGACCGCTCCAACTGACGCGCGCATGCGGTGAGCGGGGACACAGCTAGGAGGGGGTGGGTAGGCCCCTTCACCGGATCACGTGTTCTCTGGGCGACTGAGAAGTCCACGAGGGACAGCAGGAGGCTGGGCAAGCGCCAAGTCATGTTCGGGTCGCGGGACTTGAACCGGAGCCACTAGCTTGGTTTGCAACACTTACCACCGTTACAAAGACCAGACCTCGTCAAAGTCTAGGAAACGCCAACACCACATACATAGAGACTGGGAAAATTCGCGCTTTGGATGACCTCTAGGATAGACTCCAAAACCCCCTACACACTCCGAAAAATGCCACCTGCTCATTGGCTACTGACTCGTTACACCTGTTAAGTGGGACGCTTACGATTCGATACTTTTTTGGTTGAAGGTTTTTCATTGGTTCAAAGTCCTTCAGATAAACTGTGAGCCAATCAGAGAAGCAATATAAAGGTACAGTTCTTTGGATTCTATCATATCGTGAAATGAATCCGCATATTTTTCTGGTATCTACACATATATACACTGATAAAAATTTTCACCTTCAATTTACGAAAACACTGGTTAAAAATTATCCAGGGATCTTCATTAATATACTGCTATTTTCATAAATTTATGGACACTGGGATCACATTCTTTGAACATGAACCCAAAATAATATTCTTGGTGTATTAACAAACCTTTCAAAAAACTTGTTCAGAACACAATTATTTTGTCCACGTGTCAATTTATATTTGTTTATTACGAAACATACAATTCGGAAATCAAAATACGGCGCAGTTTCTAAGAAGAATCAGTTATTTGAAAATACGACGAACTCTTTGTTCACTTGAGGTTAAATTCTTCGTTGAAAAATCCTTAAACTTACTGCGATTTCTAACAGTATAACATAACATAAAACATATTCACAAGCCACTGATGTCAAAACTAACAATCTTATAAAGATTTGAAAATATTCTGATATTATATATTGCTTTAAATAATGCATTAAGTGTTTTAAGAACAATACACTGTGCAAAGCGAAACATTTTCACAAAACTACTGCTACAAAAATCCACCTGATAGCGTACAATTTTGCAGCACAGTAAGCTGCGTTAAACGTAGCTACAGCGATATTAAATTGAAACAAGCATTTACCTGCACATCAATGGGCAAAACACTGTCTGTAGATCTGAAGAATAAAAAAAACGCCTCCGTCAGTTGGATTGAAAGAAAAATTTCACTGAGCCAATTTGACTGAGAAACAAGTTCGTCCACCAGGCTTGGAAATGAAGAAGTTAATTTCATTATTTCCTTCCCCATTTTTTTTTTCCTTCTTGTACTACAGCACACCGCAACAGGCGGCTGTGAGATAAAAACTGGTTCGAGACTTTTTCAAGGACAGGGGCCCACTCACTGCGCGAACACTTCGCCTGGCCTGTTGCCACGTTCGCTTCTAAGGGCCGTCTTTAGATTCGTGAGGCGGGAATGCTCTAAGGAAGAGACAATCTGTGGCGTGTATTCAGTAATGATTATTCTTTTCCGAAAAAATTGGTTGTCTGTAAAGTCGGTTTACGGACGATAGTTTAACGTGACAACGTCATAACAAAACATTGATGAAATGATTGCATACTTTTATGAATAAAATTGAATCATTTTTATTGAATTATCACTATTTTTTATGGATTCAAAGAAGGAGTGAAATGAAATCTACAATTTAATTGTAAATTTACTTTTATTTGCACTCATTAATTCAAATGTTTATTACTTTAACGAAGAGATTATTTTATCTATAACTTTTATACATGTTTGCTGTTTAACTTCTTCCAATCTGTGTTATTCTGTTAAGGATAGGACGATGATAGGAAAAGTAGGAAACGAATGGGAGTGTTTCAAGTTTAATGTGCCTCGAAAAAGTCAAATCATTGGTTGTTACAATCGAGTGGAAGAGAGATAGATGCGGCGCAAGCGTACAATGAGCGTAACGGGACACAGCGTAACGGGGCAATGTGCGCAACGGGACACTTTTTCGTGCGTGCAGACGGCGTTCATCGATTTATTAGACGTTGTCACATAAAAAAAATTATCTCTAACATAATACGGTACGCCGTATGTGGGTAGTAAAAATTGTAATGTGTAACCCTTTGATTAAGTAGACATTGTTAGACGCTAATCTACTGATTTAGTATATGAAAAAAACTGAATTTTCAGGTTGCGACAAACTAAATATTTACATTATCAAGTGAGTGTGAGCATTGTATAAGCAATGGAATTTATTACAATATGATTACGGGCTCCCTAGTGACTGACCGACTGTCAAGTACCCAGCAAAAATAGGCTATGGAGTATTTTGGTGAGCGAGTCGGGACCGCCTTAACAGTTTTATTACTCCTGTGTAAAAAAAAACAATGTTATTAAATAAGACTTTTCCCGCAAAACCATTCTTTACAATTTTTGATAAATAATATTAATTTACTATTTTAAAAAAAACTATGATTTCCAGTCCAAAAGTATTTATATGATAAACACAACATCGACATAAATACACCATTAAGGACAAAGATTCATTAATATCTCGAATTATAAAGCTCAGAAAAGTGCTCTTAACTGTATATTTACATTTAGCAAGGTAGCTGTTATCGAAAAAGAACAATTTAAGAAAGACAATATAAAGTTGAATTATAACCTGTAAAGGATATACGTACTTAAAATACATAAATAATGTTTTAAGTTATTATAATGAATACGTTGGCTATAACTAAGTTTCATTCTGCGAATTATTTTGTTGTCACGCATATTTCTGACGATATTGCTGATTAAGTAATTACCGTCTGAAATAAAGCGCTGCTAGTCAACATTTTCTAATTTTCGTTTCCACGGATAACATATTAAAGAAAGACAAAACAAAAAACTTTAAATGGACAGATGGAAATGGAAACGCAAAGTAAAAATTAGAATAAATTAATGACTAAGAATTTAAAACATTAAAAAGCAATTAACTTTTTTTAATAAGACAGAAAAAAACAACTATTAAGGTGTACGTATATTTTAATATAAAATATGTTTTTAGAGGTATAACTAAATTTTTTAATATGTGGCTAAGTACGTTCGTAGTCTTTGTTGTGAATGTATTTTTAAAAACATTTTAAAACCAAATTTCATAGATTTCCGTTTATTAAATATCCCAAAAGTATTTTTTTTATAAAAAAATAGTGTGTCTGGTTTAATCCTATTAAAATATTTCATTTATCTCCATAAATGACTGAAAATCTCATTTTTGTGGCATGCATTGTTTTTAACGCTAGACTTGGGTAATAAATTTTAAATAGTTAAAACTATTGATGGAATATTTAGTGCTCATATGCTAAAAAAAAGTCCTTATTAAAAATTATTATGCAGAAAAACATTTTTATGTGATGGATGGTTTGTAATTTATTACGAGAAAAGTCGTGTAAGGCCTTAACTTAGCGCTAACGTTTGCTTATTTTGTCCCGATAAACCAAAGTCTATTTTATAAGCCAAATAAAATCTATATATGAAATTGTTATCCAAATCGGTTAGCTAAAAGTGTAAAAAAATATCGCTTGAAAACTCGATAAACAAAACATTTTATTCCAATAAATCCAAATTAGTAACTGTTTCTGAATTTATTATTTGTGACCCAAAGTTAATTACTATGTATTATTTGCAAGCGAAATTTTCAAAATATAAACAATTCAAACTAGAATTTTAAAAAAAAACCGCTAAGATATGAAATTTCGCAGAAATCGATTTTTTGTTGGCGTAAGGGGGGAGAGAGAGTTAGTAGAGACAACGCATATGCATACGCACACAGAGACACACAAACATGAAGGTGATCTCGTAAGTATATTTTCTTTCAGCAAAAAAAAAAAGGACAGAGAGAGCAAAACAAAAAAAAATAAGAGAGAGAGAGAGAGAGAGTATGTTCAGAACAGGCGGGCGCCCGAACGACCGAACCATATAAGAGTCATCGCCCAGGGGCGAACAGCGATTCGCTGACCTGTTTCAAGGTGAAGACTCGTGGCGCGGAGTAGATAAACCAGTTCAGCATCTGTGCTTTATTTTCTTTATCTATTCCTTTTTTTTTATGTTTTTTCCTGGCGAATGTTTGCGGTCAGTGGTCGGCGCAGCTTGTTAGCGGCGAGCTCCGCTTGTGACATCGCGCGGGGCTCCACCCTACAGCCGCCTCGCAGCGCCCGGCCAGCAGGGAACCCAAACGAACGGTAGAACACTAACTCCAACTGAAGTCACCTTCATTATCCAATTCTGTTATGTCGAAAAGTAACACTACCTACAACTGAAGTCACCTTCATTGTCTAGTTCTGTGTGTCGAAAAGTAACACTAACTCCAACTGAAGTCACCTTCATTATCCAATTCTGTGTGTCGAAAAGTAACTCTAACTCCAACTGAAGTCACCTTCATTATCCAATTCTGTGTGTCGAAAAGTAACACTACCTACAACTGAAGTCACCTTCATTGTCTAGTTCTGTGTGTCGAAAAGTAACAATAACTCCATCTGAAGTCACCTTCATTGTCTAATTCTGTGTGTCGAAAAGTAACACTAACTCCAACTGAAGTCACCTTCATTGTCTAATTCTGTGTGTCGAAAAGTAACACTAACTCAAACTGAAGTCACCTTCATTATCTAATTCTGTGTGTCGAAAAATAACACTAACTCAAACTGAAGTCACCTTCATTATCTAATTATGTGTGTCGAAAAGTAAAGTTCAAATCATAAATCTTCACTTAAACTATTATTTTTTAAAAAAAATAAACGATATCATATTGCGTAAACAATAACGTTTAGTTTGTAGTGTGCGCATTTCTTCGCAAGTAAAGTAAAGAAAAAAAATAGTTAAAAAAATTACTAAAGATCATATTTGATATAATATAATTCCGGCTAAAGACATATAGGCAAAATATTAAACTTTAATTTTCAGCGGCCCATAATTTCAGTATTTTTTAAACGTAACACATTCTTGGTTGTTGGAATAAATGTTGGTCATAACGTTTTATTGATGTTTAAAAAAATAGTTTTTTTAAGACGGATAAAAATTTTGGTTTTTTTTAAGTGCACCGCTAAACCAAATATTTACAATAATATTTTAAACTTTAACTGCATCATCAAACCATTTGTTTACAAAATATATATATATAACTTTCATAAAACTCTATTCTATAACTCTTCCTGAAACACTCACTCACGTATACTGGAAGACCAGCTAGCCTTAAATGTGTGCCTTCAAGCTAGTTTGAAAAAGGTTAATCAAAATCTGATGGTGAAAATAAAAGCTTTTTCTAAAATGTGTTCTTTCTAAGAGCAAGTGCAACTATAAGGCGATATTCCAAGAAATCCCTAATGAAGTCTCGTAATAAATCTTTATTTTTATTAAAAAGAGGCAAAATGTTATCTTTTTATCTGCACCATCACCGAGTGTCTGTAAATATTTTTTTTTTTTTTGAAAGTATAATCAATACCTCGATTTGTCACGTTTGCATCCTAACGTGTTCTCAGAACACCCCGAGCGCCGGGTTCAACCCTGTCAGACATTAATCCACCGTCCGGCACCTCGGCTGGTTTTATCATGAAACATTTATGTATTCACACCCTCATCTTCGGTCTCGGACTTATTTATCGCGAGCCTCTTCTAAGAAATCATCAATAATCTCATGTCACCGTGAATGCCGATTTCAGTTAAATAAGTGGTGAACAAGTCGTCAAAAAATATATATATATATGTATATATAGTTATATATAGTTATGTGTTGGGAACTGCATGCTGAATGCACACGGGTACTTGAATTCCAGCAGCGCTAAAGAGTGCCTTTTCCTCCTACCGATATATCGGCTTTATTGCGTAATACCTATTGTCTAGGTCCGCTTGGTTATGCGGATCGAAGGTCAAGCGTTCTTAAATCACAGACCGGTTGAAGGAATGGAATTATTCTTTCCGCTACGGCTGCCGAGATTGGAAATCGGCAGTTCCAGGAATGCGCGACTATGGTGGGGGGAGGGAGGGAGGGAGGGAGGGTGGGAGGGAGGGAGGGAGGGAGAGAGAGAGATTGAGAGAGAGAGAGGAATCGCGTTTATGTACAACAGCATAGGAAGATAAATGAGGATATAGTCTGTGTCAATTAATGTCTAAAAGTGCTACCAATGGTCTGCGTATTCTTCCGTTACTATTTTACTGTCAATAGTGTTTGCAAACAACTTCGAGATTTTCAGTGCTAGTACACTTTTAGAAACTACAGTAAATTTACCGAAATTTCAACGAAGAATATATTGCAAACAATTGAAGAGTTCTTCGTAATTTAAAATAACAGAATATTCATAGAAACTACGCCATATTTCGACTTCCGAGTTGTATGTTTCGTTGTCAACAAAGGTAAACACGTGGAAAAATATAAGAGTGTTCTTGTTGTAGACTTTACCAGTTTTTGAATGTTTTGTTAATATACCAAAAATATTATTTTTTGATTCATGTCCAAAGTAAGTGAACTCAGTGTCCACACAATTACGAAGATAGCCGTGAAGATCCCTGGATAAATAATTTGTAGCCAGCGTTCTTCGTAAATTGAAGGTGAAAATTCTTAACCATGTAAACGAAATTCATGAGTTGACTTTGGCAAGTACAATTTCAGAAAAAGAGTAGATACCACTACTGGTGATACTTTAGAGAACTGTGAAATTTGCAAGAAGTCACGTGACAACGTCTTCAAGCATCTTCCTCGTGTTCTCCTGAACTCCTGAGCCGTGATTGTTGAATCTCCAGAACCAGAGTGCGGAGATCTAACTAAAATCTCCCTGACGCAAATAGATTACTTTGCTACGTAGCTGCAAGGATGCTGGTTTCTTCTACCTGTCGTCTCAACATGAAATTCATTATGTTTGTTAGAGTGGGGGAAAAACAGGTTCTTAAGGATACCCCAATTAGTTTTTGACAGTAATATTTTCTAATAATATTTACATCACTAATGCATCATCACACTTAATGTCAGTTCATAAATCACTAAGTATCTGTCCAGTCCACAGTTCACACTCCTCACTGGAGCTAGGCTCGACACTGGTTCGCCCCTCACCTCGCACCTGTCCACACACACAGTCTCTTGTGACTCGGTCACACTCGCACGGTTCGCGCCTGCGCCTCTCGCCGAACCCGCACTTCACTCAACTCGCCTGTTTGAAGTCCCCGCGGAGGCCGGCGTCACCGCTTTTATACCCGTGAGCAGTCTTTCTAGAACCGACTGGCGTAGTTATAATTTGTCGCGTTATCCCGGACCTACCCGAAGCTCGAAGCATCCAGAACATCGGCGTTTATTCGCGCCACTCCATGCGGTGGACTCGGTAAGCCCGCGGAATTCCCAGGCCACTCAGGAATAGATAACAGCGCCGAGGAAGAACGGCGCGGGGGCAAGGGGCGGTGAGGCTGGCTCTAATCCCCTAAATTATGAGCGTGCGTGACGTTAGTTGCCGCCCAGGTACCTGGCGTGCATCGCAGCCTTGCCTCCCACGTTCGCGAAAATATTTAAATGGAAAAAATTCACGAGAACACATTAGTGACCGATGAATTTCTGCTGTTTTTTTTTTGTCACAAATATGCTATAACTTCAAGTTGATAAAGGAACATTTTTTCACTGAACTGACAAGTCGTACAATAAAGTACAAAAAAAATTGGTTAGCAACCAAGCCGATCAGAATAGGTGAATGGCGAATGGTGGTTACCGGAACCAATCAGAGGATGACCTGTAATGATTGGCCAGCTGGACAAACAATCACAGGCTTGGATCCTGAGGCCAACTGTACAGCATCCTTGTCACACCTGGCTTTCAGTTGAATGCAGAACACCCTGATGATGCCTACTGAAACGTGTGACGAAACGTTTGTTAGAGCTACCACCAAAATGCAGCTTTATCCTGGAAGCTCCTTAAAAATGGCCACGAAAGCTTGACTTTTAATTAACGCTTTGGCACATTGCAACGACTTGACCAATAGCCGTGGCTATTGTTGTGGTTACGATAATTTTGAAGATAATTTTATGTTACAGCGAACTTACTCTAACAAAATGAAAACACACTTGAAAACAAAAATAACAGAATATTTAATTCCAAGATATGACTACTCTAAATATTGCCGAAATTTACAAACCTTAACAGCATTAGGCTAATATACAATTTAGCCATTAAAAAACATTAGTAGCTGAAAAGCTCAAGTTCAATAACTGAAAATTCTGAAAGTTTTAGATAAATATAGAATTAAAATTTAAAAAAAATATATTTAATGAAATTTCTGAAACCGGGGTGATAAAAATAGCTTCTAACATTTTTTTTTTATTTATTAATAATATATGCTGTAAAATTTAATTGATAGTGCAACTTACGACAGGAAATGCAAATTACGTTGTTGGTGGCAAAGGTTTGTTCGTCTTTAATACGATCTCACGAAGGTATTTAGAACGTTTTCCGATATGCGGCTCTAACCTCCCCCTTCTTCATCGATGGCTTTCCCCCCCCCCCCCCTTGCTTACTCCGCAAGACGGGCGCCCAATTGGCGCGTCTGTGGGAAGCCATCTTGCTCTTCTCCGAGGCACGGAAGTGAGACGAAACAATGCGGTCGACAGCGGGGAAGCCACCATTTCACAGACGAGAGAGCCACACCCGAAGTTCCCCGAAGTTCATGCTCGCTTTTTTTTTCCGTTCTATCTCATTGTATAAACCGGTGTGGCATTAAATTTTGCAGTCGATTAGGATAGGTTAGCTACATTATAAATACCTTAAAACATTATGGATGGTTGGTTATATTAGGTAATTATAGCTACAGTAAAAATACTGTAAAATCATTTTATGGTTGCTTAGCAAATAACTTTTTAATATGTAGCTATCCAGGGCTAGGATACCGTTTACATTATTTCACAGTCTCTTTAATGTAGCTATCCTAACCAAATCAACCGTCCACAATGTTTTAAAGTATTCATAATGTAGCTAACCTAACTTAATTGACCATTAGTTATCATGAGTTACAATGAACCAAAAAAAAAAAAAACCTAAGATGCACGATCGGGCGTTTGGCTCTCTAGTCTGTGAAAAGAAGGCTTCCCTCGACAGCGTCTCGCACATCTGATGTCCCCTCGCTGCTCTGTGCAAGGCAGTGGAATCAGTGGCGGGTCCGACTACTCGTGAAAATAATAACAGGGAGCGAGGTAATCTGTGTTCATCTCTGTGTGCCGAAAAGATGGGAACAGATGCCAGTTCCCGAAAGGTCACTTTTTTTTTTAAGCAAATCTTTTGTGCTCCTCTGTGCCGTCTTAATTGAGTCGTGAATAGCTTAACTATACTACTGTCATCAGCGTTAGTTTCTTGTATGTTTGTTGGCGTTTGCTTTTAAATTTCGTCCTATCTCTTGAGCTCTTTACATATCCAACTCTTTGTTCCACGGAATAACAATTTTCTGTTGGTTCTCTAAATTGGTCATTTTGGTTCGTTCAGCTCTGTCTTTTTTTTTTTTTTTTGTGATGATAAAACCATTCCAACATTTATCAATGGGAATAAAAAAAATGTTTTCCTAAATTTTTCCCATAAAATCTCATTTAGTTCACTGTAATTTTCAATTTAGGACAAAAAATTACCTCTTCTTAGACCCACGTATGACTGATATAGTGCTCAGCTCTTCAGTCCAGTAGTACTAAGTATATACCGTCACACCGTCATCAATAGTTGAGTTTTGACGAAAAAGAAATGTTGCGTTCATACTCACGTTTCTTCTTTCTGTGGTAAATTACACTGCCTTCGTTGTTTACCGTGGCTTTTATCACAAAAATGAGTGTCCATAGTCAGTCTGCTGACCGTGCCATTTTCTTTCAGATGCTACTGGATGCTACTGGATGTTACTGGATGTTACTGGATGCTACTGAATGCTTCTGGTTGCTTCTGGATGCTACTGGATGCTTTTGGATGTTGCTGGATGCTGCAGTTGGGACCACACATATTGATAACATCGCGGAACTTCTTGAAGCAGTGACCCGCGTCATGGCACGATAAAAGTGTCAAAGCACAACAACAACAACATGCACGAGGATCTCCCGGATTCTTCCGGTAGCAAATTAAACTTGATAAACATATACATCTGCTTCACTTTGACGATTGATCCACAGTTGTCGTGACACTCCCTGGATGACACTGAGCCAGTAATATACAAGTAGGAGAAGTTTTGACCTATCATTAAACAAACAATTAAACATAAAAAACACTTTTTTGTAAGTTTACAAAAGATTCATTTAAAAACCAGTTACCAAGAAATAGTTTGTAATACTAAAAGAAAGATATTGTAACTTTGTACAACACATAGCTACAGTTATTTTAGCATTTATGAAAACGTTTTAATAGATAAAAGTTTCCGAATAATTTTATATTTAAATTGATGTTTCATTCAAAGCATATTTTTTTACCATGGTAAAGATAATCGAATATTCAATAACTGCACCATATTGTGTATTATTGTGCTTATTAATGTGCGTAGTTAATACTGTATATCAATTCAGGGAACAGTTTACGAATAAATTTAACTATTGGAGGTACTGAATAAAAAGCATAAATGCCCGGATAAGAATCCGAACGCAGTATTACTGCGAACACTATTTTCTAGTGATACAGCTGTTTTGCATGTAAAAGTAAAAATGTACAAATATCTACAATTTCACATGAATATTTCTGTTCCATTTGCAAAAACAAAATACAGTGTATCGGTCAATGAGAAAGTTGAATATCCTGTAGTTATAAATTTGACACCTGTCCTTATATGTGAGTGATTAGTTTTTTTTAGACATAACGTTTCCTAATAATTAAAGAACGGTTGGATCCATGTTTCTAAATACATATAACGAGATGAAGGTTTGTTTGACTCAAAATAATTGTTTGTATTGGGCAAAATAAATATATTTTGTTGATTCAAGCAGATAGTATGTAGTAGGAAAGATTTTGTTGACCCAACAAAATGATTTCCTGAAATCAACTTTAAATCTTGTTAGGCGTTACAAATAAATTTTGTTACACACCAATTTAGTTTGGCCAGCAAAATATTTGGTTACAATAATTTAAAAAAAATTGTTTTGCCATATAAAAATAAATATATTTTTTTAATATTCAAACAAGCCTTCTTCTCTGTGTGGTTGTGGCTCTAACAATTACGTCAGTGACCCCCGTATCTTCAGAAACATATTAGTTGACAAAATTTGTAGCTTTACGAATGAACACATTAAATCATAAAATTAGCTAACTCAACTGACGGCTTCAACTCAAAACCGTAGAGCTTAAATCATTCGTGTAATTTGTTCTTCTATTTATTTTAACTTGCCAGACGACATGCATCACGCTGATAAAACAGTTTTGAAGCTGGCATTAAAAAATTCTGATTCATTAAATTGCTAAGCATAATTTTTTGGATGCTTCAACGTTTCTACGTGTAGCCATAAAATATTTCGTGGGGTTTGACTTAACAAAAAAAATTCTTTTTAGGTTGAAAGTAACAAATTTTATTGACGTCCTAAAATATTGTAAAGCTATATTATTCACTTGCCACAAACCTGATCACGCGACCAGCATCAACTCGTGCACAAGAAATGTACTTATTTTAGAATATTAGCTGTGTAATGAAAACAAGAAATCCTGATTTGATGTGTAGGTAAGCATGATGTGTGCTAATTAGAAATAGAGGAAGATTCCGTGGAATCATTTGGCGACAAGGAAGACGCCTAAAATCTTACACTCAATTGAACCAAGATTAATTTCTCTAGCTCTCTCTCTCCTCCTCTCTCTATCTGTTCCCCCCCTCCCCGAAAAGTTAGGAGGAACTTGAACCAATAGTTGACTCGCAGGAACATAAGGGACGAACTTTACACCTTCCAATACCGTTCAAAAAATTGGCTTTTTTTTGTAAAGACGGCGCTGTCTTGAATGCACATAGGACTGTGCAGTTTAGCCTGCATTTCTCTGGACCTACAAAACATTCCTCACCAACCTGGCTGACCTACGAAGTGCAGTTAGATGACCACGGCTTTGTGTGCGATGAGGTTCTCGGTTCGAGTCCCGAGTAAGGCATGGGTGTACATTCGTATTCGTCTTAATGAGTCACAACTATCACACGGTCAGTATGTGGTCAAATAAAGACTGTACGTCAAACAAAAATACGATTTAAAAAAAAAGTTCATTGAATGGTTCTTTGCAATGGAGAAGATTAATGAAACATTTTATTTTGACACGCGCCATTGCTGTATCATACTGTACGTCATAGATAAAACCTTAAATATGGACACATAAGAAAGGATTCACAAACACACCGAATACATGCCAAAACCAGTCGATGTCAATTGTTAAATATATACAAAGCACAGAGAATTCCGTGGAACGAACTAGAGCCCAATCTGTTCATCTGTACCGTGATACTGCTTGTACCTTCCATGGAATTTACAATACTGTGTGTATATTTAACAATTTACATAGGTTGATTTTGGTTTATATTCTTTGTGCTTGTCTATTCATTTCTTCTTTAAACATAATCAAGGTTTACTGTGGCATACAGTTTATTCCAGCAATGTCTTATGTCCGAAATAATATTATAAATTAAAATTTAAAAACAAAATTGCTTTCAGTTGGTGAGCTACAGGTCCTGGGTTCGATTCCCAGACAAGGTCTAAGGTTTTTTTTGAGATCTTGTGGAAAATTCCCATCCCAAGTCCAGGACTCTTTGCTACACTGAGAGAAAGGTTTGTTTGCCTCAACAAAATATTTGTTTGTATATGGCGAAATTAATATATTTTGTTAATTCAAACAAACATTTTGTAGTAGGAAAGATTCTGTTGACCCAGCAAAATTATTTTGTCAACTCAAATGTATATTTGGTTAGGTGTAACAAATCATTTTTGTTACTTACCGAATTTGGTTAAGCTAACAAAATATTTTGATCCACCAAGTAAATATTTGTTTCGCCATATACAAACATATATTTGTTTGATTCAAACAAATCTTTCTCTCTGTGTATGTTATCCCTTCAAACCCCGTGACGCGAACGGAAACAAAGACCTATTGCAGAATCATTTCACCTAGCCTGCCCGCGTCACGTCATGGCGACATGTTTAGCACCTGGCCTCAAGCACATCGATACTCCCTGTACCTGCACCTCCATGGGTGGAAACAGGGAATAACGGGCTGTTCTTAGAATGGATATGCCACAACTTCTGAGTGAACTGAAGCTGGGCTCGCGAGTCAGGAGCAGGGAACATCCTTCCGTCGATTAGGAAAGCTCCCGTCAGGGCGTTCCATAATTAGTAGAGACCGGAAAAATTCGCGGATTCATTTCGCGATACGCTAAAATTCAAACACATATACCTTAAAGCTGCTTTTGTTATTGGTTCACTGTTCATCTGGACAACTCTGGGCCAATGAGAAATGCTCAACCAAAGAAGTATCGTATCACAAGAAAACTATTTGAGACGACTCACAAGTCAGCAGCCAATGAACAGGCGTTATTTTCCCGAGTATACTGAGGACTGTGTAGTCTATCCTGAAGGTCATCGAAACCTCGAATTTTTCCAGTCCCCAATGATTAGGCGTGAGGCCGACTTTTGGGTCACATCCCCTTCCCCCCCTCCCCCAAGCCGACCTCAGCCCATTGTGCTGGTCCTTGCACCCAGCACAGCCCATTGTGCTGGTCCTTACACCCAGCACAGCCCAGCCGCAGGTTTTCCCAGCCCCGGTCAAAGGCAATACTTGCGGGGAAATTCCCGCATCCAGATCGAGATAAGCTCCTTCCAATCGCAATCAGGACTCCAGCTAACCAGACAGTTGACTTCCCTGATTCCCCGAGGATTCGGTACTGCTGGCCCCTATCCTGCAAGCGCGGCTCCAGAAGGGAGGCTTTTGGGGCGATAGCCCCTGCCGAGATTAATTTTATTGATAAGTGTATATTTATGTTTACTTAAATATTTAATTTAATATTTTAAACTTTTGTCTCATCAAAAGTTGAATGGAGCTACTAAGGTTCTGTATTTGAAACCTGTAATTTGTAAATGATATTCCAAGGCCAATATCTGACCACTTTCATTTTTTGCAACTACGACCTTTCTTTGTGCGATAGCCCCTCCCGAAAAGTCATCCTGAAGCCGCCATTGATATCCTGATCCTGAGTCCTGGAACTCCTCGACCACCCGGCAAAACCCCGTGGTCCGGTGGAGGGTCATTCCAACCTCTCCTGTGGCTGCGCCAGAGCTGTGCATCGCCGCTGCCGGGACGTCCCAAACCGGACCTCCGAGTGTCATCACGCACGTCATTATTCAAACGCGAGCGCTGGAATCACTCTGGAGTGCTCTCCTTTGACGCGCGGACCTGGCAGACGCCCGGGCGAGAGGGCACGGCCTGCTCAGCTAGCGCCCTTCTGTCCCACGTGCCCAGCTGAGTGACACGTGCCGCAGGTACGTGATTCGATCAATTAGCTCACGAAGAGTGCTTTCCAAGCCCTCGCTGTGAAGCGCCTAACGCTTCCCCCCCCCCACCCCCCCGCCATCAACCCTTCACAAATACACGAGAGGAGGGGTGGAGCCTCAGAGACAGCGGGGCGGATGCCGCGACTCTACAATATTGTATGTTATTTAAAGTATGTACAACTTATTTATCCGTGTTGAAAAGAGTGATTAATTATGTAAGTATCATTAATTTTTTATGCGAATAGTGTGATTTAAAATATAAATAATCTATCTCTATCTATACCTAATAAACAAGAAGTTTCACTTCTGTAGTTATTTTTATTTATAAATAAGATTATGTCTTGATTATTCCAGGAATTTCCAGGTTTCCTTGATGCTGGACACAGGGACGGCTTCATGGTCACTTTCCGGGAGGGAGGGGCTATCGCACGCTGGACCGCCGAGAGCGCGCCAATAGAAACGCGCCACGCCCGTGGTGACATCAAACCAAACAGGAACTATTTCACACTGAGCGCAGTGGCTGCGGGGTTGTGCACGCACTCTGGCGCGTTCATGATCAAGCCACTTCTTGCAATACAGATTGTTTCTGCGGGTGTTGGCGGAATCAGGTTTCCACGCCGAAAGGTTCATTTCAGAAATGAAAAAGAAAAAAAGAAGAGGGAATCGCAATCTGGGTCATTCCTGCAGAGGAATGCTCAAGAGAGTAAAAAGAAAAACGTTTTGGTTGGAAATCGTTATCTTAGTGCTCAACAAAGAATCGTATAAATCCATTAAGTTATCTTCTATTTTTTTACGGGCATTCATCATTTCGCTATAGCAACAACACAAAGCTGTTGCTTCCTCCAAATATATTTTTCATACAAGCGGATTGGGATTGTGGTCGCGGAGTGGCGTGTTCGCAGTCGCTCGAGACAGTTTCCTGCGAGTCTTCCTGTCGGTCCACTGTCGAGTGGCCCAGCGCGAAGGAGCCTGAATGAGTCACAGTTATGCTTTCAATAGTTACAAATACTGTTATTTAATAGTTTCAAACAACTTGTAATGAAAGAAAAAGCTTAACACATTAACTTACGTTATCTTTGAAAGATTTGTGCAATGTTTTGTTGTGTTTTTGTCTCGTTTCAACTGTTGTGCTGAATTTTTGGGGGGGTTCAATGCATCATTTGTGTTTTTTTTTTTTTTTTTTCGTTCTCTTAGTCCATTTTTCTTTGTTTTTCTTTGTTTGCTGACCATGTTCCTGTTATGGAATATTATGTGGTGTATATATCCTGTTGACAACAGCAATTTTTGCTTAATTTGTGTTTTTTGTCTTTTGGTTTTTTTTTAGTTTTCTTCTACAGACATACATGTGCTTAGCAATGGCGTATGTCCAAAAGCTTACATCAAGTCTTTAACTAACGTATTTAAGTTACTTAAGTATACCCTACAAAATAAAATAAAAATTTAGGCTCGGGAAAGACTATCGCCCGTACTTCCTTTTTTTCTTAAATAATGATGTGAAAACGCAAAAAAAAAAAAAAAAAAAAAAACGTGGTCGATGAAGCCGAGTCTCGACTGTAGGGGCAGTTCGATTGTAAAAGCGAGAATATTAGCAGGATTGCAGTAAATAAAAGTTCCGCACATGGGAGGAAGAGGATTCTCCTTGAGATCTCTTTTGTAGGAAGAATTATCGGCGTCACTACCATCCTCCTCGAATTAAAAAAAGAAAGTATAGAAACCCTGCCAGAAATTTGCCCTCTGGGCGAGGAAATGCGGTTGTCGTCTCCTCCAGTTGTAAAAGGGCGTTCCCGATAAATTGTAACTTTTTTTTTGTCACCGAGAATTTGAAGAACCGATTCTTTGCCAAAACGTATTCTCGTGTGTCCATTTATGTTCACGCGATTTATCCAAGGAATCTTTGGAAAAAAAAAGTACAATAGAGAGGGGGTGGAGCTTATGACTTCAACTGAAACTAATATTACAATTAATAATGCCGCACACAAACCATGATTTACCAGGAGTTCAATACGAAAGACGAGGATTTCATCAAATAACCAAGATATACTAACTTATTATTATCAACTATCTTAAAAATAGTAGAACCTGCAATAAGTTTAACATTTATATAGTGGCGAATATGAATTATTTTATTTAAAGTAAATTTAAGTAACAAATTAACAATTTAAATTTCATGTTTGATTACAAATATTAAAATTAATCAAAGAATACTTTTATTTGGTAACATGAATATTACATGTTATAAGCAACTATTTTCATTGTGGAAATTGAACCATCTTTTAAACTATGGGCAAAAGATTTCTCCCTCACAAAAATAAGGGTGGCAAATTTGACAGCGATTTTTGTCTACGCGGATGAGATTAAATGGTATATCTCAAACAACCCTTTATAAAGCATGTAGTATGCTTAACTTTTTTTTTGCAACATTAAGTCAACAAATTACCAGTACCAAATAGTTCACATTCCAGTTATGAAATCAAAATTTAAAAATTAATAATCAATGAATGGTTTAATATGCATCATATTTAAACTAATATTAATTATCTATTAGTTTAGTTAGTAACACTTATGTGATAATATTGTCAGCTAGATGGTAGTTAATGTGGAGGTTAACTTCATCCACGTACAACTGCATCCTGCTTAGTTGTATTTGAACTACTATTCTTTCTTAAAGAAATAGTTAAAAATTAATAACGAGGGTAGTTGGTAAAATAAAGACTGAAAATTGCCTCCCTCATGGAATTATTGTTTAAGAATTTCTTGTACCATAGTATTTTATAACCCAGTAATATATCAGAGAAATCTTTAAGATGGTGCCTCCCATTTCAGGTCAAGATTTTATATTTATAGTAATTACAGATAAACTTGTAGACTTTTTCAATTGTTTAACTTTCACGAAATAAAAAAATATATACAGCGCATACTTTTTGCATAATTAGCTGCCAAAGTTACATTTTAAACGTTTTTTGATTGTACAAATAAGGAGAATTTCATTTATTGCGGAACTGAAACTTTTTATGTTTAACTGCAATGCCACTGGCTAGTTCAAGAAATGGATAGAATTTCTTTCTGAAAATATCAATTAATTATTTCCTGGGATTTCAAAATTCTCGAATTTGTTACGATTTTGACAGTCAAGCAACGAGAAGCTTTAGTATTCGTTTTAAAGCTGCGTGAAACCACTTAGCCAGCGCGTATCTGCGATGCATCAAGTCAAACACGACGCTGAAGTGTTAGGCTCCCAAAGCCACTGGCATTCCTCAACGTATGAACACCGACTCGGTACACCTGGCTGGTTCGGAGCCCACCATCATCTTAAGTGGTGTGATCACCTCAAGCCTCTGTATAAAACTGTGAGAAGTAAAAACCCCATACACCTTTCATACCAAGTGGACAAACAACATAGCATTTATCTGAGAAGTCTGTTCGGTTCGGCATTTTCCGTAATCCGGCGTTGAACGTGCCACACTTGTTCGGATATTTCTGTGTGAACTTGGGCTTGTTTTTTGACGTGACAACGTCTAATAAATCGATGAACGCCGGCTGTACGCACGAAAAAGTGTCCCGTTACACTGTGTCCCGTTACGCTCATTGTACGCTTGCGCCGCATCTATCTCTCTTCCACTCAATTGGAACAACCATCGATTTGACTTTTTCGAGGCACATTAAACTTGAAACATTCCCATTCGTTTCCTACTTTTCCTATCATCGTCCTATCCTTAACAGAATAACACAGATTGGAAGAAGTTAAATAGCAAACATGTATAAACGTTATAGTTGAAATAATCTCTTCGTTAAATTAATAAACATATTTGAATTAATGAGTGCAAATAAAATGATTCAATTTTATTCATAAAAGTATGCAATAATTTCATCAATGTTTTGTTATGACGTCACGTTAAACTATCGTCCGTAAACTGACTTTACAGACAACCAATTTTTTTTAGTTTATGTCATAGTTTACACTTACCCTACAATTTCCCTTATTTCTGGATGTTAATTCATCTTTGGTGTTCCCATAAAGAACTATGTTGACGTTCGGTGACGCGGACAAAATCTCACGGCTGCACTTGTCCGGGAGTGCAGGATTCGAAGAGCCGTCGCGGTGAGAAATGTCGTAGGAGTTCTTGCGCGGCGCCGAGAGGAATATGTGTGTGTGTGTTATTTCTTCCAGGGTCCTGGGGTGGAGGTCTCGAATTCGTCGTTCCCCCGCGGGGGAGGGGGAGGGGGAGGGGGGACCCTGTGTTCCAGTGCTCTGTCAGCCGTGGCGTGAGCACATACATCCTCCTCCACACTTACGCCCTTTTACGGGGCCAGACACCCCCCTTCCACTGTGGGAGGGGCCCGCCTTTCCGAGGAGGTTTACCCTGGAGGAAGAGGAATATGCCCCCCCCCGCCAATCCACCACCAACTCACCAGACTGTGGCGACGCGTGACGTCACCAGTCTGTGTTCGCCAACACATCCCCTCCTTCTTAACAACTAGTTCTTTTTACGGACATCGGTTTCATGAACTCACTTCCGCCCGCTGACCCGGAAACCGCCGTCGTAACTAAAAGCGCTGCATGGAACAGCGGAGGATCGCACCGAGTGTAAAGTTACTGCACGAAGAGAAAGAAAACTGCGGAACTTCAAGTGGACCGCTGATAATAAAAGAAAAGTGTTTTTTTTTTTTTGTTTTTTATGGTGACCTTATTTCGGTAGATCAGGCTAAAGGAGGTTGGACGAAGGTCCAGCACTGCGGCAATGTTTCCTTAATCTAACTTTACATCTCGTTGACAGTTTAGCTAATTATCAGAGACCGGAAAAATTCGCGGATTCCTTTCGAGACATGCTGGAATCCAAACTCGTTTAGCTTAATGCTGCGTCAGTGATTGGACCGCAATTTACCTGAAGGACTCTGAGCCAATGGCAAACACTCAACAAAAGAAGTATCAAATCATAAGAATCGCAGTAAACAGGTGTCCCGAGTCGGTAGCCAATGACCAGGTGATAGTTGCCCGAGTACATAGAGAATCGTGGAGTCTATCCTAGTGGTCATTGAAACCGCGAATTTTTCCAGTCCCTACTAATTATAGAAGGAAACAAACATCACAACACAAGCCATAATACCAATTACACTAGAGACTAATTACGATTTTTGTGTGAAAACCTGGCGTTGTTTGACTCGTCAGTTCGTTAGATGAAAGACGATTATGCCCAATACAATCAATATATCTATATGCCTAATACATATGGTAGCAAAATTATGCAAAGGAAAATACTTTCTTTTCTCTAAGAAAAACTTCTTAATCAATATAAGTACGAAAAAAATATTCCTCTGGTACTTAAAATAATTAAATTTTTCATGCCAAATTATAATCTATTATTTAACATTGAATGTAGTAAAATATTTTTGTAGTCAAACCTTTCGCCGCTAGGTTATTTTTCACACTCTCCCCTGTTTTGGTCCTATATTAGGTTATAGTGTATTTGATAATATACCCAGTTTTGTGAGCTGGAAAAAGATAGGGTTGATTTAAACGGCGATACTTACGCTTTAAGGTGTATTTTATCTTGCGGAACTCTGTTAGAGAAATTCGACACCATCAACTCACCTGCAACAAGAGAGAAAAAATAATTAGATACGTGTTTATGGCTTATGTAACGTTTTAGGTACATTTAGAAGAAATTATATCTATTGTCGCCATTACCATGGTGCTACTTCAGAAAAATATTTTTATAGTTTTTGATTCATGGTCCATAGACCCCAAAACCATCGTCAACTCAAAACTTTATATATATTTATCTATATCACATTTTTAGGACCATGATAACTACTGTAATTTTTCACAAATCACTTCAAAACTGATACATGAAATATCATCATGGAAAATCTAGGTCGAGTTCGTTAATGGGCAATATCCGATCAAAAGGGTAGAAATGAGGAAAGGTTTTTGAAAAACAGAAAAATCGTTGTAACTCCCATAATGTGATGAAATATCACAACCGTTTTAACATAATATAACTCGTAAGGATAGTACCAAAAACATTTGTTTAAATACATTTTTTATCGACCAACGATAACTTCAAGGGGTGGAAAAAACAATGGTTGGAGGACAAAAAAATTCATAACCCCCTAACTAGGCACGCCATCGAATCCGTTGAAATTGATTTGTTAATGGCATAATTTTTATCTAAAACATTTGTATCAAACAATTTTTGACAAAATGAACCATTGAAGAAATGGTATTTCATAAAATTGTGATAGAATTTAAAAATAAATCATAAATACCGTACCATGTACACTTTTAAATACATTATAATTTATTGTAGAACCTTAAATTACTATGTAAAATTTCCGTCTGAAATAATTTATTATACGACCAATTGTTACTGAAAGGGGTGGGAAATAACATGAGTTAAGAGACAAAAAAATTAATAAATCCCTTAGTAATTACAATATTAATTACCATATTCGGTGAAACAGCATAATAAACTGGACTTCTAAATGTACTCATATACCCGCGAGCCAACAATAGTTGGCCATTTTCAAATGATGAGAAAGTCTTCAAAAGGCACTCAGTACTGACGCCATTTGGATCATACTCTGCGATTAATTAGCGCACAGTTGAAACTGCGGCTTTCGCCAAACGAACATTAATCGATTCGCCATCGCGTCGCGGGTTGTAACCGGACCGCATAATGGCTGGGCAAACGGAGACGTAATGGACTAGCGGTTCCATTAGCGAGAGCGTACTTGGTCCCTGATTGGCTGCGGCTGCTCTGTGAACGGGTTCTTTTGTCTCTCTGGCGACGCATTGCCGCAAATGATCCCATGGTTTGTTCCGCCAGAGGCCATGATGTAGTTACAGCGGTGGTTCCTAATAAATAAATAATCCCTTTTGGTACATCCTATAGGCTCAGGTAAATTCAAAGTACCTATTTATTATAGAACGTTCTGGAAATTTCAAGAAACTTCTGGAACATTTTAAGAACTTAATGTACTACTTAACATCCTATATGTTCTTTAAAATTCCAAACTGTTCGATTAAAGATATTTTTTCTTCCGTATATGCAAGGAAATTTTTTGGAATGCTTTATTCAATGCTTTCAGCTTTGAATAACTATGTCTGCTAAGGTTGTTATGAATTTTTCTTTTACCTTCTTACATTATATTCCATACATTACACTAATAGGTAAGTGGTCGTATAAAAATTTGTTCTGGACCAAGGTTTAAGATAATGTTTAGAATGTGTTCAATAAGTTGGAACTAACTTGATTGTGTAAGTAGTAATAAAGTTATGGATTTTTTAACACCTATTTTTTTTTCAATTCTTGCAGTAATAAAACATCTTAACAAAAAGTGTTTCAGACAAAAGTTTTAGATGACTCTTAGAAGTTTTACAATAATTTTTTTTTAGTTTTAATATTGTCCCTAATAAGGGAGTTAATTTTTTGTGCGTTAGCTCCTGATTTTTTACATCGTTTTCGGCAATGGTTGGTTGTATCAAAAATGTTTTCAGAGAAAAGTTTTTGATAATATTTAAAATGATTAAAAACGATTTCAACGGAATTGATTGTGTGCCTACTAAGGGAGTTGTGGAAAATTTTCCCCCATCTGCTGTTTTTTCCGCCTCATGCATTTATGGTTGGTTTTTAAAAACGTTATTTTAACAAAATTTATCGGTATTACTCTAAAGATATATAATAACTCCAAGGGATACAATATTTGTCATATTAAAGGAGTTATTGCGATATTTCATTTTTTTTTTTTTTTACTTTTCCCATTTCTAATTTCTTGTTCCACTTTTGCCCTTTAACGAACCCGACCGTTATTTCCATTTAATATATTTTAAGTGTTAGTTTGGAAGTCAATTGTGGAAAATTACGGCAGCTAAAGTGTCCATGAAAAGGTGATAAATAGGTTTATATATACAATTTTGAGTTGATTATGGTTTGAGGTTAAACGAAACAAGTCTCATCATGGAAGTCTCATCATGGTATCTTCAAAATATACCTCAAATTATATGTTCTTCAGACTGAAGTCCAGTTTGAATACTATTGCTGAAATCAATGTTGTAGCAAGCCTGTAGTAGAAATCAATATATCAATTATAAATAAATAAAATCAGTGTCTATCAGTTATTATTCGATTAATTATTCAATTTTACAAATTTTTACTTTCAGCAAATCAGATACCAACATTAACCAAATCTAATCTAAAAATAATTGTTTTTGGTGTTAAGATCTGTATTCGTGTACCTGTATATGAAGAATTGTTCTCATAAACATGTTTAAATATTATTTTATTTGTTTATTATCCCATAAAGTTTAAAATGAAAATGGTTTTGCGTTTTTTTTTTCGGATTACTGAATTTTTCTATCAGATACAAACTAAAAAAAAGGCAACATTTAATTACTTGGAAGTTCGGGAGAAGTTACACAGATTCGTTTACTCGCGTACCTGCATATTTCACTTCTAGTTCGGGCACAGCTCTCGTAATGTCGGTTCGGGGTAGAGAACACACAAGTACACCCTTCAGGCTAATCCGTACACATTCTATAATTACCCTATCTATCCTAGAGCTCACAGGGATGTAAGCCGCAATCACAACCCGAACAGTTCCGAAGATTAACGAAGTAGCAGGTTATGTTAGGTTCGGTCAGTATAATAAATAATTTTTTTTCCCCCTGGAGGGTAGGTCAAGTTATGTTAGGTTATCGTAACTAAGATTGTTGGGTTAGGTTAGCGTCATTTAAAATATGACCGCAAGATATATAAATCCTTGCAATATGGTGTCTTTTTTTTTTCACGAGCGATCGGCAAACTTCGGAGAACCTCGGAACTGTTCGGGTGTGGCTCCCATCCCTGTGAACTGCAGACTTCTCTCTCGGGAATGACACGACTCAGGTGTAGTGCCAGTTTCAGACACGAACCGTATTTTGGCAGCACGGAGCAGACCAACGCGCCGGTTGAGAAATTATTTTTTTCTCCCCTAACCTAACTAAAAACTAAATGTGTTTGGAGGGGTCTGGGTTAGGGAGGGAGACTAAGTGCGTCTCAGGCCGAAGTCTACACGCTCTACTCATGCTGGGTTCAAGCCATGCAGGAGAAGTAGCATGCATCGTGTGCTAGGAGGGGATTGGCCAGCCATGGTTGCGATTGGTGCCCATGACTAATACCCCTCACTTCTCAACTCTAGACTAAAAGCTAGATAAGTTGGGCCCAGGTAAAACCTGCATAGACCCTGGGCACTTACATGCGGGATGCAAAATTCCATGCATTAATTACAAGCAGGTTGGTCACGGGAATGTAAGGATGGCTCAGGAAGAAGAGTTGGACAGAGTAGAAAGTCTACCATGGGGTTTGGGCGCTTGGACTTTATGTCCGCATTGGGTTTTGGGGGGCGCTGGTTTTTTTCGGGGGCGACTTTGTGTCTCGTTTCCCGCCAGGCTGCCAGCCAGCCTATACTAAACTTGAAGGGGGGGGGGGGGGTGGTAGAGGACGTCAAAAGTTTGCCTGTCTCTGCCAGTTTTGCCCAGAATTCCGAGCCACTGCGATCTCCTCCCCAACAAAAAAAGAAAGAAAACAAAAAAAGTCTCATTCTTCTTTCATCCGGCCGGCTGATGTCAGGGAAGGAGGAACTTTCTGCCGGTGACACTTGACATTCAACTGTCATGCCGCTAAGAGCGGGTGCGGTACACAGATGCCGGCCAAATAAACAACAGCAGAGAGAGCTCTGTTTTTGTGCAACTTGTGTTTGAGGGAGGGGAGATAGGAGTTGTGGGTGCAAAAACGAGACAAGCTGCCTCGTCCATATGTCGGGATTTTTTTTATAGATGATAAATTAAAATCTCTATATTTATAAGTTTACTAAATCATATGGTCATTTACACATCAGACAAGTACATAAATTACATCTGCAATCTTCCATCCCTGAAATAATATATATACTTGGTAGTCGCTGTGATAAAATACGCGGAAAAAAGAAAGAAAAAGGTGTTTTTTTTTAAAGGAAATAAAATTTTCACGTGGAAAATAGGAACCCACGCCAATTTTTAAAAGAAATAAATATCAAAGCTTTCACACATTAATCGGCGGGTTAGAGTTTGTATCACGGAGAATAGCAGGTAAGGTAAATGCAACAAGAGGATACAATTGTCAAACTTTGGCTACGCGACGACTAACGTTGGACACGCCGGCAATATTTCTCAGCGTTACCGGTGGCGATCAATATGTTTTTAGAACGTTCGTGATTCGTCTAAAATACGTGCCGTGCTAAAAACATTTATTCCAAACAATTGAAATAGCAATTTAAAATTCTGCAATCTGTCTTGGCAGAATTTTTTCTCTCTATAACTATTTCTGAAGCTGTGGTTAGTCAAATTTAATGAAATCCGACGAGTCTAACACTTATATCTAACTTATCATGTTTTGACAGAGGATATCACATACGTTTTATGAGTTGACACTCTACTGGATTATTTTGAAAAAGTAACAATCAATCTGAACAACAATTGGTTAACTCGTTCTTACAACAAATATTTTTGTAAAAACAAATGGTTTTTTATAATATAAACAGTGAATTCGTGATATAAAAACAATTTATTACTAACCATTGGTTTTATAGATTCTATAAAGATTATTTAAGGAATTTAATAACTTATTAATAATTTATATTTTAACCGAAGCTAGTTTTTGTAAATTCATTTAGTATTAAGATATCGTCTATAATATTAAAAAATTAATTTTCCAAAAACTTTGAAAAAATTCATTTTTTTCAGAATTCAAGTTAACAATTTTATAGATTTACTAGCTAAACCCGGCCACGCTTTGCTGTGGCACAGTTTAATATTAATTCATTGTTTAATTTAATATTTTACTGTGCATGGCTGTGGAATGTAATAGAAGAAATAAAAATGTGTTTAGCTTAAATATTTTTATTGTAAAGCTAATGGAAGGACTACATTCCTTGTTTTCCCATTTTTTGCATAAACATATAGATCAGATGGTTTACCGACTCTGGAGCACCCGACATATAACTGTCCATGAGAGAAGCATTCATTTTCTAAATTCAAACCGCACACTTGCAAAGATTGTCCTTGTGCTTTATTGATGGTCATAGCGAACGCAAAGCGTATTGGAAATTGAAGTCGTTTGAACTCGAACGCCATATCTGTCGGAATAAGTGGCATTCGTGGAAGTAATACGTCTTAACCTTTATGAAGTCCAATCAAAATTGTTGCTTCAATAAGATTATCCATTAATTTTTTAACTACTAATCGTGTACCATTACATAATTTAGGCTGACAGATATTTCGAAGCAATATAATTGGCACACCAATTTTCAAATTCAAAATATGTGGTGGTAATCCTGGAACATCGAGTGAATTGAGAAATTCCGTTGGAAAGTTCACTGCTTCATTTTGGTGCACTACTGAATCAATAGATTTGTATGTCATTGTTTCACCTTCGATTCTGTTTATAATACTATTGTTCATATCGTGTACGTCAACATTTTTAGCCGCTAGAATGGCTCTTTCGCTCAACCATGCATGATTTTTGAATTTTGTTTCGATGTTTTGGAATACCTTGTCTACTAATTCCTCTTTTGAATCTACGATGTTGCATAAATCATATGATAAGCTGATTTTTCCTGTTTCTGGATTTGTAGGTACAGTGCCGTTACCAACTTCAATTAATTGTCTTGAAAATATGACTGCTGTTGGATCTTTCTGAAGTTTAACTCGCATATTCGTGGTTAAATGCATTTTTTTTACTGTGCTCCAAAAATTTGAATATTTTTTAATTTAAACGTATTTTTATCAATAGAGTCGAAAGAATATACTTTCAAATTAAATAAAGTTTTTTATTCTTTCTTGATATATATATATATATATATATATATATACATATTTGTGTAAATTATAGTCGTCAAGGCACAATGGTCGAGTAGCCGAGTCGGCCTCCGTAGCGCAGTCGACGGCCCACCGGGCTACGGTGCGGGGGCTCCGGGTACGAATCCCGGGTAAGACATGGGTGTAATTTGTATTGTCTTCATATCAACCTTCAACCAACACTACCATTCCACAATGACTCGGGGTGACTTACAACTACAACATTAAGGGGGGGGGGGGAGATTGTTGGCACACTGGTGACTGTCAAAACTTGCCAGTGTGCCATCCATCTTTTTTTTAAAAAAAAAAAAAAAAAGTAGCCTGATGTGCTTGAACTTCGACAATATGGTACAGCATCGTCGAGCGTGGTCACAACTAAGTTGGGTGACCATGATATTTAGTTATAGAAACTTTTTTTTCCGACTTTTCCGGTGGATTTTCCCAAACTTTTATTTCATATAAACACTCTTCTGTTAAGATGCAATGTTCTGTAAAAATTTCAATCCAAACCATCGTATACTTTCCGAGTTTTGCGGCCAAATACATACGGAAGCTGAATTTTTATATATATAGATTAATGATGTCTTATAACTAAAGAGTTTGATGACAAAGGTTACTTACAAACGGTTAATTCCAAACTGTGTACGGCCTGATTTCCGGTTCAAAATTCATTCTAGGACTAAATTTTAAACTGAATATCCAAAATCAATCATTAAATTGATAATACTTTGAGCAAACTATCAGTAATAGTTATGTTATTAATTAAACTTGAATCAATTAATAAAACACAACATAACGTAATTACTCCGTGTCATCATATATTTTGAACTTTTTGCTACAATTTTCATTCTGTATTTTTTATGCAAATATTTGTCATGATAGGGCATAAATAATACTGTCCCAAGCTTTTATACTTTTTTAAAATTTAGTATGTATTAACAAGCACTAGTATGGATTCACTGATAGGAAGAAATGTTGTTATTCCACTCAGGTAATTACAACTGTCAAAATAATTACACCAATGGCGACTTCGGGAAGTTTCCAAGTCATTCCTAACCATAAAATGTAACACAGAAGCTGTATTTCAAACATCCGCTAAATATTAGAAAAATTTTAAGATGGCAGGGAATTATCTGGAGAAACTAATCATAGGTTCTAGTGTTTTATCACAGTTTTTTGAATTGAAATTGAAAATCAATATCTCTTTTACACCATACTACTACTACTCTTAGTGCTAAGATGATTTTTTTTACCATCGGAAATATTTTCCTCCCTTTACAAGACTTGAGGCAAATATTATTTCAAATTTGGGCATTAGGTTTAGAGCTGGCTATAAACAATATATGTTTCGAATTGTTAAAATGAAAAGCTACAAACACAGTTTTAATAATCGTTAACACAATTTTTTTTTCCAAAACTGCATTCCCTTCGAGAATATTAGATTGTTGATTTTTGGCCACAGTGGTGGTTCTTAGGCTATATAAACACATAAAAATTGATAGTTATTGAACAGAAAAAATAAATTAAACGGTCTTCAGCTGCATTGGTTACAAATGTGCTGCGAACATATGCCAAATCCACCTGTGAAATCCTAGTATTCTCTCGACAAGCGCACATACCATCATATTTACGAGATACGTTATAGTGAATTTACTATTGTAGGAAAATTACTACTCCCTTGCGAATTGCAGTTTCACACCGGTAACCGCGAACAGATAAGATATCGAAATAAATAATAATAAAGAGGGCAACGGGGTACGCAATGAAATGGGTGATAAATAGATGCCAGATAGAATCTTTTTTGTCGCGGGAATGGTCTGTAAGAGGAAAGGGTATCACAGGGGGTGGAGGAGAAACATGCCAGGGAGACAATAAATCAACCCTGCAGAGCACGTACACATTCCGGAGATGATAACGATTTTATGTCCTTCCATTTATCACGTCAGTGTTGAGTTTAGCTCTATCGCACCGTGTTCTTCCCGCTTTTCATAACTGCCAACATGAAACTAATGTCTAATAGAAAACGCATTCTATACTAAAACAGTGCAATTACCATGAATACGTCAAGGCTATTTCTTACAAAGTTTTACTCAACACACACAATACACTGTAATTTTTTTTTGTTGGTTAATGGAACAAAAATATTCATGTAAACTTACAGACATTGAATTTTTTTTTACATTTACATACAAAAAACTGTATTACTACAAAATAGGGTTCGCACTAATACTGGGTTCGGATTTCTACCCGTGCGTTTTTGCTTTGTGTTGTCCCAGTATTTCCAATAGTTAAAGTTATTGTAAAACGTTACATGAATAGCTTCCTAGTATTAACTGCGAACGTTAATAAGCATAATAAAACAAAACAAAGTCCAATAATTGAAAATTTGATTATATAAAAAAATAATGATGTTTGAATGAAACATCTATTAAAGTATAAAATTATGCTTCGAATTTCGAAATATATGCTAAGTATTATCTCGAAAAAAGTATTTCAAATATGAAAAATAACCATAGCTATGTGTTGTGCAAAGTCACAATATATTTCTTGTAGTATTACAAAGTATTTCATAGTAACTGGTATCCAAAGGAATCTTCTGTAAAAGTACAGGAAATGTTTGTTTCTGTGTATCGTTGAAACGAATTATGGCCGCATGTCTCATTTACATCAAAGTAATTACAGACGGGCGAGTGGCTGCATAATTAGAATAGAATAATTGAAAAATTCCAGAGGTGGGGTAAATGGGAGTATCCTGAAAAATAAACTATCGGCACACGACAACATCCGCCACATTCCTCACTTGCGAAATATCTAGGCTTGAAACTCGACGGGAATCGAACCCTGATCGTATTGGCAAGAGGCGACTGATCTGGCCTCTCAACCACCCCTGACATCCCTTCAACCACTCAGTATCTTTGGACAGCAGACATAATGCCAAATTGCTATTCAGTAAAACATTTTATGTTTTTTTACAACTTTGATAGCTTCAACGCATAGCATTACATAGTAAAATGTTTTTTTTTTGTAAATTTGTACATTTAAATTAAGGTAACTGTAACGCTACAAAAAATTTTCGCATTAATTCTGGGTTCGGATTCTTGCCCGGACATACATGCTTTGTGTTTTCCCAATACTTCCATAAGTTATTTGTAAACCGTTCCCTGAATAGCTTTTCAGTATTAACTGCGTACATAATAATGATGAAACCACAAAATTAAGTCTAATTGTTGAAAATATTTGATTATCTTCTTCGTGGTTAAAAAAATTATGATTTAACTAAACATCAATCAATATTAACAATTTTCGCAAGCCTATATATATAATTTTTTTCTTTAAAAAACGTAATTAATACATGCAAAAAAAACAATAGCAATGTGTGATTAAAAATTTTCGGTAGTTTTCTTGTGGTAATACAAATTATTTCTTGGCAGTTGGTTTCCAAAGGAATCTTTTGCTGAAGTACAAAAAAAATGGGGGGGGGGGGGGGGGGGGGTGTTTGTCTGTAAAGTCAGTTTACGGACGATAATTTTACGTGATAACGTCATAAGAAAACATTGATGAAAAATTGCATACCTCAACCTGTTTGATATTACAGAAGATTTTCTCGCACGGTGGTTGGCCGGTTCTTGCACGCTCGGCTCAGTTGGAACATGACAATGAGTCATGCTTTTTCGTGCGTGCAGCTGGCGTTCATAGATTTATAAGACATCACGTCAAAAATGTTTTTGACGTGACGTCTAATAAATCGATGAACGCCGGCTGCACGCACGAAAAAGTGTCCCGTTAAGCACATTGTCCAGTTACCTTGTGTCCCGTTACGCTCATTGTACGCTTGCACCGCATCTATCTCTCTTCCACTCGATTGGAACAACCATCGATGTGACTTTTTCGAGGCACATTAAACTTGAAACACTCCCATTCGTTTCCTACTTTTCCTATCATCGTCCTACCCTTAACAGAATAAGACAGATTGGAAGAAGTTAAATAGCAAACATGTATAAAAGTTATAGTTAAAATAATCTCTTCGTTAAAGTAATAAAAATATTTGAATTAATGAGTGCAAATAAAATTAAATTTATCATTTAAATTGTAGATTTCATTTCACTCCTTCTTTGTATCCATGCAATATAGTGATAATTCAATAAAAATGATTCAATTTTATTCATAAAAGTATGCAATGATTACATCAATGTTTTGTTATGACGTCGCATTAAATTATCGTCCGTAAACCTTCTTTACGGACATACAATTTTTTTTTCTTTGTAGCGTGCGCGAATGTCGGCCAGTTTAGGCGGCGCGGGGAGTTACGTGCCTCGCAGGCCGGGCGGGTTGCAGCCCGACACGAGACCAGGGGCTGCGGGCAGGCAGGCTGGGGCAGGGCGTGGAAGACGCGAGACAGCCAGGCCCGGCGAGGCGCCCGCCTCCTGATGGATCGCTGGCACCCCTTGTTCCAAGGCTTCTGCCGCGAGGGGTCGGCGGAGGCGAGGGGGTGTCGGATGGGGAAAGGATCGATGAGGGCGAATATTAGAACAGGAGTGACAGGGGGATGAAGCAAAGTGGGGAGAGTCTCGTCGTTAAGGGTGACTGATCTCCTCCCAAGGAGAAACCTCTTCTGCTTTGGGGTGTGTCGAACGTGGTTCGGTATTGGGGGAGTGTAGCATGGACGAAAACAACGGATAAAATGCTCATTCAAATTTCGGGCCAAAGAAATATAACTAATTGCAATTTTAAAATATAGAAATAAAATCAACACCTTTTCTTTTAATCACATTTGCTCTCATTCATTGAAAACGTAGTTGTAACGGGTATATTCTTTGTCATGTACACTATCTCAAATCTGACCATTCTCTAAAGAACAGATTATGTATTTTTTTCTTTACGAACATTGACCAATTTCATGCAGGTTTAAGGTAGTTGTGGAGGAATACTACATATTGCAGCCGTTGCCATGGTGCGACTTCCGCAAAGTTTTTATTTAGTTTTTCGTTTCACAGTCCATAGACCCCAAAATCATCGTCAACTCAAAAGTTTTTACATATCACATTTTTATGGACACGATAACTGCCGTAATTTTTCATTAATCACTTCCGAAATCATACATAAAATAAAACCATGGATTATCTCATACATGTTTGTTAACTGTCAATATCCGACCAAAAACAGAAAAACAGAAAAATGGCTATAAATCCCGTAAATTGATGAATACCACATCCGTCGGAACGTATTATAACGGGTATTATCGTATGGGTATCGGAACGTATTACCGCACGTGTAATACAAAAAACGTTTTGTTACGATGAACCATAACTGGAAGGGGTGGAAAAAGCAAGTATTGGAGGATAAAAAAATGCATAACTCCCTTAGTAGTCACACTATCGAATCCATTAGAGTTGATTATTAATGGCATATTTTTTATTTAAAACATTTGTCTTAAACAAATTTTGATTCAATGAACCATTGCAGAAACGGGACGAAAACAACTTGAGTAGAATAAAAAAAACATAATTTCCATATCAAGAACACTATAAAATCCATTATAATAATTCATTGCAAAACCATAAGTATTTATCTACAACTTTCGTCTGAAATAATATTTATACGACCAACTATTACTGCAAGGGATGGAATATAACAAGTTTTGAAGGACAAAAAGTTAATAAATCCCCTAGTAAGAAGAATATTAAATTCGTTCGGATTTTTTTGTATACCTTGTACCTTAAAATTTTCTGGAACAACTTTTGATACAACTAACCATTGCTGAATAGGGTGGATAAAGAGGGGTTAAAATACAAAAAAAATTAATTCATAATTACCTTAGTATTCATACCATAAAACCCGTATTATTTAAAACGTTTGCCTGAAACAATTATTAATAAGATGAACCATTGCTGTAAGGGGTTGAAAAAAAATAGTGTTATAATTAAAAATATCATAATTTCCGTATAATGTACACTATCAAATTCCACCTCATTTATTGTTAAAACCTTGAATTAAGTATATTATTTACAACTTTCGTCTGAAATATTTTTTACACGACCTACCATTACTGCTAGAGGTGGAATAAACAGGGGTTTAATGACACAAAAAAAGCATAAATCAATTAGTAGACAAACTATCAAATACGTTAAAATTGTTTTTAAACCCTACAAATATTATCTAAAACTTTTGTCTAAAAATGTTCTGAAACAACCAACCATTGCAAAGGATGGATAAAATAGGATTAAAATACAAAAATAAATTCATAGTTCGCCTTTAGTAGGCACACTATAAAATCCGTTCAAATTTTGTAAATATTATAATTTTTATCTGAAACTTTTGTCTGAAACAATTTTTGATAATGCAACTATTACAAGGAGTTGATAAATTTGGGGCTGGAATTAAAAATTAAAACTTTCCTACCATATACATTATCGAATCCATTCTTATTGTTGTTTAAATTTATAAATATTTTCTAAAACGTTTGCTAAAATAATTATTTATTTAACCAACACTTACTACCATGAGTGGAAATAACAAGGTTTGAAAGTAAAAAAAAATATAAATCGTTACTTTTTTAATAGATATAAAATCAAATCTGTTATAATTTTTTTTATGAAACCTAAACATTTTCTACAACTTTGGCTGAAACAATTTTTAATGAAACTTATTGTAACCGTTAAAACAGTGGTTGTAATTTAAAAAAATTAAAAACTTTCTTATTACCAAATATGTTCAAATTTATTTTAAAACATTTTAATATCATCTTAAACCATGGTACGTACAATGGATTAAATTAAGTGTTTGAAAGTAAAAAATAATAATTACTTTAGTTGCTACAACATAAATGTTTTTGTAGCTGTTCAACGCAGGATGCATAGAGTTAAAAACATTCATAGTATTTTCGCTGCTTTGAATATGAGAAAATATTTAATCGATCGTTTTGTCATAAAGAACATAAATGTGTCATGTACACAGAGTTCCTAAAATGATCCAAAAATATTTTAGAAGTTTCCAAAATATTTCCAGGCAAAATAGGTACGTACTTCGAAACCTACCTAACCCTGTAGGCTGTGCTGAAAGGGATTTTTTACATGCTCTGTCATCAGACCAACAGCGGCAGAAGGATGCGTAGAATTTGAGACAAGCATAATGGCACAAATCATTGTGAGAATTTCACGGCGAGGCGTGGTCTAAACTTAAGCTGTTTACTTTAGTGAATTACATCAACATAGAGTGTGAGACCGAGTCTTAGAATTCCAAACCCTTCTTATCGATACAGTAATAAATAAACAGATCTTGTTCTTACATTTTGAGTCTTATTCATACTGTGTTTGTGGAATGTGTAGGGGCATGCAGATTTCACGAAAATATTTCGAGACTATATGAAAGTTAAAACACTATAGCATCGTCTGTGTTTCGTAATTGGGTGAGTTACTACGAGGTACATATCGATTGTGCCAACACCAATCACAGTGATTCATTGCGGATTGTAAACGCAGTCCTGAGTGGCTCGGTCAAACAAGGCAACGACTTCTCTCGCAGACGGCCGCCAATCACAAAGAAGATACCACAGGTGCGGGCAGTGGCGTAGCCAGGATTTGTGTATGGGGGGTGTTAAGAAGCATGCCCCCCCCCCCCCCGTATTAAAGCGGGGGGTCCGGGGGTCCTCCCCCGGGAAAATTAGGATTTTAAGGTGTAAAATAGTGCTATTTTAGCAGTTTTCGGTACTTAAATTTAAATATTGTAATGGTAAAATTGTATTAATTTTAATATGAAATTTTTTTGAGTGATGAATAAGAAATTAATTAAAGATTTGGTGCTAAGGGGGGGGGGGGGGTTGAACCACTTAACACCCCCCCCCCTGGCTACGTCCCTGGGTGCGGGTATACCTTCTTGCAGTCTAATAAGTGTTCAGATAATTTAGCGAAAAATGCCTGGCCCTAGGAATGTGTTATTTATACAAGACAAGATTTTATTTGTTATATTAGGATTCCGACTCATTTCGGTGTATGTGGATTTATTTCATTTCCATTTTTTATCGTTTCAGATTATTTCGGTTATTTCACATTAATATGTTCAAGTAGATAACATTTCCACACATTTCAGTCCTTTCCTTTGATTTATTTCGTTACAATTCATACATTTAATCATTGAAATTCGTTTCTATTAAAGTACACTTATTTCGTTATAAATAAGTTCTTTGAAGCTTTTTGGTGATTTTTTTTAACTTCATTTTATTTATTTACTTACATTTGGGTACACATCATTTTATTTCCTTTGTATCGAGAGATTTTGTTTGATGTATTAGGTTTCCCTACTCATTTCCGTATATATAGATTTATTTCATTTCCATTTGTATTGTTTAGGATTCTTTCGGTTACTTCACATTAAAATGTACAGTTAGGAAACATTACCGCACATTTCAGTCCTTTCCTTTAGTTTATTTCGTTACAATTCATTCACCACGAGTGGAGATATGGGAACACTGGCCGGTGACGCAGTCGCAGTGAGCAGGTCTCCAGTCGGGAAGGCGTGCTCCCAGTGGCGACGCGCGGCCGGTTGTTTGTGAGGGGCGAGGCGATGCGCCAGAAGGCACATCAGACCTTTGTTGTTCCTGCTGGGAGGTGCGGTCCCTTTGATGCGGGGACTGTCTGCGGGTCTCTGCGGGCAAGGAAGGGCCTTTCTCACCGTCGACGGGCGATGCCGCTGAGGATTTCCTTACAGTTCGCGTGGCAAAGGTTAACTTCCCTGGGTGCAGGTGGTTGAACTCCTCAACCCAGCTCGACGACTATTTTGTTCATGTTTTACGTCTCGTGGTGGACAGGAGTTTTAGGCTGCAGGGAACCTTTCTGAGAATACATGCTGTAGTCAAACTTTGAAGATGAAAGTGTTTTTTTTTCCTCGCTCAGAAAAAAGGACTAAAAAATAAATTTGATAAAAAAAAGTGTAAATTTTCAAGAAGCACGCTTACTATTCGTACTTAAAAAAAATTGCCAGTAAAAAGCGCAAAAAATTTAAACCTCTTTAAAACATTACTTTGTGTGAGAATCAATTAAGTGTACCGTATTTAAAAAAACTCAATGATAACATTTAATGGTTTTTTGGCCGCCAAAATTTTTTCCACACTATTGGACAACATCGTTATTTTATGTTTACACAAATATTAGAAAAAAAATAGTCTCCCACCCCACCTTTCCAACGCAAGCTCCTACTGATAAAATACGTATCGAGTTTACTATAGGAAATCATTTAAAATTCACACATATGCAAACCAAATAAATCTAATAAACCATCTCGATCGCCGGGTACTAATAAACATTGGTGAACCATCAACATCTTGTACTGTAAATGTAAGATTACTGACGCACAGTTTCACTCGTTTTCCTAAATTTAAGTAACACCGATACATATATATATATGTTTAATGGAAAAGAAGAAAAATAATTGTAATACCTTTAGTTTGTTTACAATTAGAAACGCCTGTCATCTATGTTTCAAGACATAGAAAGTCTAAGAGAATTATGGTGGTGTCTATAGAGCATGGAGATAGAATAAAGTCGAATTATGACAAATGGGCGTGAAGTTCACATGGGAGGAGGACAAAAATTCCATAACAATTTCATGATGTTTTTTTTGCATATCATAAGTAGTTTTTTAAAAAAATTGCCCCAAGTTAACAATACCAAGAGCTGTTATATTTTAATAGTAAAGTTATCACAAATCTGGGCTTTTTTTTAAGAGAGCTGCTACGTGTCAATTTTTTTTTATAATGACACATTTTCAACTGAATGTAATCACAGTGACACATTGAGCAATTTGAACGAGAGCTATCTGCTTTCGCCATATCACCACAAAAAAATTTTTTTAAGCCTTCCACCCGAGGACCCTTTCTCGGCGTCTCTACCTCCCTTCCACCGCTCGCCGCCGCAGACCATTCTTCTCCTTTCCCATCGTGGAAGGAGCTGCTAATGGAGATGGAACAGTCCATCAGGAATATCCCCAGAGAGCTTGAAAGTGGGCAAACAACCCAAGTCCGCCGAGGGTGGAAAAAAAAACAGAGAGGAGGGGAAACAGTTATAAAATCTAGTTGGAGTGGGGGGGAAATGGAAATATCGCTCGTGCAAACATCTGTAATTTTGAAGAGCTGCTGGTACAGAGAGCAGATATGAATGTTTGCCAGGAGCCATCAGTTTTCTGTTATTTTTCTCTCATTTCGGATGGGAGAACTAAAATTACGCTTTCGGTAGTTGGGTGAGTTTCAGCTAGCCTATTGAAATAGCAGAAAGTGCCGCAGATGTTTGTGAAACAGTAAGTACAGGCAGTATGATAAGAACAATCATCAGTCTGGCCATTTTATCAAAACAGTGCCGGATCTGTATAGAAACCTCAAACTATACGAAGCTCAGTGTATAATAATGCCAGGGTTAGTAGCTCTGCAAAGTGCGTTTGTCATCCGGTTATAAATTAACATTTTCTGGTAGCGGTACCACAAATTTCGACAATGCATCACTAAAGAGATCAATTATCCCGGACTCAAATTCAGAGAACAGCTTAGCTGCATTGATGATATTCTAGAAACTTTATTTTTAGAACGTTTTGCACAGATTGTTGTTAAAATTTGTGTTAAAAACCACACAAGAATATCCTTTATAGTATTTATAGTATAATATCTAGAAGACAGTTATATAATGAGCTAGGAGGCGGGTAATAATGGTCATTAAACATTGTATTCTGGTAGCGACGGAACGTAGACACGATCTTTTATAAAGCCCCAAAGGAAAAAAAATTGCAAGGTGTTATCTCAGGTGAACGTGG
The DNA here is from genome assembly GCF_032445375.1 of Bacillus rossius redtenbacheri. NCBI lineage: Eukaryota > Metazoa > Arthropoda > Insecta > Phasmatodea > Bacillidae > Bacillus > Bacillus rossius. Next base: position 10,679,418 of record NC_086332.1, on the reverse strand, counting down.
AGGCCAGCGAAAAAGAGCTCATCGTCTCGAATTGCGGCTAAATTTGCGGCTAAATTTGCCACGTGGAGGATCACGTTTAAAATTTGAACGAAACGCATGTTGAACTGAAATTAACTGATTCACTTTGAGCAATTTGCAGAACACGCTCAGGAGTGGCCAATTTGCGCAGGTTAGCGCTGCAAGGGAGAAAATAACAAAGCATTACTAGAGACCTGTAAAATTCGCGATTTCAAATCCCTAAAGGATAGACTCCATGATCCTCTATGCACTCGTGCAAATTAGATCTGCTGATTGGTTACCGACTCGTAACACCTGTTAACTGGAATGATCGTGATTTGCTAATTCTTCTGTTAAAGATTTTTCATTGGCCCAGAGTCCTTCAGATAAACTGTGGCCCAATCACTGAAGCAAAATAATGTCAAAAGTATTTGTATTCAATCCTATCGTGAAATGAATCCGCGAATTTTACAGGTCTCTAAGCATTAATCGCACATGCGCTTACCTAGAATTGTGACCTTGAACCAAAACTCTAAACAACGCTTACAATCGATAGAGACCGGAAAAATTCGCGCTTTGGATGACCTCTAAGGATAGACTCCAAAACCCTCTACACACTCCGGAAAATGCCACCTGCTCATTGGCTACTGACTCGTGACACCTGTTAAGTGGGATGCATATGATTCGATACTTTTTTGGTTGAAGGTTTTTCATTGGCTCAAAGTCCTTCAGATAAACTGTGAGCCAATCAGAGAAGCAATATAAAGGTACAGTTGTTTGGATTCTATCATATCGTGAAATGAATCCGCAATTTTTTCTTGTCTCTAACAATCCATACCATTAAATTTTTATAACTAGGACATTCTCTCATGGCCATGCAGTATTTTGCCTGGAAACTGATAGGTTTCAAATGGCCTCCATCTCCACCGTCCCGAACAAGTTTTGCCCGGGCAACTCAAACTATTGGCAACGCCCCTCCGCGAACGGGCGAGTGTTTGACTTCAGGGTCGTTACAGTTGCCGCCCCGTCGTCTCCTCCTGGGAGGACGCCAGGCATCGGTCGATTCACGGCTCGCAAGGGTGGCACCCTGCCCCATTAGACCGATAACCCCATCGCCGGCGCCGGCGTCCGAGAGAGCTGTTCCTCCGCTGCGCAACCACCGCTCGGAACACGCGGCGCGTTGGGACCGAGATTCCTAAGATGTACATCAAGTTCTGTCCCTGCCCGAATACGCCCGAATATTCACCTTCGGCCAACCTCGGGTTTATTGATACATACTTATATATTCTCTGTTTATTTTAATTTAGCTATACTAACCTAACTAACCGCCCATGGTGTTTTAAAGTGTTTTAATGTAACTAACCTAACCGACCGCTTTTAATATTTTAATTCATTTTTCCTGCGCAAAAATAAAACAAATCCTGAGGTTGGCCGAAGGTGAATATTCGGGCGTGTTCGGGCAGGGACAGAACTTGATGGACATCTCAGGCTTCCCCGTTGGGAACAGTCCGGAAACACTGTCGCGACCAGAGATTAGGGAAATATACACGTGGAGCATGAGGTCCTAGTCTGGACGAGAGTGGTGAAGCCAAAAAGGGGAGGGGGATTTCAGTGCGCTACACGTACCAACATTGCGGCCGTTTGTTCACAAATGTATAAGCTGTACCTGTACTGGAGGTTAAACTGAGAAAAAAATTCAAGTCATACATTACATTTGTATTATGAATATTCGTTTAGCACTTTCAATATGTATGTATAGACATATTAAACCAGTAATATTTGATCAAATTCTCTTCCGAACAACTTAACTACAGTCGTTAATAAAAGCAGGCCATAACAGCTGATAGCAATATAACTAAACGTCCGTATATTGCTATGTGAAGATCATTAAAAAAATTGAGGTAAAAACGGCTTCACGTCTGACGGCTAATGCTCCATCTGTATCCTTTCCTAATCTAGGTTCACAACTAACCTCTGAAAAATAAGTCACTGCGCGTAACTTTGAGTTAATAAACATAGTTACTTACTGTAGCTTCAAAACCCAGTTAAGTTGGTAGGGCTACATGAAAGGTCTGTCTTGATGTTTTTTATTTTCATGTTTTTGGTAATATTATGAATAATATATATTATAAAATAAGGTTTACTTTTAGAAATAATTTTATTAATTCAATGGGTTGTTTATTTAGTGATTTTAAGAGCCTTATAGTGTTATAGTCAATTTGTATTTCAAATCTATCTTGAGCTGACAATTGGCAATTTACTTCGGGATAAAACTCTGTTTATTAGTAGTATATACCTTTGGGGTGTTGATCCCCTTAAAATAATAAAGCGCAAATTTCGACAAAAAAGCCTTTGAAAATTTAAGCACATTTTTTAAACTACTTAAGTTCCACTCTACCCTGGTGCTCGGGTTTCGATCCTTACTGACGGTCCCTTTTATAATAATCCTTTTTTTTTAGTAAATCTACTGTTTACAGATATTATTAATTTTAATGTAAATTATTTACTATATATTACATGATATTTATATAACAGTAGTAAAGTCTTTCAAGAATAAAAAACAATGGGTAAAATAATAGTTATAAATAGTGATTATGATAATTATTTAGATATTTTACAAATAAACTTTGTTTATATATATTGTTCTCCAAAAAAAAGGACCTGGATGATAATTACCATTTAAAAAAACGTAAAAATTTCAAAGGTTTTTTTTTTTTTTTTTTTTTTTCGGAATTGGCTGGCTAGTGCACTTTATTATTTTAGGGGTGAACACCCTAAAGGTATACTGCTAAATGCTAATGCACCGAGTCTCATTGTGGCCTCCCCTTGTAAGAGATTTAAGTCGAGTGGTAAACAGTTTTAAATTAACTGGTTTTATCTAGATTCTGTCGTAAAACTCTGTCCTCTTCAGATGATATTCATACACCAAAAATTTGTTTTTCTGAAAACCTTGAAAACCCTTCTTTTCCAGGCTTTGAGAAAAACAAACTATTGAATATTTATTAAATTTTTTTCTAAATGTAAGAGTTTTTGCGTAAAAGTATATACAAAAACGTTCATTCAAAACTATGTACCACATGATTACATGCTTTCAGTTCATACTAGAGTGAAAATACAAATTTACCTATTCATTCTCTTAAAACCATAAAATAATCTATTATTGATTTGAAGAAATCGGTTATAAATAATCAAAACTAGTTTTATTATGAATTAAATACAAATTATGGGTAAAAAGACCAAATTATATTAATTTAGGAATCTAACCTTTGGATAAAGGTTCCTATTTTTTTTTGGTACATACAAATATTTAAGTGTTCTTTCATAACCATTGTAATAGTTACTGGCGCGATAATTATATGCAAAAGTTTTTAAAATTACCAAGTTGTACGAGCTTGACACACATTTCACTACACTAATGTTAACTTCGAAACAGAAGAAAACACAGTTATATGCTCTAAAGAAGAAACAATTTGGATTTTTGTGCCATTTATGCCTGTCTGCACGTAGCAATTTTTTTTAATCACATGAAGTTTAACTGGTGTGCAAGTTTAACTTGTGGAATAAGGGCTCTGGGTCCAATGTCCAGCCAGCAAGCTGGGATAATGTCTCACCAGAATACTGACCTTTACTTGCACACCACGGATAGCAATCATAATTGTTCGTCAGATCAAATCGTCAGAAAAACTTTAAGCTATACGGTACTAGGCGTCACCAAAATCAACATCAAGTCAACCCAATGAAGTTGAAGCACATTAGGCACCACATTCCGTGCTTTATAGCATTCATTCCCCGTGTTAGGTCAACTTTAGGGAAGGTTTTAAGTTTTGGAAAAAAATATGTTTGCCAGAAAAACTGAATACACTAGTTGATATGTTTGAAGGTAATAAATTCATTTTTTTTGTTAGTTTCTTACAATCCAGCATGTAATCCCCACTATTAACTAAGCAATGCAGTTACGAGCTATGATTGACAGTCCACTTACATGAGAAGAGCAAAGTAATTATTCCGGGTAGGGCCACATTTCTAACATGGCATTAGAGGACTCTACGCAAATACGAACCTGTAATTGTATTTCGCTTTCAAAATAATGTTTTGTTGCAGCTGCGTTTTTAATTTTTTTTTAAATCTTTCTCGCAGTAATTTACCTGAGCTAAAAAAAAAAGCAGGGATTAGTCGATATACGTGGCCATTTCGGTTGCGTGTTCAGAGTGAATCACTGCATATACACGTTAAATGAATTTCTTTTTTTTACAGACTTTCCCCAGGGGATTTCTGGCTTATGAGTACAAAGCGGTAACGAGATAGTGCATCTGTAATTATATTGTTTAGGTTATTCACCGTCAAAAAGAGTTTAAATTGAAAATTTCGCGTTTGTAATTTTTTTTATTTCAAAGGCGCAGTCATTATTACTATTATGCTCATTTTTTAAAAACAGGTATCTATTAGAAATAAAACCACACAATGATAAGCATAATTAACTACATTATTTGTTAAATCAAGTTAAAATCAAAACTTAAAAAGAATTGGTACTGAGGATTATATATGTGTTAGTCATAGTTTATATTGCAAAGTTCTAGTTTTCATATTCAGGAGACACAACTAGTGCTCACTAGGTTGGTCAGTATTTAGCCATACATGGTTAATTGTAAACATATTGTGGCTCTTTATTTTTAGTAGGTATTTAAGGAGATATAGTGAAAGTAAATTTTATTTGGTGTTATAATGTAATTGGGAATGGTAATAATTTATTTTTAATGCTGTAAAATGATGTTCGTGCAGTGGTTAGTAAATGTGATGAATTTTCGGTTCTAAACATAAGTAAATTTATACTACAAACAAGCTCATATTATGACTTTAAAATGTTATGTAACGATGATGATTTTTAAGACATGAAAAATAAGAACTGTGTATTTACTTTATATCAGTTCACCACTCATTCGTGTTATTTCTTATTGTGTACATATATTGCTCATGATTTACAGTTTTGGCTGTCCAACTTTAATTTATTTCATGTGTTTACGACACTCGCACTTTTATCTCAATTATTCTTCAAGTTTTTTAACAAGTGTATAACGAATAATTTTATTCTCTTTACTGTTAACCTGTGACATCCAAAGTAATTATTTGACTAGCCAACATTCACACACTCGGCGAAGCGAAGCAAACACAACACTTGACTGGTCGTCAAAGCTACAAGTCGTTTTGCAATGTTGCTAAAACCACTCTTGCTGCTAAACACACGACTAACACAGTTAAACATGGTTCAAACCTTTGCGAAATTTTTGTTACAGCCCGTAATTTAAGGGTTTTGACATGATCCGTCTAGCGACAATTTAAGAGGCATGCTTGGACATGGTTTAGGAAATAATTCAAATTACAGGTTTAGGTTTTAATCATCATGGTCTCGAAGCAATGAATATTTCTTCTGTTCTATTATAATTGATGGCTGCAACACTATGTTGATTTTGTACTAACACTTCACGCCACTTCAAATTGGTGCAAAAGGTGGGACTGTTTTTGCTTGGCTACAACATTCAAATGGTGTACATTATAAATGAAGTACATTGCCAGCACAATTAGCCTACTGTTCTTAATATTTACAATAAGTAGTATACAAATGGGCGTCCGAGATCTGGGTTCTGGGTGTGGTGTCTGTGGTGGTGTCCGCCATATTGGATAGTGACGTCACGGCGACCATCTTGGATGAGTGTAACGGGACATAGCGTAACGGGACAAGTTTGACCTTGACCCCGGCGGCCATTTTGGATCCGCCATCTTGGATCCGCCATCTTGGATCCGCCATTTTGGATGACGTCATTGTGTTCTCGAAAATTCCGGCATTGTGTTTTCCGCCATTTTGAATGATGACGTCACCGTTGCAATTTCCGTTACGGTCGCCATCTTTAACTTTTTTATTTATTATCCGATTTTAATGAAATTTTTTTAAAAATTATAAAAATATTCAAATAATATAAATTTAATAAAATATTAAAAAAAAAAAAACATTTACGACACGGAGTTCGGAGTCCTCGGTTCGAACCCGACGAGGTCAAAAAAAAATAAAAATGGCGACCGATCCTTCCCTCGTGGTGGGTGCTGGCAGACTGACTCCCACCACTTTTTTTCAAAGCATATATAACATTATCTAGTATGACGTCATGACCGCCATCTTGTCTGCAATGCTGGAAGCCACCATCTTGTTTTCGGCCGCTAGAGTACGCCGACGCCATGTTAGTTTAATTCTTACCCGCTAGAGTGCAGTAATCATTTATTATTGCTGTGACACCCGCCATCTTGTCATTTGGCCGCCATCTTGAAAATCCGTAATTATTTAGCTAGAAATTCGGGAAAAGTTCCAAAATTCATTAAATAAATTTGTAATCTATATACTGATTGATTAGATCGAATAAGGTCCTTGGTTCGATCCCTGGCCGATACAAAACAACTTTAATTTTAAAAAATACTAAAAAAGTGTTAGGTGTGAGAAAATAAAAACACTGCAAGTTCTTTTAAAAAAAACTTTTATTACATACATACTACACTACTACAAGTACAAAAAAATACACAGACAAATCACTAAAGTCTTGTGGATTTCTCGACGTCTGCATCTGCCACCCACGAATTAAAGCGAGGTGGAAAGCCCCACCACTTGACGTAGGACAGTCCATTTCTTCGTTTTATAATCTTCTCCACCAAGTACGTATCGGGATACAACGTAGGCTGAATCTCTTCGGCATAGAAGCCGCCATGGATAGGTTTGTGGTCCAAATCTTCGAGGTAGTAGGTCCTAGGCTCTGATTCACGAACATGTGTCACACGGAAAAGTTCGGGACTCCAGTTCGCAGTGAAACCTTTCTCGAAGATACCTTTCTGCTTGGAGATTCGCACAATGTCGCCGACGTTAGCTTTACGCTTTCGTGGATCTTTCTTCTTCGTGTTGGGAAAAACTGTTTGAAGCAGGCGATTATCCTTTACGTCCTTTGGCTTCATTTTCGTGGTAGAATGCACAGTGGAATTATACTCGCTTATTAGTTTCGGCAAGATGTCAAGCCACTTGTAATTTCCGTTAGCCGTGAACTGCCGCCACATCTTGGAACGCAAAGTTCTGTTAAACCTTTCAACAACGGAGGCTTTGACGTTACTAAATGTAGAGTAGTGTTTGATGCCATACTTCTTCATCAAAGCCTTGAAGGTCGCATTGTAGAATTCTTTCCCGAGGTCCGTTTGCAGGTGCGACGGTACACGTCCATCACGCAAAATATTGTTCATGGCCTTGGCTACGTCAGTTGCAGTCTTTGATTTGACAGGTCTAGCCCAAGCGAACTTGCTATAAACATCGATGACTGTCAACATGTACTTGAAACCTTTATTCAATCGGGAATACGGTATCATCTCAACAAGGTCCGCCTGGAATAAATCATCAATTCCACGAACTATGACTTTGCGACGAAGGTATTTCCGTCTAGCAGGAGCATGAAGTTCGCGAGCGATTCCGGTTCGACTCATTGTATGTAGCCGGCTTCCTTCAGTTCTTCAAGTATGGAGACTATTTCGTTGATGTGCGAATAGTTTCCTACACTAAGCGATGCATGTAGAATTCTAAGGCGATCAACTAATTCATTAGGGTCGTCCCAATATACATAGTCAAATATCTGACCACTTTCTAGCTTTTTTAAACCTTCGCCATGTATTGTTAGTTCACTGAAGAGATTAGCGAGAATGTCGATTTTTTCATGATCTACGTCTTTATATACACCACTATCTGGATCGTTATCGCGAAAATGTGCGTTGGTTAGCTCTAGCAGTTTTTTGTACTCTTGTAAGTCTTTGTGAGAATATCCTTTAGGCTCCCTGCGAAACAACAATTCGTACAGACCCGGAGTCCCGCGCGTTTTGTACTCTGCTACGCGTACGATGTTTCCTGGTAGAAAGTCTATTTCTTTAGCACCGAGGAACCACTTATTATATTTTCTGTACACTCCGTAGGTCGTGTCATTATTCCGGCTCGTAAACGATATCAGGTATGGTCGGACCATTGCATTAACTTGATGTCCCTTTTTCGGTATTTTTTTCTTGTGCATGGACTCTGTACTTGTTAAGTCCTCTTCTTCTCGATCTGGTTCATACTTTCTCTTCTTTACAGTCGGCATTTCATCTTCAACTTCTGTCTTCACAATGATGACTGGTTCTTCCTTGTTTTTAAGTTCGTCGAGGCGACTAGTGATTGGTTTAAATATCTCCTCATTTTCCATCTCACGTGCAAGTCTGGTTCGTCTAGCAAGTAAATATTTTTCACGAACAGACTGTATAGCTCGATGAAGGTCACTGGCCAGGTCCGACATTGTACTGGCTGAAAACTTATTGCAAGACCTCCTTTTATACTTTTTTATTCGATCGCAGAAACTTCTTTCTTGTGTTTGGCCAAATCTGAATTTGTTGACAAGTGAGATAGTGATGCTTTCAGACTACTTTGAAAAGTTCTCAGATCGTCACGTCTTTGTGCATTCGATACTTCGATCATGTCGCGAATGCGAGAATCCGAGGCTTCCACACGCTGGTCGATGGCAACGAGGTACTCAAGTAATTCGTTTTTCACACTTTCCACCTTTTGAGCCAGTAGCGAAATGTATTTGCGGATAACGTCGTCATGAGACTTGAGAGCAGTACGTAAGTCTCGACTGCTACGACCGAATTTCGAAATGCTATGACTCATGTTTGGTGATAAACTGATCGAAACCTCGTCTGTACCTGCCCTTATATAGAGGCCAGTCCTTTACGATGACTAGAAATCCGTGTTCTTCTTTCCAACACAAGGAGCACATGTCTTTGAATTCCTGAAACGACATGTCGGTGTTTACGTGATCGTCGTAAGCGTGGCGTAAATTAAGTTCGTCCATGCGAAACAAAACTATGAATTTGCGTTGTCTCGTAGGAGATGTTTTGGAATACGACTGTACGTCTGACACAGGTAAACGCAGTCTACCTTGGCGTGTCTGCCCATGGAAAAGTACTCTTGTATTATTCCTTGTTTCTCGCACATTACATCGTCGAAAACAAACATGGAATTAGGCTTTGCTTCGGTTGGAGGTACAACATCGGTATTATCGCTAAACGGAAAATACTCCAGACCATCCACAGATCGTAGAACAGTTGCAAGGCGCTGGTACTTTGGCTGTTGCAACGACTTGGAATACAAGTAAACGTTCTCGAACCGAAGACCATTTGGTTCCTCCAGTAAACTCAGTAAAACACACGTTTTACCGCAGTTGGACGGACCCGCCATTATGCAACGTACGGCAGAAGGCAACAGTAAGCCATGTCGTGATTCACGCGCACTAAATACATCGTCTTGCGTAATGCGCACGGGCAAACACACGTCTTGCTTGACGACCTGCATTGTACTAAAGTAATTGTATAAAATCAAACACATTTATACTTTCTGGTCAGTTGTGCGTAATGACTCGAAGAGGTAAGAACAAAAAACACATCGGCGCAGTACTCGTAAACTCGCTGATAAACAATCTACCATTCGAGCTACACATTCCCGGCTACAGATTTTGCGGCCCCGGCACGAAACTAGCGAAAAGGTTAGCTCGCGGTGACGTGGGCATTAATTCTCTCGACGAAAAGTGCAAGCAGCACGATATCGCATATTCATTAAGCAAGGATCTGGAATCCAGGCACCGGGCCGACGAGATATTGGCACAGGAAGCCGAAGATATAAGCAAATCGTCGAACGCGGGACTAGGAGAGAAAATCGCAGCGTGGGGCGTATCTAAGATCATGAAGGCAAAGACGAAATTAGGACTGAGTGCTCGTCGAGCCAGCTCCATCAAGTCAAAGACTAACTCACGCAAGACCAAACGCAAGATCGGTGCAGGCGTGCAAAAAGCCAAGCAAAAACTACAGACTCTCGACAAGAAGATTATAGGAGGATTTCTTCCTTTGCTTTTGCCTGCATTGGGTGCTCTCGGCGGCCTCATCGGTGCAACGAGCGGTATAGTGCGGGCAGTCAACACTTCGAAGAATGAACGCAAGCAGTTAAAAGAAGCACAGCGACACAATGCCAGCATGGAAGCCATTGCCATCGGTAAAAAAAAACGGCGCAGGACTGTACTTGCATCCTCACAAGACAGGGCGAGGCATGAGAAAGAAACGAATGAAAAAATCCTAAGTTCATTGCCGAAACGTCCGCTCACAAATATAGATTTAATAAAGTACGCACGCAAATTGAAAATACCAAATTTCCGCGGCGTGTTTATGCGAGACACTTTGCCCAGCAAGCCAAAGACACGTGAGTGCGCAATAATTAATTTAGACACGTCGGCGGGTCGCGGCACGCACTGGGTGGCGTACATAAAGTCTGGAAAAAAAGCTACTTACTACGACAGTTTTGGAAATTTACGCCCTCCGCCCGAACTGCGACAGTACCTGGGCCGGTCCACTACGTTGTTTTACAATTACGAAACGGAACAGAAGCCTAATCAAACAAACTGCGGACACTTGTGTCTTCGCTTTTTAACAAACAAAAATTAGCTGACAAATAAAAATTGCTACTTAAAGGTTGTGCAGTGATGTTAATTTATTAGTCATGTCGATAACACTTACCCTGACAGGTCACGCATCTGAGCTGCGGGCGGTTCATTTCCCGCCTCTGGATTTAGACGGAGAATGGTGTATCGGACTCGTAGATTTTCAAACGTATAATGCCATACCTAATATCGACGAAGAAAATTGCAAGATCTGCTTCCTGAAAAGTGATGGGACCGCTCATGAAATACGGTTACCTGTTGGCTCTTACGAAATTGACGACATTGCAAATTACATCAGGGATATGTTACCACAGGATGTAGACTTTCAACTGCGTGGAAATCCAAACACTCAAAAAAGCATTCTAACATGCAGTGAAAATGTCGACTTTACGAAACCTGACACCATAGGTACGATGCTCGGATTCGAATCAAAGGTTTATGATACGGGAAGAACGTACGAATCTACACGCGCAGTAAACATTTTGCCTGTGAATGTCATAAGAATAAACTGTAATTTGGCAAGTGGAACGTATCTCAACGGAAGACTAAGCAACATGCTGCACGAGTTTTCGCCGATGGTCCCGCCAGGATATAAACTGGTCGAAGTACCGCAAAGTATCATTTACGTTCCAGTCGTCGTGAAGTGCGCACACGAAGTCGTCGTCCGAATCGTTGACCAGCGAGGACGATTGGTGAATTTTCAAGACGAAGAAATTACATTACGTCTGCACTTGAAGCGATGGGCATAAAGTTCGTAACACCGAACAGTTATAAAATAAATCGTATTGGCGTGAACAAGAACAGTTCTCTACCAGACATCGGTGCATTAACACCTGACAACATAAAGTATCTTCTCAGTATTGGACAAGTGCCGAATAAATATGGAAGACGAAATCCTCAACGTGGAAGATCCAGTCATTTTTGATGACAGCATTACGAAAATGGAATTGCACGAGTACCAGCCTTTCCTGCTCGGACCGTACGCACTACCATCGGAAGTACGCATTGCAGTACAGCACCAAGATATTTGTACTTTACCTTCGCAGTCATTTCTACGTATAAGAGGCACGCTTACAAAAGCGGATGGTACGCATCCGACAACGACGTCAATATCCTGCAATGGTATTCTTCACCTAATCGAGCGCATTACTTATGTACTCAATGGTGTCGAGGTAGACCAGACGAGAGATGTAGGCATAACATCTGCTATGAAAAATTACCTTTCGCTCACGCCAAATGAACTGTCTGCTGCAAAGATGGCCGGTTGGGCTCTCGAGGATGAATATAAGCTTCCGGTTTATGCCGAAGGGAAGTTCGAAGTTTGTGTTCCTCTGTCCATGCTTCTTGGATTCGCTGAGGACTACAAGCATATAATCATTAATTCGAAACAAGAGCTCGTACTGCTTCTAGCCAACACGCACATTAATGCAATTGTCGCCGCTGCAGAAAACCCTCAAGATGTCTCGCTAACACTACAGTCTATCGAGTGGATGCTGCCCCACATCCAAGTGAGCACCGTTGAACGAGTCAAGATGTTGAAGAACATAGAAAATGGCAAGAATTTCGATGTGCCATTCCGATCCTGGAGCCTGGAAACTTATCCTGGCTTGCCTCATAGTCAGCGTATCAATTGGATAGTAAAGTCCAGCTTCGCTACGGAAAAACCAAGATACATCATCGTCGGGCTTCAGACCGGAAGACAGCTCAATGCAGGAGTAAGTCGCTCCGTATTCGATAACTGTCAAATACGCAATGTAAAAATATTTTTAAACAGCGAAAGTTATCCGTACGTTGACATGAACATGGATTTTGAAAGTGGAAGATTCCTTCTAGCATATCAAATGTATGCCAAGTTTCAGCAAGCTTACTATGGGCGGAGACAGTCACCGATACTGAGTCCCGACAGTTTCAAGAACAAGGCACCGTTAATGGTGTTTGACGTTTCCAAACAGGATGATCGAATAAATTCAAACATCATCGACTGTAGGATCGAGATAACGACTAGCGGAAATATTCCGCCAAACACCTATGCTTTTTGTCTGATACTTCACGATCGGCTTGCATCGTACAATTGTCGAGACAAACTTGTGAAAATCCTGACATAAATACTGTTTCGTTTTCGATACTAATTTAGTTACGACCGAGCATTGCTAGCGACAAGATGTACTGCAACCTGCAAGGTTTCCAGAGTCAAAATGGATTCGTGCTCAAGGAAATTAGCGTCACCTCTGGAGACAAGACTCGAACCCGCAGCTTCCGACCTCCGTATCCGTGGAAACTACTAGACGAAAAAAGTAAACGGTCAAACGAATGGCTATGTAAATATTATCACGGACTAGAGTGGGACGAAGGAAAAATTCCGTACCACCAAGTGAAAAACACTATTGGAGATTTACTAGTTCAAAACGAAATAATCTACGTTGCCGGACCCGAACAGAAGAAATGGCTACGAGAACTGTGCGACGTTGGAGCAGCTGAAATCGTAGATATACAGACTGACTACGGCTGTCCTTCCCTGCGCAAGCTTAGTGCAATATACGACATGCAGCCATGTGACAAGTTTGAACGTGTCTCTGCCTGTACAAACTCGCAGCTAATGCAGAAATGGCACACACAATGTTAGTAGGAGCCTGCATATATAAATGGCGTACATACGTACGTGCCTTCAGTTGACGTTCGACCTGCAAGAAGATGTTTACATTTCATCCTGCTAACGTGTACGTGAGCGCAAGACCTAGCTTCAGCAGTGTCGAGTACAGCTACTGGGATTCCGGATATCTACGTACATATACAGAAACCTGTGATGGAGGTGCTCAGCATTGGCGGTTTGCGCACTTTCCTGTGTCCTACGAACCGACTCAGCAGCTGGTAGCTTGTTGCGAACCTGGAAACTGTGCCGTCTATCACATGAGACCACACACAATCCTTCCTGCTAGCATCGCTGAGGTAGTCGCCTCGTCTGCATGTGCAACACCAAACATGAGCGTGTTGCAACCTGTTGCGACCTGTGATGCTTCTACGCAGACGCCCAAACGGTGTGTGTCTCGTCGTCGCAGTTCAGGCAGTGAATCTGTCCCAACTAGCACTGAGCCAAAGCCCAGGCGTAGACGTGGTCACAGACGTCATCGACCATGTCTTGTCAGAGTTGTCAACGTCACAGAAGATGACCAGCTGGAAACCTGTGTTCCTGATCCTGTGGCCTGCGAACCAGTTGGAACCGGAGTCAACGAACCAGTTGGAACCGGAGTCAACGAACCAGTTGGGACCGGAGTCGACGTGTCAGTTCGTGCGGCATTAAAGACTTTGCTTGTGAAAATGCTTGATTCCTTAACCTAATATGTATTTGTGTAATTTTTATAATAAATGTGTAAAACTTGAACTCGTATGCTTTTTATTTCTACAATTTTTAGGTACCTAATAAGAAAAAAAAATAATTTTAAATACAGACATTATTTTGACTCATGAGGTATACCAGTAGACCACGGGTATATAAGCGAGGTTCAGACGACTGGACCCGCAGTTCACCTCTGGTCGCGGTGCAGTACGGACGTGCTCTCTCCATTAAGTTTCGTGAGATTTAGTTATGTCGACCGGAATAGAATGTTTACCGACAGCAGCTGGGACCTCGATGGCAGCAACGATGATGGAGTCGGAGATCCCGATACCGACTGCAGAGGAGACCACGGCGGCGGTGGAGATCCCGATACCTGCTGCAGAGGAGACGACGATACGTGCTGTTCCACCATCAGCTGACGTTTCATCATCTGCATTCCAGACATCAAGTAATGAAGAGCATACATCGCATCAATGCAAATATTGTGACGCATCATTTACTAGAACTTCAAATGCGCGCAGACATGAAAGAAGCAGCTGTCAGAATAATGCTCAAAGAATACTGTTTCAGTGCAAAAAGTGCAATAAACTAATTTCACGTCTCGATAGCTTACATCGTCATTATAAAAAATGCTCCGAGACGTATAATGAACATGGTTATTGATTTGACTCATGTGTTGTACCGACTGATGAGTCTATATAAGTGAGACCCTGGTGATATGGACTTCAGTCCGTCTCTGGCTGCGGTGATGAACGGCTCGGATAGTTAGACTTGTATAACATAATAGACCGGTATCTAGCTATTCTTGAGAACTCGATGGCATCATTACCAGTATCAACACCAACCTGGATCGAAGGTCTACCATCATCAGTGCAGAGCCCGATGACAACGATGTCTACAGCTACACCTGCTCTCTCAGCACAGCGGGAGATTTCGACGCGTGCAACATCTTCTGCAGAGCAGACCTGAACGGCTTCAGAAGTTAACATGTCAGCAGTGTTACAATGGTTGTCAACAGTTCCAGTGGCATTGATGAAGGAAGGTGCATCCAACGGTGTTCCATCATCCGGCTGCACGTACTGCGAGAAGATCAAAAACTTGAAATTACGTGATTATGTAATACACAATTGTAGTAATAACTCTGAACGCATTAAATATCAGTGCAACAGATGTTTAAGCAAGTTTGTACAATATGGAAGATTAAAACGGCACCTCAGGAATTGTGATAGACTGGCTGTACATTCATCGGAATCAAGCTGTATATTTTGTAACAAAACATTGGTAAATATTCAGAGTGCACAACGACACGAAATATATCACTGTCCTTTTAATGAAGTCGATAATTCGGCTTTGTGTGAAAATTGTGGTGTACCAATATGTCGACCTGATAAACTGAATAGACATTTCAAGTCATGTAAAGGACTTAGTCCGTATAGTAAGAAGACTGTTTCAATCGAGAAATCCACAAGACTTTAGTGATTTGTCTGTGTATTTTTTTGTACTTGTAGTAGTGTAGTATGTATGTAATAAAAGTTTTTTTTAAAAGAACTTGCAGTGTTTTTATTTTCTCACACCTAACACTTTTTTAGTATTTTTTAAAATTAAAGTTGTTTTGTATCGGCCAGGGATCGAACCAAGGACCTTATTCGATCTAATCAATCAGTATATAGATTACAAATTTATTTAATGAATTTTGGAACTTTTCCCGAATTTCTAGCTAAATAATTACGGATTTTCAAGATGGCGGCCAAATGACAAGATGGCGGGTGTCACAGCAATAATAAATGATTACTGCACTCTAGCGGGTAAGAATTAAACTAACATGGCGTCGGCGTACTCTAGCGGCCGAAAACAAGATGGTGGCTTCCAGCATTGCAGACAAGATGGCGGTCATGACGTCATACTAGATAATGTTATATATGCTTTGAAAAAAAGTGGTGGGAGTCAGTCTGCCAGCACCCACCACGAGGGAAGGATCGGTCGTCATTTTTAATTTTTTTTTGCACTCGTCGGGTTCGATCCGAGGACTCCGAACTCCATGTCGTAAATGTTTGTTTTTTTTAAAATATTTTATTAAATTTATATTATTTGAATATTTTTATAATTTTTAAAAAAATTTCATTAAAATCGGATAATAAATAAAAAAGTTAAAGATGGCGACCGTAACGGAAATTGCAACGGTGACGTCATCATTCAAAATGGCGGAAAACCCAATGCCGGAATTTTCGAGAACACAATGACGTCATCCAAAATGGCGGATCCAAGATGGCGGATCCAAAATGGCCGCCGGGGTCAAGGTCAAACTTGTCCCGTTACGCTATGTCCCGTTACACTCATCCAAGATGGTCGCCGTGACGTCACTATCCAATATGGCGGACACCACCACAGACACCACACCCAGAACCCAGATCTCGGACGCCCATTTGTATACTACTACAATAGATTAATATGTAGCCGGTTCGATACAAACAAAGGTTGATTTTTTGACGTGATAACGTCTTATAAATCGATGAACGCCGGCTGCACGCACTAAAAAGCATGACTTACTATCACGTTCCGCCTGAGCCGAGCGTGCAAGAACCGGTCAACCACCGTGCGAGAAAATCTTCTATAATATCAAAACAGGTTAAGGCGGGCTTTTTAAAAGCAGCAATTTAAAAAATTTGATTTATTTTCTCCAATTTCGTCATTTCAAAACTTACAATTTATTGACATTGATTTGATTTCAGTTTATTTCTATAACTTATTGTTCGTGATTATATTTAAACAATTTATTTAAATTAAATTTGCAAAAAAAATTTAAATAATATTTGAAAATTAAAAAAGTATGCAATATTTCATCAATGTTTTCTTGTGACGTTATCACGTAAAATTATTGTCCGTAAACCGACTTTACAGACAAAAAAAAACATTTTGTTTTGTAACTTAGGTTCGCAGAGAGGAATAACATCATGTGTGGTTACTAAAACTGAACCCCCCATGTTCAGCTCGCCACTGCCAGCACGGCTGCTTCTACAGGGAGAGTGTGGGTCCCATGCGCCCTCAGGGTCAAACTGCAGACTCATTACGTCCCCCTCCTCACTTCCCGACACCCGCCCCACCAAACTGTCCGCCCCTCCGAAGAAGGTGTCCAAGAAGACGGACGGGTAGGTGGCGTCGCTGATGAAGACAAGTGGAAGACGCGTGAAAAGGGTTGAAAATTCCTCAACACGGGATAGTCGGAAGAAGAGAAGGATAAAAAAAATATACCTATATACATTGACGAAGGTCCCAGCTGATTAATACCAGCTGTAAGAGGTCATTAACTCTTGGAGAGCCATTACACGGAGATAGCTTAAAGGGGATCCGTGACTAGGAAAATATATTCGGATCCCATGAACTTTGCACTCCTAACGTCGTAATCAGGTAACGTGGGATAAGACAGGCGGATTTCAGGTGTCTGTGGATTACACGTGGGAAGAAAACAAATAGGGATTTTTTTTTTCTAATGGCACTTCACAGTAATCCATCTTTCAGCAAATTTGGGGGGGGGGGGGGGGACCGTCTAGAAAATGCTGTCTCACTCTGAAAAAACATACATCGTCTTTTCTGCGGCAAGAGTAAGAGATCGCACGAGGCGTTTCCTACGCAGCACCCCGACACAATCTCTACATACTCAGGATGATGGCATTATGATTTATGACACCGTCTGTATAGTTGATCTTCTCTCGGCGTATCAATCTTCGTCTCTCGTATCATCGTTTTTTTTCTCCCTCCTGTAAATCGAACGGCGTCGTTTCAAAAAAAATCTTCCACTGCTACCCTGTGACAAGAACACATCAATTATGGTTGTTATTGTTGTCGCTGCCTGTTTTTGTAATATTAATATTAAAAGTATCGTAGATGTATGACCCACCTATGTTTTAAGGATCAGTTTTCTAAGTAGAGTAAGTTATTTAAATTTTGTCATATCCATAAACGAGTAGATTTTCCTGTAATTTTATTCCTATAGTTCTTTTGTTTTTGGGTCATAATATTTTTCCGGCAGATAGTACAAACCGTTATTTTATACCTGTGAATTTCAATCAAATGATCATAATTACTAACACTTTCGTAACATTTTCCCTTTATTAAATACAATTTTACAATATCTTTTAAGAAAATTTTAAACGAAACATGAAATACAAGAGCGCTAAATTGATAAATTTACAAGAGAAGCTCTAAAATAATATTAATGACAAGAAAATTAATATAACCAAATTGGCGAGTGAGACCTAGCCGTGAGATTCTAAATTCATCTTCCTAAAACTTTTCAAACATAATTATGTGAGTAATATTTGTATTTCTACGTTTCCCCATTCTAAAATTTTATATTACTTGACTAGTTGTTAAAGTAACGGGTGTCTTTTAGAAAAAAAAGTAAAACTTAGTAATTACCATATCTATTACAGTACAAGTCCTGATTTAATTTGAATTAGACAGTTGGCATCGTACAACTGTTAAGACAACAATTCATGAGTTAAAATGTGTAAGAAATAAAAACAAAAACCTCTTTCGAAAAATTATTTTAATATTATTGATGATTTTTTAAAATTTTACTCTTTTATAAATTAAGTAAATTTACGGACTTATCGACGAAGAGTCCACCTCAAATAAGCGAAGAGTAACGCTTTGGCCACGCAGACGCTATGCTCGCTGTGTTCGCTATGTTGGCGATCCTGGCTACATCGCCGGGTGTTTGGTCCTCGGCTATTTTTCCAAACGTCTCTGACTTCGCGCATGCGCAGATAATAAATCCAACATCTTTTTTCGCGCGGATTTGGAGCTGTACTTCTGCTTCTGCTTTTTACGAAGTTTTGCCTATCTCAGTATTGTGCTTCAAGTAATCTGTTGACGGAAAAAGTTAATTAAAGAAGTACGAAAATGTCCATGTCCATAGATTAAAGCGATGGAAGAATGCAGAAGGCAGAATATGCAGGACAATGCCTGGGATTTGATTTCAAGGGAATGCTACCAATATGAGTTGCATTTATTCTGAAAGAATGCATAAACTTGCCTTCGTCCTCACACGCAACTGCTTCATCAAGAGATGAAATTCTTCAAATTCTTTTCTTTTTAGATTGTATTCGCGAACCCATTTATTTTTACGTTTAGATGTGTGAGAGCCAGCGTCGTCGAAATCATCGCTCTACACTCACGGAATGCATCTCTCCGACATCGCGAACATAGCCGCATGGTGCAGCGAACATAGCACACACAGCGAACATCGCGAACATAGCCTAGCTTTCTGTGTGATCTCGCCGTAACTGAATCGTCGTATAAACTATACATAGGGACTGGAAAAATTCGCGGTTTCGATGACCTTCAGGATAGACTACACAGTCCTCAGTATACTCGGGAAAATAACGCCTAGTTTGCTTGTGATACGATACTTCTTTGGTTGAGCATTTCCCATTGGCCCAGAGTCGTCCAGATGAACAGTGAACCAATAACACAAGCAGCTTTAAGGTATATGTATTTAAATTTTAGCGTATCGCGAAATGAATCCGCAGATTTTTCCTGTCTCTAACTTTGCAGTATTCCTACTTTCGTGTTTTGTATTCCGTTGTAAAAGATTGAAAACACACATGTAAGGGAGAAGACGGTTTACTTGTAGAGCTAACATATATTTCCAAGAAATAGTTTATCGCTCAAATACTTTCGCGTTGAAATTAAGTAAACTGAGCACCCGTAAATTTGAAAAGATGGCTGAATAATCTTTTAACCAATGTTCTTCGTAATTTTAAGGAGAAAATTTGTAGCGCCGTATGATCATTCTATTCTTACTGACTTCTAGAACTATGAGTTACCGAATGACAAATTCCACGAGAAATTACGAGAAAATGTTCAGTTCCTTTGCGTTGTAAAATCCATAGCTATGGGCATTAACAAACTTCATTTTGATATTCACGTATAGCAGCCGTCAGTATTTTATGTCGATCTGAGCCACAGAGCAGGCAAGTACACAGGAAAGGAGGCGCGTGTCATTGGCTTGTTCTGAGGCCTACTTGCTGAGTGTCAGTAAAATGTTCTTGGCTACGCTTGCCCACAGAATGCTGTGAACGAATCCATGTTACTTTGGACTGCCCTTCAGGTAGCTCGCGTAGCTGAGTAGCGGACGACGTTTTGCCTTTCTGTCGGAATGTGGGGTCAATTTGGTAGCAGCGAACGGCTGAAGTTCGTGACGGAAGATGTGATAGATCTTTTCTGTGTTCTTAGGTTTCGTGCGCCTAATATCTGGAAACCCAATCAAGGGCTAACTTTTACCAACGCTGCCGCCATCGCATGATAGTCCCGAGGACGCAGGTTCGGTTTGAACGAAAGAATAAACCTGTTTCTTGACCGCTCGACGTAAATGTTACTTCGTGATGGGAGAGCTTTCAGAGACATCACGACTGCGCAATAAGTCTGATGGATGGGATCTCTTGATAGTAGGGTAGTCTGTAACGCGCTATTACTCACTTGACGCTCGTAAATTGAGTCGTTCCCTGTTTTGAGTCTTGAGCCTCGGTCGTTTTAAACACGCTTCGAACGCGTGTGAATGATCACGGCCGAGAATCTTTACTTGGAACCGTGACCGAACGTACCGATTTTAAGGACACGGATCTTTACGTGAATACGATACGATTTAAAAAGAAAAAAAGAGCAATTTCACAGTAAATTGACGTCCGTTACCTCAAATTTTCTCCGCCTGGTGACTCGACTGCATTGCAGAGGCCATAAAGTAAAAAAAAAAAATGATAATGCAAATCGATTACATGTCCATCTTAGGCGTAACCACTCGGAACGCTAGCTTCCAAGCGTATCTCACGAGACACGGATCTGACCCTTCTTGACCCGCGCGTGTGATCCACGCAACACCAAGTATACGACCCCCGCGTCACCGGCGGGTCGGAGATCATAGATCCCGTCGCATCATCTCTGATCGTGCGCTCCGTGTGGCCGGCCTGCTCTCTGGTCGCAGGCGGGTCGAAAACAGGTTCCGTCCCGAGTGAAATCTTCATCTCGTTTATTAATTAGTCAGTGGCGGATGCCTGAAGACCATCCTTGCAGGAATGCAACAGTGCGTCCCAGCATGTCAAAAATTCTGGCTTATCGACTTAGAGACCGGAAAAATTCGCGTATTCATTTCGCGACAGGCTAAAATACAAATAGTTATACCTCAGTGATGCCTCTGCTATTGGCTCACAACTCACCTGGATGACTCTGGGCCAATGAGAAACACCCAACCAAAGCTTTATAAGAATCACAGGCTGCTACTTTGGGACGTCTCACAAGACAGCAGCCAATGAGTGGGTGGCATTTGACCGAGTGTACCTAGAACTAAGGAGTTCATCCTAGAAGTCATTGAACCCGCGAATTATTCCGGTCCCTACTTATCGTCTGCTGTCTGTATAGGGATACGGAAATTTCGCGCGTTAATTGAGTCGCAAGTTTGAACGCAAACCTTCACACTATCGCAATGTGTTCATGATTGGACCTCAGTTAATTTGGACACGCCCCTCTACCGAACGTGATACAACGATGTTCAGCTAGGAGAGAAGTAAGCGATTCAGATAGTGCCTATTAACAAAGAAAACAATTATTCTCACTAAGAAATAAACCAATGGGAAAGCGAACATGGGTTGAGCACAAATATTACAATGAATTCTACCATGAGGCCAGAAGAATCCGCAAAATTTCCGGGAATATAACTATCTGCAGACGCATAACGCTTGAAAATTTGCTACACTTCAAACATTCAGTTAAGTAATTTTAGATCCACCCGCAGAAGCTAGCACTTCTGTATAAATTCTTAAAATTAAATGAAGACAACCTGAATTTTTTTTAAATAACATGCCTTTAAACAATATCACAATTTAAAAAGAATTCAAACAGCGATTGCGAATTTTTTTCTTCTGGAGATAGCCTTCTTTCTTAGTCCCTTGCATTGTTTTAAAAATTGCGATTCCTTTTGATGTTACATAAAATATTACGGCCATGTTAAGCAAGGAAGATAATTAGTTTTATTGTTAACATGACTGCCGCTAGAGACGACATCGTGGAGATTGTATTAAAGAATACTATGTTTTTCAGAACATGTTTAGTTAAGTACTAATCAGAACCAAGTTCCGGGTCATCACGTATCTCTAGTCGACCCTACGAACCAAACCCTCTAGGAAGGACGAAGTCCCTACGTGATCCGCTTGAAGTTCCCAACTTAACTCGCAGCGTAAATCTTTTACGAGATCCGAAGGGTCCGTGCCTGGACACGAAAATAGACTTAATTAGTCATTCTCAAATTGTATGCGTATCTAAAACATACATTTGAGAAGAAAGTGTGAGAAGCATTCAACAATCACAACCATGCCTTTGTAATTAATTTATTCGCTTGGGGTAGATCAATACTGACTTTTAGAAGTAAACCAGATTTTTCCTCCTGTCATAAAACACTGTAGTGCTAATATACGAATAAAAAATTCACCATCGCAAGAAAGTTGGTTAGTGTATCCTTAAAGTAAAAAATTATATAAAAATTCAGGGTTTTTGTAATTAGTGAATTTCTCTGATAATGTTTACTTCTCAGAATTGGTAGCCGTCCTATATAGAATTACCATAAATAGTATTGGAAATAGGATTATTAAAAGGTTTAAATCAATTCAAAATTCAGTGTTAACGTTGATCCTAGACGCAACGCATTCTAATAACATAGGCCTTTTGTTATAAGATCTTGAAAATGATAACCCTTGGTACCATGCTATTTTTATTGACTGAAAAGTTTCCAAATTATGTTCCTGAAATATTTGTAAACGATTTAATATGTCCATGCACAAAGCCAAGCAACGGCTTAGAATTGACCAATATTTATTTTTAAAATTGTGAGGGTTTTAAATGTGTTATAAGAGGAAAACATTTAGAGAAAACAAAAGGTTGTCTGTAATTATACAAAAGACTCCTTTGGAAACCAGTTGCCAATAAATTGTTTGTAATTCTTCAAGAAAGATATTGAACTTTGTACAACACATGAAATACTTTGTGAAATACGTTTTCGAGGTAATACTGAGTATTTTTAAAAATAATTCTCGCATAATTTTACATTTTAATTAATGTTTCATTCAAGCAATATTTTTAAACCACGGAAAAGATAATAGAATATTAAATAATTGAACTTTATTTTGTTTAGTTACGTTTATTAATGTGCGCATTTATTACTGTAAAGCTATTCACAAAACGGTTTATAAATAATTAACTATTGTAGGTACTGGGACAAAACAAAGAATTAATGCCCGGGATAAGAATCTATACCCAGTAAATCTTCGAACAATATTTTTTAGTGATACAGTTGTTTTCATATAAATGTTAAATTTTACAAATATGTGTAATTTTACGTGAATATTTCTGTTCCATTTACATATATATATATATATATATATATATATATATATGTAGTGTGATATCCTCTTTCAAGAATAGTTGCAACGATCATCAAGTTTTCAGATATCGTGCGCATTGGCTTAAAAATTAAAACTAACTATTTCTCATGACGAAAATGATTGCATTGGATCCATATCTTATATATGAATAATGTGTAGCGATTTGAAATGCGCGCGTCATCGCGGGCCTCCGGCACTTCGCTCCCCTCATCCTTCTCCCTCCTTTTCTCCCCCTCCTAGTGTTTGTTCAATTTGTACTCGTTTCCCCCACCCTTTCAATATGCGCATGCGCGCGCTGCGGCGCAAGTTTATAAAACCAGCTGCAGACATGTTGAGGGTCTTCTTCTACTGGTAGCCTTTGTGAGGCTTGGTTGTCAGCAGTAGCTGACCAGTTGTTAATTTCACTAGCATGTAGTCCGAGAGCTTCGACTTAGTCTTCGTGCGTGTGCGACCTCAGGGGAGAAATGTAAGTTGAATCGAGTCGTCAGTGAGGTGGTGGCCCTCACCCTAATGTAGAATCAGTATTGTTTAAATTTGTTCTGTCTAAATTCCTTTTCGGCCACCACCATCAAAAATTGTTTGGATTTCTGCTTTAAATGTAAATTCAACTTAACCTTCGCTTCCGTTTTTCTGTTTCTACCTGTCTCCCCCTGAGACGTCGTCGCACGTATTTGTTTGGTACTGCTTTTTAAAGAATAATGTAACTTCTTTCTTTCGTGTACCTGCACTTTGCAGTAGTTTTGTAAATGTAACTTTTTTTGTAATATAACTTCAGACAAGGAAATTATGTCCCTTTTTGACGATCGTTGATTGGATCACTGTGTAGCCGGCTTACCCATGCAAATTATAATTGTCAACTAACTCGTTTTGTCAGAAATGTTAACGTAATATTTATTATGTATTAATATTGAATTTGTTCTTGCGTTAAACGTAACTCTATCTGAATATTAACGTAATATTGATTATGAATTAATATTGAATTTGAATAAAATGTCTGTGTACCTGAAACCTTTAACCTTGATTACCCAACTGCTCCAATCACGTAATCCGCAGTCCTAGCCAGGCTCTGGTCTTCCTTCAATCCCTAATAGGCCCCAACCTATTACAAATGAAAGAGCCTTTTTGTAACTTTCCTGAGACAGGTTACCCAAAAATGGACGCTCAATTTCTGAAAACGGAGATCAAACTGGTATACTTGAAGAAATCTGCAAACCGCAGGGTACTGAGAAATATGGGCCACTATGAGAAATATTTAAATGGTTCAGTAAAACTATCCCAACTGTGAATTGCTTAGTGAGTGGAAAATATAAAGAGTTAGCTATGTCTAAGTTTAATTACATTGCCTTAGAATTGTAGAAAATATGCAAAACTTATGTACCAAATTTAAATTCCTGAATTTTTAAAATAAATGCCGCTGGCTCTCAAATTGTACTCTCCATGGCATTTAACGATTGTTATTTACGTAAATGACTTTCTGACATTTCTACAGCCAGTTAAAAGTGAAGGCTGGCTACCGTTAACTACTTCAGTCATTTTCCAATAACCTCGCGGGCCACATTTAATTGTATGTTTAGGACTGGCAGGCTTGGTTCTCTCTACTTCTCGGCGTTTGGGGAGAAATCATACCTCCGACGATGAGAGAGGAAGAGGGAGATTGGAGGAACTCAGAAGCTATTAGGCCTCGGTGTGCGAGATATTTAGCATGGACTCGATATAACACGTTCATCTTACGCCGTACACATGTAAGAAACAGTTTAAATTATTTTTATCATTACGTCGTATCGTCACGTATAAAGCGTCGTTCAAACAACACACGCTTTACTGTAACACAATTCCTTACCCTGGACAAGGAGTGTTCAAGACTGCTTCCCACCCACACTCCATGAGAATGCTGGTACCGTTCCTTGACAGAGAACCTTACCATTCAGTGTTGTGACAAAATTTTTCCCATAAAATAAAGCTTAAAAAAAAGGTTGTCTGTAAAGTCGGTTTACGGACGATAGTTTAACGTGACGTCATAACAAAACATTGATGAAATGATTGCATACTTTTATGAATAAAATTGAATCATTTTTATTCAATTATCACTATTTTGTGTGGATACAAAGAAGGAGTGAAATGAAATCTACAATTTAATTGATTAATTTACTTTTATTTGCACTCATTAATTCAAATATGTTTATTACTTTAACGACAGATTATTTTAACTATAGCTTTTATACATGTTTGCTATTTAACTTCTTCCATTCTGTGTTATTCTGTTAAGGATAGGACGATGATAGGAAAAGTAGGAAACGAATGGGAGTGTTTCAAGGATGATGTGAAGGAAAATGGCTTACCCAACACCAAGATGCAGTCAAAAATAATATATTTGCGCCACGGACTCTGCAGCAATGCTAGGAGGAACGGGTTAGCAAAGAGCGATGAAAATGTTACATTGAAATGCATGAAACTAGAATTACGCCACGGACTCGGTCTCAATGCTAGGAGGTTCAGGTTAGCAAAGAGCGATATAAAATGAGCGTAACGTGACACAGCGAAACGGGACAATGTGCTAAACGGGATACTTTTTTCCTGCGTGCAGCCGGCGTTCATCGATTTATTAGACGTTGTCACTTAAAAAACGTAAAAATAAAATTAACCTAATTTTAAACACTTTTGAAATAAATATGGGAAATTATAATTGCTCCTCTCTACTGCAAACAAATATACATTTACTGCACACAGGCATTTAGGCAGTTATCTGGATAAAAGGTTTTATAATCATGCCCTTAAAGTGTTAATAAATGTATTAATTTTGGAAGCAGATGTTAAACAGAACCTAATTTAAACTACTACCAATTATAGATTGACCATCTATGTGAATTTTCACACCTATAAAATTTAAATGCATTTTAAAAAAATTCTGATTCGTTGCAAAGTAAGTAATGCATGTAAGTTAAAACCAATATTTGTGAAAATACGCGTGTGTTTACAGGAGGGATAATTTTTCAATAATTTACGGTGTTAATAAGTTAGCTTTCCTGTGTTTCCAATTAAGGGAAAGTATAGTTTTATAGAAAACAATTCTGACATGTGCCTGGTTTCTAACAGCATTCAACAACAACTTCCCGTCCCTACAAAAAGGTCAATTTCATTCTATTATTTTTTGTCAGCAAAAATCGATTTAATAGGGTGTTTTCATGATGGTTTGCAGGTACGTTTCAGCAAATGTTTGCACGATCTTCTTTCTACATGTGATTCAAGTCACCGCCTCGTGTAAACTAGATTCAAGAATGTCCTCTTGGTGCATATGGCGTTGTGGCGGTTTCTTGCTCTTGGCCAATAATTATTATTTTTGTTGACGCGCCAGCTTAACAGTCTTTCCAAACATTTAACACGTAGGCAGCACATAACAAAAAATAAATTTGTTGTCTGTAAAGTCGGTTTACGGATGATAGTTTAACGTGACAACGTCATAACAAAACATTGATGAAATGATTGCATACTTTTATGAATATAACTGAATCATTTTTATCGAATTATCACTATTTTGTATGGATACAAAGAAGGAGTGAAATTAAATATACAATTTAATTGATAAATTTAATTTTATTTGCACTCATTAATTCAAATATGTCTATTACTTGAACGAAGAGATTATTTTAACTATAACTTTTATACATGTTTGCTATTTAACTTCTACCAATCGGTGTTATTTTGTTAAGGATAGGACGATGATAGGAAACGAATGGGAGTGTTTCAAGTTTAATGTGCCTCGAAAAAGCCAAATCGGTGGTTGTTCCAATAGAGCGGAAGAGAGAGAGAGATGCGGCGCAAGCGTACAATGAACATAACATAACACCCCGTAACGGGACAATGTGCGTAACGGGACACTTTTTCGTGCGTGCAGCCAGCGTTCATCAATTTAATAGACGTTGTCACGTCAAAAAAAATACGAGATAGTCACTACAGGACAATATGATAACTATGGCAAAACACAGATAACGCATACAACGTACAAGATACTATTTAGATCTAACGTAACGTCAAATATATAATTCGACCAAGTTGTGGGAAAATAACTATAAAGAGTACAAAATCTGTTATAATTGCCATGGTTTGTCCTTTGAAAAAAAAAACACTGAATGGCCAAGAGATATGATCGAAATCTACATATAAACCATTTATTTTTATTTTTATAAAAACCTTTAGTACAGGACTTGAATCTCTGGCTGTGAAAAGGAACCTTAAGAAAAGTGTGATACTTAATTGCACTGCAGCCCAAATATCGTGAAGTACCTTTCCTATATATATATATATATATATATATATATATATATATATATATATATATATATATATATATATATATAAAAAGACACACTGCTGATCAATTGACTTTTAAGGAAGAAATCTTACCTATCGACAAATATTAATTGTAATTGAAATTATATTTATTTTCATAATATTTTTCAAAAATAATTCAAACAATTTGTATTTGTAAATTTTCAAGCCATTTTGAATCTTGATTCATACTAACGATAATAATAATAATAATAATAATAATAATAATAATAATAATAATAACGTTGAATGGGTAGAGACAGGAAAAATTCACGGATTCCTTTCAAGGCAGGCTGGAATCCAAACTCGTTTAGCTTAATGCTGCGTCAGTGATTGGACCGCAATTTACCTGAAGGACTCTGAGCCAATGGCAAAAACTCAACAAAAGAAGTATCGAATCATAAGAATCGCAGTAAACAGGTGTCCCGAGTCGGTAGCCAATGACCAGGTGATAGTAGCCCGAGTACGTAGAGAATCGTGGAGTCTATCCTAGTGGTCATTGAAACCGCAAATTTTTCCCAGTCCCTATGAATGGGTATCGCTGCTTGACAAAGGCTGTCACGCGAGCTGGTTTGCAGACGTCACGTCCACCCACGAGCAATGCGGTTAAGGGGAACTAGACCCCACCATCTTGGATACGTCCATCTTTTTGCAATAATTCTAAATTAGAACAATTCATCCCAAAATTTTGGCATGCCAAGGCATAAATAATATCTCCCAGACCTTGTTGCAACCACTTATTTACCAATAGGCTCCGGGCTGTGAGCGCCGCGAGAGAATAACTTATTATCAGGGGCATGCATATTTCGCGAAAAGATTCCGACACCAGCTGAAAGTCAAAACAATGTAGCACCGTCTGTGTTCTGTGATTGGGTTAGTTTCTTTCAGGTACATGTCGATTGTGACAACACCAATCACATCAAGTCAGTGCGGAATCAAACGCGTCCTGAGTGGCTCGGTAAAACAAGGCGACGACTTATCTCGCAGACGGCCGCCAATCACAAGGAAGAAACCGCTGGTGCGGGTATACCTTGTTGCAGTCTAGTAGACGTTCAGGTATTTTTTCGCGAAAAATGCCTGCCTCTACTTATTATTTCTCACGGGCGAATACAAATGTCGTGATAATCACACCAGTTCAAGAGTTTTTACTTCAACAAGTAGCCAAAGCTAAGTCCTGTGCCATGCTAAACCAACAAAATTAAGCACGGAAGCTTTATTTCAAGCGGCGTCAAAATTTTTGCAATTAATTGCACGATGGCGACGCCTAATCCCCTTCAAGGTGGATCGGCATCTTTCATCTTCTACTTTATAATTTTTTCTTCAAAACATAATTGAAAAAGTAATTGCTAAAAACCTGGCTCCACAAAAAAAAATTAATTAACAATTTTCTTCTTAAATTAGTTATGTTTAGCCGTTGCTAATTTTGTCACTTCTTCAAGTTTATTATTTTCACGAATTATACTTCAAAAGATAAATACTTTTGACGTCACAAGAACTTCACTTGCACCATTAAATCTGGTGCTTTTTGGCACGGACAGTTTTTAAATTTTCATATTCTGTGAGGTGATTCGTGGAAAGAAACAAAACTAAATAAGTATCCAGGACTGGGGAATGGCTGCCTCTCCACCTTAAACAATGCAGTCATTTGTCGGGGCGCGCACCCGGCGCTCCATTGTTCCCTTGAGGGGGGGGGAAGGGGGTTCGATGGGCTTTAAGGGGAAGGGGCACTGCAGAAACTGCGAGCCGCGTCTTACTGAATAGCGCCTAGTTAGAACGCCCGGCCGCAGCGAACGAGCAAAGGGCTACTAGAACAGCGAGGGAAAGTGGTCTGCGATGGTTTCAAGGGGAAAGAGGGGGGGGTGGTTTGAGTGGCGAGAAGCCACCCCCTTTTGTACAGAGCTGCTGCGCTTCTGTGAAGCTGGCAAAGGTTCGGACTGGAAACAGTAAAGTGCCCTCCTATTCATTCCGCCCCACCGACCCACCCTCCTACAATACTCTATACGCGGAAACGCCCACAATTGTTTCTGTTTCGCTCTTTTTTAAAAAAAAAAGAACCACGTCTCTTTTCTACCGCCTGAAGTTGATTACACTTTGTTGGTTGCTCGTGGCATTTTCCTACAATAAAAAATTTCATTTGAAGCTAAATTTAATTATAATATTTTAATACGCAGAATTTTAAAAAAAAAGCATGTTGGGGAACTTTCAAACAACTAGTCAGTTTTTTTTTGTGGACAATAGCTGAAAAATATCACCTGTATAATCATTTCAGAAAGATTTACCCGTTTGGCCAGTGTCCTTAAGAACTTTTAAGTAAAAGACAGTTATTTGGAAAGTAATATCGAAAGGCGAAAGGTAGGACTAACAGCCGTTGCACTCGAAAGGAAAACATCATAAACTGCGCACTACATTAGCTCTGCATGATGGAAATAAGGATCAAACACAAATAAATAGACAGTAAATGATAAAGTATTAGTTTTATAAACCAACACATGACGCCTTGAAGCCTATTTCTGAGCAGTAGTACTTAAATAAAATATTTTTAAACTGTTTTTAAAATAATTATGGAAGAAAATAATTTTATTAGACCTATTACCGCTTCCATTAGCATGCCGTAAGGCTAGTCGGGGGTAAAATTTGAGCTTAACTAAATTTAATGCTTTTAAAATTCACAAAAAAAAACCTTGCTAATTATGGATTATTATTCAACACCAAACGAGGACGCTGATATTGCTTGTAAAGTGAACTACAAGCTTTTTAATATGTTACATTTCTTAATTATTTTGTTTCTATAATTTCATATCTTTGTTCATAATTTTAAATAAATCCGTTTTTAATTATTGTTGATTGCTTTTAAATCGCATAAATTGAATCATTATTTATTTAATAGTTTTTATAAATTTAAAAATAAATTTTGATTTTAACAATTATAAACTAAGAGCATGAAATTGCGTGACTTACAGTTTTGAATTAACTATTTTGCATGGCCTTTTACGTGAAACTGTTCATTTGTAGAATATCATTCACTTATTAATAAATAATTTGGTTTTCTCAAAATATCAGAAGCCTGAGTTTTTTCAAGATTTTGAGACGAACAAACGTTTGTTGATTTACGGTTTATACACTACAAATAAAGAGTTTTACTACAAAGGCTGCGTACATACAGTTAGTTTAAAACTGAAAGCCACACAATTTTATTCCTTCAATTCATACTAGAATTCAAATATAATTCAGCATTCAAAGTTTTCAATATCATATAAAAAACACTTATTTAATTTATACAACAATTTATTATTAATCAACGACAGTGGAAATATGGAGATATTTAAAAGCATGAGTAAATAAATACACGGACCTGTGGGAGCGAAATGATTTAGGATATAAGCAGATAGATTTGTGTCTCATTATCCGCAGACTTTTGTATACCTCTGTTTATGTATCATGAAGCAGTTCACAAGCAAGCAACCAGACTAGCTTTCAAGTAGCGCGGGTTGTCGCTCACAAACTGTGCAGGCGCACGTACGAAGGTCTACTGTAGTCTACAAACAGCGATTCAAAGATTATGCTTCGCAAAAGGATAAATTACTTGATCGTAGTAAATAAAGAAGCCTGATTACCACCTCCACTTAGATATTTATTGCTTTAAAAAAACTGAAATAATTTTTCGCACGCTAACTAAACTGACGTTTTCATTTCTGATTTTTCACAAAAGTGAAATTGCACTACACAATTATTGTAGTAAGATGTCTGTACAAGTAATACGTGTTGTTGTGCTTATTTGTCGTTTCAACAAATTGAGAATGTTCATTTAAACTGAAACTAGTCAGAATGCGTAGTTTCGTTCAGAGTTGTATTTGCTACAAAACGGGAACAACAAAATTTACTGGTTACTTATTACAATTTAGTTTCAATCTAAATCCAAACCAAACCAACGCGTTTCTATTGTTTTTGAATGGCAAACTGATTTTTTTTAAATTAAATATTAGAGTCAGTCTTATAAACAATCTGAAAAAAATTTTTTGTTAAATTAATTTCCCTGTTTTCGGTAGGGTCTACCACAAATGTCACCAAACTCAGTATACAGCACAATATACATGATTTTCTTGCGTCCGTCTTGTCACGGGTTCTGACGTCAATTACCGCGTAAAGGATTTTTTTGACGTGACAACTTCTAATAAATCGATGAACGCCGGCTGCACGCACGAAAAAGTGTTCCGTTGCGCACATTGTCCCGTTACGCTGTGTCCCGTTACACTCATTGTACGCTTACGCCGCATCTATCTCTCTTCCACTCGATTGGAACAACCATCGGTTTGACTTTTTCGAAGCACATTAAACTTGAAACACTCCCATTCCTTTCCTACTTTTCCTATCATCGTCCTATCCTTAACAGAAAAACACAGATTGGAAGAAGTTAAATAGCAAACATGTATAAAAGTTAAGGTTAAAATAATTTCTTCGTTAATGTAATAAACATATTTGTATTAATGAGTGCAAATAAAAGTAAATTTATCAATTAAATTGTAGATTTCATTTCACTCCTTCTTTGTATCCATACAAAATAGTGATAATTTAATAAACATTATTCAATTTTATTCATAAAAATATGCAATCATTTCATCAATGTTTTGTTATGACGTCACGTTAAACTATTGTCCGTAAACCAACTTTACAGACAAACTATTTTTTTTTATATCTACGATTCAAATGATGTTAGGTGCATATTGTTGGTAAATACAATCAAACCTCTCCCTGCAAAATTTGAATTAAAGTAACCGTCAACCGGTTCACGTTTGTTACATGTTTATTCTCTCCGAATCGGTCACAGCTGGATCCGTTGGATCATTCAATTCTTAACGTGACTCTGAATTATGTAGAAAACGGAAGAATGTATGATGTGAAGATCAGAAGGAACAACTTCGGGAAACTTCCAAATGTGGCACTTAGTCGCCAGATGTTGGGAAACAATAATCTTTCAAAACTGATGCAATCGCAGTTTTTTACAGTAACGCCGGCTAGTATGAATGCTCTACGCATTTTATAAAAACGCGATATTGTATTGTGTAAAGAAAAATTGATTAAAATTTTGGCAATCTCTGAAATAGCTACCGACTGACAAACCAGAAACTTTCTCCGGTAATGGTTCGACAGAGGTGTAATTTGGTAGAAACCATTGCCTTTGCGCAAAGGGGTAAGTTGCGACACTGGTAGCGCAATATGAGTATTTTCTTTCAACGAACTAACAAGACTTTTCAAAACGAATATTCTTGTCCGAATACACTGTCAGTTGGAAAAGAGGCAAAGAAGATTACATGTGGGTTTAATTTTGTGTAGTTTTGAGCTCAAATATTTCTTTGGATAAAAGCCAACCAGCTTGGAAGTAAAAAAGGGAAAAAAATATGTTAAGGCACTTTCACATTTTAACATTTTTATGTATACCAAAAATGTTAATGGAAGTCACAAAACTCCTATTATGACTAGACACCCGTAAAATTCGCGGGTTCATTTCGTGTTATGCTAAAATTCAAATAATTATATCTTAGTGCTGCTTCTGCCATTGGTTCACTGTTAATCTGGAGGACTGAGGGCCAATTAGAGACCCTCACTCATAGAAGTGTCGAATCACAGGCCACCCAGTCGAGACGACTTACAAGTCAGCAGCCAATGAACAGTTGGCATTTGCCCGAGTGTGTAGA
This sequence comes from Bacillus rossius redtenbacheri, assembly GCF_032445375.1. NCBI lineage: Eukaryota > Metazoa > Arthropoda > Insecta > Phasmatodea > Bacillidae > Bacillus > Bacillus rossius. Next base: position 10,646,105 of record NC_086332.1, on the reverse strand, counting down.
GGATATTGGAGTCTATCCTGGAGGTCATTGAACCCGCGAATTTATCGGGTATCTAATTATGACTATTACATCTTAAAGTAGACTGCTCCTTTCTTCCACAGCAGCCCACATCAATCCTACAGACTGTACAAATGTTTGTTCTGAAAACACATGTTTTAGTAAAGTTCGCTCTTCTCAAAATAAAGTTAGAAGACGAGACACGGAAACAGAACAACTCATCCTAACCCGAGTATCTTCATAAATGATTTTTGTAAACAGACACCACTCGGATATCTTGAGCAGTTTTTAAAAAAAAAAAAATTTTTTTTTTTGTTTTTACGGAGCTCTGCACAATGTGTCTGAGCCCAGACTGCCTTGGACTGCCGTATTGCAAACGAACAAATAACTACGGCTTTGCTCACGTCAGTTGAATTTCGGAAAGTCTGTTTGGTCGATCGGTGAGCCAGGTGCTGGAGTCAGGTCTAGGTTCGCCGATGGGTAGAGACCGGAAAAATTCGCGGATTCATTCGGCGATAGGCTAGAAGTCAAACACATACATATTTTTAGATGATATTGCTATTGGCTTTACTATTCTATCTGTAAGAATCTCAACCAATTATAAAACCGTCAACCAAAGAAGGATCGAATCACAGACAAACCAGCTGAGACGAGTCACAAGTCAGCAGCCAATGAACTGGCGTTATTTGCCCAAGTTTATAGGGGAATGTGCAGTGTCTCCTGAAGGCTATTGAAACCGCGAATTTTTCCGGTCCCTACCGATGGGTCTGTGGTCGGAGCCTGCGTTGTAGAATGGCGCGGCGGTATTCGTCGTCAGTGTGCGCCCGTGGTATGGTACAGGAGGGGGGGGGGGGGGGTTGCGACACGAGAGCGCTGTGGCAACTGGCGGCGGAGGCTGGGTCGTGGACCACTTTCCTCGGTCGTGCTGAACACCCCCCTCCAGGGGCACGGAACCTGCCCCGACCCCTCCACGACCACCGGCCATGGGTAGCAGTCACGAACCTCTCCCTTCCCGCCCGTTCCGCGCCCGGACCGGTCGCCGCACGTCGGGAACTAATAACTCTCGACTCCGGAGTGAACCTGCGGATGACGTGAACTGGTTCACACCGAGGTTGCGCAACACGGATTCAACTTAAAGTTCGAAAGGGGGAGGATTGTTTCTTTATTGGCGTGACAACGTCTAATAAATCGATGAACTCCGGCTGCACGCACGAAAAAGGATGACTCATTGTCCCGTTACGCTCATTGTACGCTTGCGCCGCATCTATCTCTCTTTCACTCGATTGGAACAACCATCGATTTGGCTTTTTCGAGGCACATTATGTAAACTTGAAACACTTCCATTCGTTTCCTAATTTTCCTATCATCGTCCTATCCTTAACAGAATAACACAGATTGAAAGAAGTTAAATAGCAAACATGTATAAAAGTTTTAGTTAAAATAATCTATTAGTTAAAGTAATAAACCTTTTTGAATTGAGTGAAAATAAAATTAAATTTATCAATTAAATTGTAGATTTCATTTCACTCCTTCTTTGTATCCATACAATGTAGTGATAATTCAATAAAAATTATTCAATTTTATTCATAAAAGTATGCAATCATTTCATCAATGTTTTGTTATGACGTTGCCACGTTAAACTATCGTCCGTAAACCGACTTTACAGACAACCAATTTTTTTTTACTCTTTCAAACATCCGTTGCGTCTTAAATAAATGAATTTTAAACGTAGGATGTGATTATCATTTTAAAACTTAATTTACAAATTATTTGTCATTCACAAGAAACATCATAAATCGTACCGTTCGTGTCATATTATTTTATTTCTTTTATAACAAAATATTTTATTTAGTAAGTTCCTATAATTCAACGACAAGATGACAATACCAGATTAATTACGGTTTGAATAAAAAACATTGGTTGTCTGTAAAGTCAGTTTACGGACGATAGTTTAACGTGACAACGTCACTACAAAACATTGATGAAATTATTGCATACTTTATGAATAAAATTGAATCATTTTTATTGAATTATCACAATTTTGTATGTATTCAAAGAATGAGTGAAATGAAATCTACAATTTAATTGATAAATTTACTTTTATTTGCACTCATTAATTCAAATATGTTTATTACTTTAACGAAGAAATTATTTTAACTTTAACTTTTAAACATGTTTTCTATTTAACTTCTTCCAATCTGTGTTATTCTGTTAAGGATAGGACGATGATAGGAAAAGTAGGAAACGAATGGGAGTGTTTCAAGTTTAACGTGCCTCGAAAAATTCAAATCGATGGTTGTTCCAATAGAGTGGAAGAGAGATAGTTGCGGCGCAAGCATACGATGAGCGTAACGGGACACAACGTAACGGGGCAATGTGCGTAACGGGACACTTTTTCGTGCGTGCAGCCGGCGTTCATAGATTTATTAGACGTCACGTCAAAATCAAAATAAATTTTTTTAAGTTTTATTAATTTTTTAGAAAGTTTTAAGACATCCACCGAGCACATAATTATTAGATACTGTGAATACAAATTTAAAATAAAATCAAGGTTGCTATACTTTTTTGGGGGGAGGTGGAAGGATTCCTTACTCGACTTTTGCGACATAAATTTATAAATAAATTATTAACCATGACTGTTTATACTTTAACACAAATTACTATGCTTACTTAGCATGTCTTGGCTCGAATGAACCATTTTTTTCAAATAACTTACTAAGTTAGCATAGTCAAAGTTAACTGATGACAATTTTTTGACGCATACGGCATGCAACTATAATTTTTCCCAGAAATATTGTATGTTTGATTTTATTTAGAATTGTTTTCAATAATAGAGTTATTCATTATTGAGTAATATAAAAATTTGTAGTCAACTTTTCTACTAATTTGGTGCAAGGTGTGGATTTTGAAAATTTTGAAAAATGCCTATTACTCATAAATATTTTTTTTATTTAGTTTTTTTATTCTGAACTGTAATTAATTGGCCAGTCAATTGTCTTCAGCTTGATATATATTTCTGGTATATTCTGTTTTTTATACGCAACTATTTATAATCCATGAATGCCTGTGCTTCAAAAAAGATTTATTTTAATATTTCTACAAAATAATATGCTGCAGTTAATTTCATACTTACGAGCGGCACTTATACCTACTTCCCTACATTTATTCAACAAATTTAATAGTTGTGAATCAAATAATATCTCGATAATCACAGAGAGCGTTAGAGTGTGAATTTATTTCCTGAGCATCAAACGTGATGTCATTAAGCCCCAGTGCTGAGTGTAGCGACCTTATAACACCACGATGGTTGAAACTGCACAATTGAGGCTTATGATTCTGCAGTGGATTCCCATTTCCTTCTGTTATTTTAAGGCGAATAAATACAACGCGTATTGGTCGTATTAGCCAAGATTGATAACATAAAATTAATGTCATTAAATAAAATATTTTTCGGGAACTGATACCGGAACTTTCCACGCCTAACGATTACTGGGAAAAAACAGCCTTAGTGACCTCTAGTTTGGTTTGTACTACCCACGTTATCTCGAGCTACGCGCATTATCGACCCATTAGACTACTGTTTGCACGGATAAATTAAAAATTTATACAACATACCTACCGCAGAGCGACCGTAATGGGCCATTAAATATTCATGTTTCAGAATAATGCATGAGCCGTCGTTATCGAACGCACGCTAACTCTAGCTTCTGACAAAAAAAAGAAGACACAAGTGGAAACGCGCAAACTCAGTTAGCCGTTAAATATTAAGTTGACATTTTGAAATTTTAATCCAGAGTTCCTCAATTATTTTTCTAGTTTCTGGGGCATTAACCAAATAAATAATATGATTTCTTTTTTTCTTTTTTCTTGCTGTGTTTTTGCATCGCCGAGCACTTTGTCACAGTTATATCTTTATTTCATATGCTTCATTTAAAAATGCTTACCTACAACGAGTGCCAAGTTACTGCATATCGAATTTTTTAGCCTACTATGACAACTGCTGTATAAAAGTACAAAAATGCGTGGAAAATAGATTTTAAGTGGCGTTACTGACCACGCAAAACTGAAAAGGCTTTGTTCATTTCTGTACGAATATCGTTCTCAAGCAACTAAGCGTGCATACAACTTATGTACCTATTATAATGTCACTGTTATAGTTAGAGACCGGAAAAATTTGCGGATTCATTTCGCAATATGCTAAAATGCAAATAATTGTACTTTTATGCAACTTCTGCTATTGGTTCAATGTTAACCTGGAGGACTATAGGCCAATTATAGACCCTCAGTCAAAGCAATATCGAATCACGAGTCTCCCAGTTGAGACGCCTCATAAGTCAGCAGCCAATGAACAGGTGACGTTTGCCCGAGTATGGACAGGATCGTGGAGTCTATCCTGGAGGTCATTGAATCCGCGAATTTTTCTAGTCCCTAGTTATAGTAGATAAAATTACATAATAAGTGTTTCATTTAGCTTCAGTTTTAGGTTGTAAACAGTGAAAAAATCTGAGAGAAAACGATTTTTTTTGCAGTTAAAAGCTTATTTCTGTTTAATGAAACCATTTTTTTTTTTAAGAGAAAATATTTATGGCCTAACGCAAAAGTTTTGAGCATACGTATTTTGCTTGCGTAAACCATTGCAAGAAAAGCTTAGTGCGCCGACCATCTTGCAGCAATGGAAGACATTCCCGCGATATGATTCCTTACGTCGAAAGTTCAGTTCATCCCAACTTCTCCCAGAATCTTCGTGGAAACTACGCCGTATTTAGACTTTGGAGTTTTTTTTTTTTCCTGTTCCAAACAATAATGAACATAAGAAGAAGGTTCTCGTTAATGTTTTGTTAGTATTCAATTCTCGCCTCTTTTCTAGTTTATGTACTATTTATAACAAGAATGATCTTATTTATAGACTCGTTACAAACTACAATAGACACAACACCAAGTAAAATTAATTTTGAGCAGAGCAATGTTTTGCTTATATGTTTGTAATTTGGTATTTGTGTTTTGTTCTTATTGTCTCATTCAGAGTGTGAGTTTTAACATCCTTGTTTATGTGTTTTGTACTCTCCTGTCTTCTCGTTGTGTTGTGGCGCCTTCGTGTGTGCGGTGCTGGCGGGTTATGTGGCATCTACTTGCGAGTGGTGGCTACCCGCACGGATTGTTCTCCTTGCGGGCGGAGCCCACCTTGCGTAGTGCAGACAAGCTTGCGGTGCCTTGACACGGGCAAGGACTGATTTCTTTGTGTATTTGTGTTTGTGTATGTTCGTGCCCACCTCAAAAGTTGCAAAACTGTTGGTGGGCATGCCACAAATTTAATAAATAAATAAATTTAATAAATAAATATTATTATTTTAGATTCGTGTTCAAATAAAGTGAACACAGTGTTCGTAAACTTACGAAGATAAAACTGGATAATTTGAAACCAGCGTTCTTCGTAACTTAGAGGTGAAATTTTTTAACAGTTCAGGGGTGACCTAAGGTTCTCCTCTCAGACAGCGAAGCCGGCTAGAGTTTACGTCATTACTCATTACGTTTGTTTTACTGCTGACCCTGTGCCACTCGCGTGGCAACGTGCAACTCATTGCGGAGGCAGACACCGAACCGTTACGTTTAAGAAATTTGAATGTATGTTCCTTTGTAAGAAGTAGTTGATTAAAAAAAACAATAGCGGCACACAGAGTACACGATTTTTGATGGATATCTTAGATGATTTTGGCGTTTGGGGTATTAGCTGAATTTTTTTCTGATTTCGTTTTAACCTAACCAAAAAAAAATCAAAGGCGCAATTTTTGTCTGTGCCATAGATTTTTCATAAAAACTCCGGGATAAAGCGAAGCTTCGCCAATAACTCATTATTTATTTAACGAATTTTGAAAGATAAGATTCATAAAAAATCACGCGCACACTGTTACACTGGTGCGATGACATTACAGGTGAAACACAAACTGCGTGAAAAACATATACTGAATCGATCTGTCTGTTGTGGGCTGAGTTGTTGACGCATTTATATTCTCGTAGTTGTAAGCAATTCAAATCTGGCGGTATTATAAAGTTCGACCGACTATCACTATAACGAGCGAAAATTTTTACAATCCCAAACAAACCACGAAGTTTATCGTTTTGCTAATTATTTCACAGTAAACAAAATAATTTTTGAATTCTAAAAATGTTCTCTGTTTGAATAAAAGAAGATCTGTTTTTTTTTTAAGTGAAAACTTCTTTAGCCGCGTTTAGCGATTTTTGGTAGGGGCAAAACTTATTGGTTCGCGTCACCAACATGCTAGTGACGTGTTGCGTCATTCTGGCGAATCGCAGCGGCCTGTGTACATGTATACGCATATATACACTAATACATTGTATATACTCGTCTGTATCATGTGCGTGTTGGACTCTTTTTTGGTTGGGTTAAATCTTGCGAGTTCGCATCACCGACATGCTGTAGTAGCAGTAAGTGAAGTTAATTTGACCACGTGAATACATTACCTAGGTCTGACATTACTGGTAAGTCATAGCTAGGTATTGAATTTTTACGTAATTTTTACATACCACTGACATCTGTTGTGACTAAAAAATTATGTAGGGATAAATGATATCATGCTGATATCGTACTGATATTATATCGAAATCATTTTCTTACGTACATTTGACGTAGAAATGATGTCATGTTACACATTTAAAAACAAAGTTTTAAGTTTTCACTACTGTTGACAGTACCCATGACTAGGGACCGGAAAAATTCGCGGATTCAATGACCTCTAGGATAGCCTCCATTATCATCTGCACTTCTCAAGTAAACACGCGTGTTCATTGGTTACTAAATTGTGAGTCGTCTCCACTGGGTCGATAGTCTCTCATTGGCCCAGAGAGCTCCAGTTAAACCGCGAGCCAATAGCAGAACCAGCAGAATTATACACATGTTTGAATTTCAGCCTATCACGAAATGAATCCTCGAATTTTTTCGGTCTCTGCCCATGACTATTTTTTTTTTTTTTTTTTCGTGGTCTGATATTAGCTAGTTTACTGTGCTTCTTTAAATTTAGTCTCAAGATGTACACAGCCCGAGTAAATAAAAACAAAAAACATGAAACACTTGAATGATTGTGTCCTTCTGGTGAGAGAATCGTGGGCCCTGCGCAGGAGATGTTTCCCCCGCAAGACAGATGTCTTCCTGGTCTTCCCCGTCTCACATCCATCACGTGTCTGTCGGCGACACGTGTAGCCTTTGAAGAGGGAGGGGAGGGGGGTGGTTGTCTGGGAAGGTGTCGAGCTATAAAACACACTACACCTGACAGCTCCAAGATTCTTGTGTGTAAACCTGGCGTTGTTGTCACGTCATCGTCAGTCCGATAGATGGCAGACGGTATGCCCAGTATGAACCAAGTCTATTACTTCTCACCTCGATTGTATGAACAATGTAGCTATCACTATCAGGGGTGGCAAGTGTGTGAAGCTTTTTTTTCTTCAGCTAACTGTTGTGCCCTATTGGTAAGACGCCCAAAAAAATTGAGTAAAGTGAAGGGTTTTTAGTTGTAGAGTTCCAACCTGTTGAAACCACTTTCAGTAACGGGTGTTCAAGCTCACGTGCAAACAACCGAGAAGTATCATCGACCCACAGTAGGCCTATTATTCCTACGGTTTCCTAAAATAAGTAGAAATCATGGACATAGATCCCGGGGGGAGGGGCAGTGGGGCCCGACCCCCCATGGAATCCAAAATCCCCTCTCCGATGGGATCTGCTTCCGCTTGCAAAATCGTAACTGTGAAATGGGAATTATAAACGCTTTCTCGCCAGCCCCCTGGGAATCCTACAGTTTTTCGCCCATAGTGGACATTATGCAACTCCTGCGTGAATCACAGACGTCCTGCCTGCTGTAGATTAAAACATTCTGTTACAATGTTATAAATTGAGGTAAATTCACGGATTATTCAACGAATAATCTAACTGCAATAAACGACGAGTTCTTCGTTATTTGAAATAATTAAATCTTCGCAGAATATACGCCGTATTTTGACTTCCGAGTCGTATGATTTGTTTTAAATAAAGGCAAACACGCACGTGGACAAAATAAGAGTTTACTACTGTACACTTAACCAGTTTTCCAATGTTTTTATAAAATACCAAGAACATTATTTTGGATTCGTATTTAAAAAAAGATGAACTCAGTGACTGTAAATTTAAGAAGATAGCCGTACATTTACGAAGATCCCTGGATGATTTGTAACCAGGCATTCTTCGTAAAGTGAAGATGAAAAATTTCAACAGTGTACTTGAATGAACGTGAAAACTGATGAGCTCAAAAAAAAAAATTGGTTGTCTGTAAAGTCGTTTTACGGACGATAGTTTAACGTGACGTCATAACAAATCATTGATGAAATGATTGCATACTTTTATGAATAAAATTGAATCATTTTTATTTTAATAATAAAAGAATAAATAATTAAAATTATACAAGCAATCAGATTTTTAGAATGCAAGAATAATTAACCTTTATTGCCGAAATTGTTGTTGTAATAAGCAATGAAAACCACATTAACTTTTCACTTCACTTTATAAACAGTCGACGAAACAGTTCACGTTTAAATGACTTGTAATTAATTTTAAAAACTGGCGTTTAGCTATAAAGTTTGAATATAATTATGAACAAGTTTTCATATAAATAATCTGTAATGAAATATCTATCATAAATTATATGAATCACCATAATTTTTTAGTCAAATGTAACATAATCTATTATTACTGCACTCGCCGACAGCGTAACGGAACACAGCGTAACGGAACAATGAGCGTAACGGGACACAGCGTAACGGAACAATGTGCGTAACCGGACACTCTTTCGTGCGTGCAGCCGGCGTTCATCGATTTATTAGACGTTGTCACGTCAAAAAAACTTACAACGCGGTTGCCTCGATAAAACCTACAACATTCTAGTGGCACCTCAATGACAAACACAGGCACTTTGAGTTTAAGTACAGGGTGATTTCAATACATCCGCCTGAAACAATTCGTCGCCACGTACTTCTTACAAAAATCCAGCAACGTCTGATAAACTTAAATACTAACGACATAGTCGAAGCAGGAACTATTAATTCGTGAAACGGAATCGTCAACCAATCAGCAGGGGCAGACATTTTTCGCGAAAATATCTGCACACCTATTAGACTGCAACAAGGTATACCCACACCAGCGGTTTTTTCCTTGTGATTGACGTCCGTCTGCGAGAGAAGTCGTTGCCTTATTTGGCCGAGCCATTCAAGACGCGTTTGCTTCCGCACTGAATTACTGTGATTGGTGTTGTTACAATCGACATGTACCTGGAAGAAACTCACCCAATCACGAAACACAGACGATGCTACAGTGTTTTAACTTTCAGCTGGTCTCTAAATCTTTTCGCGAAATCTGCATGGCCCTACCAATCAGTGGTGAAGGTAAGAACACGCCAGTTTTATCTGCACCGAGCTTACTTCCTCGTTGCTGTCGTTCGATGTCTACATCTTCCTTTAATAATATAAGTTCTTCTGTCGACTGCTTCCAACCCCAATCTTATCCATTATGCAAATCATTCATCCTCAAAAGCACGATTTTCAAAGGCTTTTCCCGTAACCATCGCCATCTCAGCTGGCGGGGAATAAAATCTTCTTTCAATTGTCTAGCGAAGTCGGCGATGAATTCTTGAGTGATTCCTCTCGTGCAAACCCACCAAAACCCACCCTAGATTGCACAGTGTGTGTTCAGAAGTTCTACACTGCCACCCGAACGTAACTGAAATGTGTGCGTGCGAGAATGTAGATATATTATGTGAATGGCTTGAACATAAATGTTGTATGCTGTGTGTAACTAAATTGCAACAAGAGGCGAGTGGAGTGAAGTGCGGGTTCGGCGAGGAGGACGAGATAGGGGACGCACCACAACGCCGAAATACACTAACGCCGAAATACACTAACGCAGAAATACACTAACGCCGAAAAATGTCATTGCAGGACTGCCACAAAGGTTAGGTTAGGTTAGACTAGGTTAGGTTAGACTAGGTTATGTTAGACTAGGTTAGGTTAGACTAGGTTAGGTTAGACTGTTAGGTTAAACTAGGTTAGGTTAGGCTAGGTTAGGTTAGGCTAGGCTAGGATAGGCTACGTTAAGTTAGGTTAGGTATATTACGCTAGGTAAGGTTAGGTAAGGTTAGGTTTGATTGTGGTATTTCGGCGTTAAGGTACATTTAAGAAACACACACAAATTCATTCAGTTGTTATTTCGGCGTTGTTGTACACAGCAGTTTTCTAGCTGTCGGCGTTGTGGTCAATTTTGACATTCGGCGTTATGGTATTTCGGCGTTGCGGTAACGACCCGACGAGATACCCTCCTTTGCAAGAGGCGCGACGAGGAACGAAGGGACTATGAGAGTGCGACCGAGTGGCGCGAGACTGTGTGTAGACAGGCGCGAGGTAAGGGGCGAACCACTGTCGAGCCTAGCTCCAGTGAGGAGTGCGAACTGTGGAACTTGACAGATGATTATTTATTTGTGAACATACATTAAGTGTAGTGTTTTAATTAGTAATGTAAATATTAGTAACAATAAAAATTGTATAAAAATTAGTTGGTCTATCTTTACTGACCTATTTACCACACTCGTGTTATATATATATATAATCTATGTTTTTACCTACCTATATTTTTATCTATCTTTCTACCTGTCACAGATAGGCCTATATAAAAAAAAACGCGTGTATTCGAATGCTACTTTGTGTCAACATTTCAAGACAATCGGTGAATAAACTTTCGGAGATTGAAGATTTTGAAAGGAACGAACATTTACAGTTTTATTTATACAGATGTAAATTCTACCCGTGCTGTTCGCGTAATCCGTGTCCGACTCCGTCTCCTCGTAGAGCGGGCCTCAGCTCGCAAGGCCGGCCGCTGCCCCCTCTGCCTGCTGGCTAACAACACGTCACTTCCGCGGCGCCTGGCCACGCCCTCCCCCCTCCCCTTGACGAGGTGTGGACCGTGTCCGATGCGTAGGGACCGGAAAAATTCGCGGATTCAATGACCTCTAGGATAGCCTCCATTATCCTCTGCACTTCTGAAGTAAACACGCGTGTTCATTGGTTACTAACTTGTGAGGCGTCTCCACTGGGTAGCTTGTGATTCGACGCTTCTATGGTCGATAGTCTCTCATTGGCCCAAAGAGCTCCAGTTAAACTGCGAGCCAATAGCAGAACCAGCAGAATTGTACACATGTTTGAATTTCAGCCTATCACGAAATGAATCCGAGAAATTTTTCCGGTCTCTACCGATGCGGAAATGCCAGCCGAGTGCCACGTCTCCGTGAAGGTGCCAGCGGCAGGTATAGGGCACTCGCGCTCATCTGCACCGATAAAAATTATCATAAGTAGAAGACAGGAAAAATTCCCGAATTCATTTCGCGATAGGCTAAAATGCAAATAGTCATACCTCAGTGCTGCCTCTGCTATTGGCTCACAACTCACCTGGATGACTCTGAGCCAACGAGAAACACCCATACCAAGCTGTATCGAATCACAGGCTGTTACGTTGGGACGTATCACAAGACAGAAGCCAATGAGTGGGTGACATTTGACCGAGTGTACGCAGAACTATGAAGTTCATCCTACAGGTCATTGAACCGACGAATTTTTCCGGTCCCTAATCATAAGATACTACATACTAAGAGGGGTGGTGAGATCATAATGGGCCTTTGAATCATCGAATGAATGAACTAGGTTATGGTTTATTTACTTATCTAAACCTTACTTCAAGGTGTTGCACGTTGAATCAGCTTGTGCTTATGTGTTATTAAGTTGTATATTGACTCAATTTTCGGTGTTACTGCGGCTCTGATCGTAATAAACTAAACAAAGTCCTCCCCCCTGTGAGCCGTAACGATTATGCTATAGCGTAACTGACTTATTATAGACTAAGCAAATACATAAGTGCGACGCATACATTTGATTGCTACTCCACTTGTACCGTTGTAACCAAGGTACGAAGCAAAATCAGGGTTAGTCTATTTACTGCTCTACCACACCCAGAATTTTACCACGTTTGAGAAAATTAGGTTTCAATATTATACCAATAAAGAAATATATTTAGACTACGTGTGTATATATATGTATATATAACCTCGTTGCTTGCACTTTTATTTCAGTAGCCTACCTATTATAAAAAAAATTGTTGTTTAGGGAAAAAAAGGGGGTTGTATGTAAAGTCGGTTTACGCACAATAATTTCATGTGAAAACGTCATAAAAACATTGATGAAAAATTGCATACTTTTTAATTTCTTGTACCATTGTTATTGCATAGGTACTAAAATACAGTAGATTCATACTATAAATATTAGATAATATTTATTTTGTATACATATTTGCTCATATACATAAAAATTAATTTTCAGTTCTTTTCTTGTAATACAATCAACTTGTTTACATAGAATCTCAGTAGTAGTGCTTGATTACAATTCATATTGCACAAATAATTACTTGAAATTGATATATTTATAGCATGTTTACCAAGCCCGCCTTAACCTGTTTGATATTATAGAAGATTTCTCGCACGGTGGTTGGTCGGTTCTTGCACGATCGGATCAGGCGGAACATGACAATGAGTGATGCTTTTTCGTGCGTGCAGCCGGCGTTCATCGATTTATAAGACGTTATCACCTCACAAATAAAATCTCTTTTTTAACAGCAAGTTGTACACGAATTTAGAAACTTAGGCTGTCTTTGAATATCTTAAAGTGTATTCGGGTGATTTTTTTTTTTTATGTCTTCGTGCGTCTTCAGTAAGGAAACTGCCCTCGTATCCCGCATGTCTGTGCTGAGGGTTTATCCCTGTGTCTGTGAACTATTTACCTGTGCCCAACTTGGCGTAGTTCTGAGCTAGCTTTAAGGTAAGAGAGTTAGTTGTTCATGGCGCCAATCGCTGCCATGACTGTCTAATCCCCTCTCACAGCACACGATGCAAGCTGCATGGCTAAGCTCAGCATGACTAGGCGTGTAGGCTTCGGCCTGAGACGCATCTAGGTCCCTCCCTAACCCGGACCTCTCCTACAAATACACTTAGTTTTTGGGGGGACGCACCACAACGCCGAAATACCACAACGCCGAAATGCTAATTTGACCACAACGCCGACAGCTAGAAAACTGCTGTGTACCACAACGCCGAATTACCACAACGCCGAAATACACTAACGCCGAAATACACTAACGCCGAAAAATGTAATTACAGGACTGCCAAAAAGGTTAGGTTAGGTTACACTAGGTTAGGATAGACTAGGTTAGGTTAGAATAGGTTAGGTTAGACTAGGTTAGGTTAGGCTAGGTTAGGTTACGCTAGGCTAGGATAGGCTAGGTTAAGTTACGTTATATTACGCTAGGTTAGGTTAGGTTTGATTGTGGTATTTCGGGGTTAAGGTACATTTAAGAAACACACAAATTCATTCAGTTGTTATTTCGGCGTTGTGGTACACAGCAGTTTTCCAGCTGTCGGCGTTGTGGTCAATTTTGACATTCGGCGTTATGGTATTTCGGCGTTGTGGTAACGACCCTGTTTTTTGGTAAGGGTAAGGAAAAAAAACTAGTATTTAATTGTAGTGGCAGGGAGTCGAGCGCAGCCTCAACAGCGGACCACGCCCCAGCGCGACCAGCAACAAAGACTTCCAGAGGGGGTCCCACCTCAAGGTCGCGCGACGGCCGCGTGACGTCACCAGCAGGCGTGGTGATCGGGCGGGGGAGGGGAGGAGGCGGGCGGGGCTCCGGGTCTGCCCGCGCCGCGCGGAACCGCTACGGCCAGCGAGAACACGACCTCAAGGTCGACGCCGGCTCCCTCGAACCAGGAGTCGCGAGGTGGGCGGTGAACATGTTCTCAGTAAAATACCAGTTCGCCCCGAAGTGAGATCCCACGTTGTACCTACTTACTCACCATCGGAACTAACCAAGGAAACACTCTGAAGTAAAATAATTCCTACCTACTAACTAATATCAACAAATTAAATCAGAGAACAATTAAAAAATCTTTAAATTTTTAGGTGGTTGCTACTTTTTCCTACAAATTTACATATAAATAAAAAGAAACAACACGTAATTTAGGTTCACACCTCATGAATACACCAATACTCCCCCAGGCATATAAACCCGTTAGGGTGTAGGAGAAAGATCGATCTTTTACACGCCTGGCACTGTTGCCAGTGCCCAACATGGGTTCCGAGAACCGGGTAAATAGATTCGCCATTTCCAATCGCGGCATGTTACTGGTGAGCGCACGGGTCGAGAGGTTGAGGAGACCCGTCCCAACTTCGGCCCCACCGACCCGCCCCCAGCTCCGCCGTGAACCCCCAGACCACCTGCAGAGCTAGTCCCCTCTGTGGAACCATGCCTCTCACATCCCTGGGACCCCTAGGTCGCCCAGTTGCTCGTGATCCAGCCGAGGCCTATCCAACCTCTACTAGCTCAGCAGGCTTCCACTCGTCAACAGGGCGGGGACCCCTCGGAGTGTTTGTTCTCCAAGCGTAGGAGGACCACTACCACCACTTCCTACCCCAATCCTGATCCTGAGCCATTAGAGGAAATATCAGCAGAGAACAATTACAGTCAAGGATCAGTCCCAAGGCACCCTTCATTTTCAGGTATAGTGCTTTCCCGGACAGCGTCACTGCAATCGAGCCCCCCTGAATCAGGACATGGATGTCCTTGGGTACTTCAATATCAGCATGTCTCCCGCCCGAAGGTTACAGCTGTGCCAAAGCCCGGGTAGTTAATACCAGACCAAAGACTTCCTTAATTACCGACTCTTAGAATATCCCCCGCCCAAAGGGTTTAAAAAAAAAAGAAACAACAGTTAGAAGTAAAATAATTCCACCAAATAACTAACGTTTACAATGGAATAGATAACCTACTGACAAAATAACACGAAACGTTGATAACTGTGCGTTTCAGCATGTGTAAAATTTTTCTAGCTACAACTAGTTGAGAATTTTGAACTACGCTGAGCATTATTTATTTTCGTAAGGTGTTTTTATAGTAATTCCAAATTATTTGGTGGCGTGAAAAACATTTGTAAAGGTAACCTATATCCTCATTTTTGTTTGACTTTGTAAATTTTAACCTCTCTTGCGTTGATTGCAGCAAACGAAATGAAATTTTGACTGTATTTTGGGTTAATAATACTACAAACATGAAACCTTAAGAGAAAAAAAATATTGTCCTGTAATGAACAATGAACTTTCATAGAATACACCACTTAACCTGCTTAACTCACTTGAAAATATTTTACATGCCCCTCCCTCCTTTTTGAACCCTTTTATATCAACGACCCCTTGACCAATTTATCTCATATACGAACTTTAAAATTCTATTGGCCCTACATGCCTACCAACCAAATTTTATGAAGATTTAATCAACGTTTTCGCACAAAGTTGATTAGGAGACCTCGTTTCGGTAGAGTGACTACAAAAAACTCGCTTGCTTTAAATTAACAATCATTTATAATAATCTGGATGTTAAACTAGCTACAGCTCCGAGAAGCATTTCTGATATGTATGTAACAATAAACTATAATCGATATATGGGTGCAAAAAAAAGGTACGATTCTTTTCCGTTATGATTTCTGGATAAGTTTGAACTCACTATTATAAGTATTCACATATTAGCATAAAATATTATCTCCGTTAAAAATTCAATCAAACATTTTATATTTATTCTCATAAGTATCTCTTACTTACTTTTTTTATCTAATACTAGCCGTGTGCCAAATATGAAAGTATTTTATTCACATTTTTGACGAGGTACAAAAAAACAGAAGCTTAATCATCAATTTCGTACATATAACTTTGAGAATGACAAACTGCCATAGCAACTTCCATCCCCTATTTAACCCCTGAGGGGATGAATTTTAAAATAATGTTTTCTCAGTGCTCACATAGCCTACGTTTTATAAGGAACTTCTACGCAAAATTGCATGCTTATAGACCCACCGGTTTAAACTGTGCATTGTCTGTCGATCAGAGTCCGATTTTTGGTAAGTAGATATTTTTTTCTTGAAAAAGAATTCCACAGAAACTATTACTTCAGAATATACCATAAATCACCCGAATTAATATAGGCCTACATTTTTTCTACACTTTTGCCTAGTAAAACTTCAATACTGGTGAAGTTGATGAATCAGTCAGTAAAAATATTTCCTAGCAAAATTTAATTAGTTTCCTATCCAAATTTACTTTGTATGACAGAAGATTTATCTGGCGAAGATGGCCAAAACGTCATCAGGCGTCTCTTGAGAAAAACAAACAACCGATGTGTCGATCGCAGCAACTCGCCATTGTGCTTCCTCGTCACCAAAAATGCATTATCTACAGAGTGGGTGTCTGCACAAAAGCTGAGTTACTTCATCAAAATGTGAGCAAAACTAACCGCAACTGTACAACGGCTAATGGCAAAGGTTTGTTCATAAGTTTGAAAGGAACTCACTCGCTAGGAAGAATCGTAATCGTAAATTTCCATCATGAAGTAAGTAATTGTTAAACAAATGTGTTAACAACACATCAGGAATGAACTAGCGTCAAACGTCATTATAACAAATAAAGATTGTTACTCAGGTGGTGTCTTAATGACAGCTGTGTGTGCGACAAAAAAAAAATTTTTTGTACTTTTTCAAGGATAGTCCTTGGAAACTCAGTTGCCAACGATATTACTTGTAAAATTGCAAGGCAGAGATGTGTAACTTATGAAATTTTACAAAACTCTGCCTTGAAGTTTTAAAAGTGATATCGTTGGCAACTCGGTTCCCAAGAATTTTCCTTGTAAAAAGAACAAAACATTTTTATAATTGTAAGAACATATTCCTTACAGAAAATTGTAATTTGTGGTTTTTCTCTGTGCCAGTGATTAGTTTTAGTTATAAGTGTATCAGAATTATGATATGTTACTCTATGGCGGGCATTTCAAATGGTAACTAGGGACAACAAATGGAATAGAAGTGAACTTTTGGCTGTGACATACTCAAAAAGTAAAAAGTTGAAGATTTTGTTATATGGCAACAATATAGTCCTTGCTGTTTATGTGCTGTTTAAAAGCATGAAAAGAGGATTACTGCGCTTAAAGGCGATCATCGCATTTATCATTCCGCCTCACTAACACAAACACATCCCTGACAGCATAGAGTATCAGTTGGACGCGGCAAAGGTGTTTGAAAAATCTTCTTCGGCGTGAAATCTTCCTTCAAATTCTATAGCCTTTAAAAAAAAGGGGGTTTGTCTGTGAAGTCGGTTTACGGACGATAATTTTACGTGATAACGTCATAATAAAACATTGATGAAAAATTGCATGCTTTTTAATTTTCAAATATTATTTACAGTTTTTGCAATCCATTCCATCATCGCTCCGTTAGCATCTCATCAGCTTCCATCGTCTCTGAAGCTCTATGTCGACGAGACGCTGGGCCCAGTCCATTTCATTCCATTCCATTCCCACCGTGTTCCTTGGAGGAGTTGCCTGGCTGGAGCGTTTTTGTGTGTTAGAGTGCTACAGTCGGTGTTCTGCAACTCTTAAATTTGACGGTGAAAGTGGTACAAGTGGTATCCATTCCCAAAACGTCACTCGCGAATAACCTCATGATGTTTGTTTACGAACACCGACAACCACATGAAGTTATTTGCACACACGTTTGACCGAGAAACAGTGGCACAATGATACGTAGGCCACTAGGACATATTTTAAAAAACTTTCAAATGTGAGTCAAGTGACAGGGCATAGTCCAAACCAAATCTCAAACTACGAAAAGACAGATCATAGTGTTGCAATAATGCAATAAAATTTCTAATTTTGTATATAACAGAATTTGAACCTTTTTTCATGAGTTTTTATAAAGAGTTTATCAAAAGAAATGGAATTTTAAAAAATGAGCAGTTGTCTCACTTGGAATTAGTAGAGACCGGCAAAATTCGCGAATTCATTTCGTGATAGGCTAAAATACAAATAGTTATACCTCAGTGCTGCCTCTGCTAATGGCTCACAACTCACCTGGATGACTCTGGGCCAATGAGAAACACTCAACCTAAGTTGTATCGAATCACAGGCTGCTACGTTGGGACGTTTCACAAGACAGCAGCCAATGAGTGTGTGACATTTGACCGAGTGTAGGTACGTAGAACTATGGAGTTCATCCTACAGGTCATTGAACCCGCGAACCTCTGGATCCGCCACTGTCTGGCGTAGATGCATGCAAGCTACGGGGTCATTGAACTCTGCCGTGGCCAGCCCAGCCGCGCTGAAAAGTTCGGACGACGGCGCCGAGTACCCACGCACGTAACGGTCTCCGTCAGACTTGTCCTCGCAGACCTTTCTTTACGTCTACGGTCGCCTCGTTACCTCGGGCGAAACGTCTCACGCGGGCAGTAAAGTTGCGAGACGAATGGCTCGCGGTCTTCGCGTGGCGCATGTCACGTCTGGACGGACACGGAACCTGTTTGTTTCCGTCTTGCGTCGTTGACATTCACCTCCGGAGTATGCAGCGGTCGCGCTCTCTGACATTTCGCTGCAGGCTTTTTATGTTAGAATGACCTTTAAATTAACATTACGACCTTTTTCCCTACCTAACATTGCAACCTTCCAAAAATTATGGTGGAGATCTTCACACGATAAACCTGAACATCATAACTAGGGCCATGCATATTTCACGTAAAGATTCCGAGATTAGTTATAAGTTAAAACACTGTAGCATCGTCTGTGTTTCGTGATTGGGTGGATTTATTTCAGGTACATGTCGATTGTTACAACACCAATCGCAGTAATTAAGTGCGGAAACAAACGCGTCCTGAGTGGCTCGGTCAAACAAGGCAACGACTTCTCTCGCAGACGGCCGCCAATCACAAGGAAGAAACCTATGCTGCGGGTATACCTTGTTGCAGTCTAATAGGCGTTAAGATTTATTCGCGAAAACTGCCTGCCCCTAATCATAACCATAAAAGTATGAATTTGGTAATTGTTTTTATTTATATTTGAAAATTTCGTTTCATATCAAACCATAACATCAAATTCAAACTAAAAAAACATTTCTCAAGCTTTTAGCAAATACAATCAGTATGAACAGAACATCTGTCTACATATAGTACCGCAATTGTGGTGGCAAAAATAGTTTTCTTTTGTCTAAATTAACTTTTTATTAATCGTTATACGGATTTATGGGCAAAAAATAAACCTCTAGTGCCTTAAATTACTTCAAACGAAGTGACTTATATTTGACACCACATATTATCAGCTGAAGATGAATTCCGTATTCACATTTGCAGTCCATTCCCTAGGTTTCTCTATTGCAACATGTGTAACATAACGTCAGCGTATGTCTGTGGAATGAAATCAGTCTTCCCCGTTGAGAGGACCATTCAAAGGATGTGCCTCGCAAGACCAGAGCGTATCACGGAGTGCGCAAGCAGCTTCTTGCTTCTTGAGTCGCACCTGTGTTTTTGTACCATGTGCGTCTCTGCCTGAGGACGGGAGCAGATAGCAGTTCCCGAAACGTCGCTTGTTTCTGTTTTGGAAAACTATTGTGTTTATTTCGTCTTTTCGTTTTGTCGTGTTTTTGTCTCGTTTCAACTGTTGTGGTGAATTTTTTTTTTGGGTTCAATTTTTTGTGCTGTCATCATTTGTGGGTTTTTTTCGTTCGCTTCTGTTTTGGAAAACTATTGTGTTTGTTTCGACTTTTCGTTTTGCCATGTTTTTGTCTCGTTTCAACTGTTGTGCTGAATTTTTTTGGGTTCAATATTTTTGTGCTGTCATCATTTGTGGTTTTTTTTTCGTTCTCTTAGTTCATTTTTCTTTGTTTTTCTTTGTTTGTTGACCATATTCCTGTTTTGGAATATTATGTAGTGTTTATATCCTGTTTATAACAGAAATGTTTTGCTTAATTTGTGTTTTTGTCTTTTGGGTTTTTTGTAGTTTTCTTCTACAGACATACATGTGCTTAGCAATGGCGTATGTCCAAAAGCTTACATCAAGTCATGCACTCCCATTGCACAAATCTTTCAAAGATAATAGCTTATGTTTGTGTCCCCGTAGACAGAGCCGTCGGTTGTCGGTACCCGCGGTAAAGGTAGGCCCTGCTTACAGAGACATACACACACGGTGTGCAGAGCTTCAGATGAAACCACGCCACTTGAAAACTGCTCAAGATATCAGAGTGGTGTCTGCTTACGGAAACCATTTGAGAATAAGCTGAGGTCAGATGAGTAGTTCCGTCTCCGTGTTTCGTTTTTGATGTAACAACGTCTAATAAATCCATGAACACCGGCTGCACGCACGAAAAAGTATCCCGTTACGCTGTGTCCTGTTACGCTCATTGTTCTGTTGCGCTGTGTTCCGTTACGTTGTGTCCCGTTACGCTCATTGTTCCGTTATGCTGTGTTCCGTTACGCTGTCGGCGAGTGCAGTAATAATAGGTTATGTTACAATTGACTAAAAAATTATAGTGATTGATGATAGATTAATGATTACAGTTTATTTATATGAAAACTTGTTCATAATTATATTTAAACTTTATAGCTAAACGCCAGTTTTTAAAACTAATTACAAGTCATCTACACGTGAACTGTTTCGTCGACTGTTCATAAAGTGAAGTGAAAAGTTAACGTGGTTTTCATTGCTTATTACAAAAACAATTTCGGCAATAAAGGTTAATAATACCTGCATTTTAAAAATCTGATTACTAGTATGTAAAATTTAAAGTATTTATGATTTTATCGTTAAAATTAAAATGATTCAATTTTATTCATAAAAGTATGCAATCATTTCACCAATGTTTTGTTATGACGTTGTCACGTTAAACTATCGTCCGTAACCCGACTTTACGGACAAACAATTTTTTTTTTTGTTGGTATGAATCTCCGAATAGAGATGCCTGAAAGCACTCAAGGGACTTGCAATACACCTTTATCTTCATTTCTCCGCCATGAAATGTTATGGTTACCACTACAATCCCATAGTTGTCCTGTGTTCGACGAGATGAAGACTGCGCGCCAGTCCACAGAGGCGACACCGCGCTACAAGCACCAGCGAGCGTCGCACCTATCGTCCCGCCTCAGCAGCACGGACGCACATGACTAGGCGGGCGCCTGTCGCCCCAGCTCCGCGGCTGAAGTGGGAAGTTGCGAGGGATCCCTGAAAGCTTTCAGCGCCGCTCCGTGGGTGTGTCTTGGAGGTGGGGCGGCGCGCACATTACGTCGCGCGGCATCGCTCCCTGATGACTTCAGCCAACTTCGCGCCGCGGCATTGCAGCGCCACTCCGTGTCACTTGAGAGAACTTGCCGCCACACGCCCGGCTGTTCTCTTCTTCAAGAAATAAATTGCAATTGCGATTATCTTTAAAAGATTTGTGCAATGGGAGCGCATGACTTGATGTAAGTTTTTGGACATACGCCATTGCTAAGAACTTTTTCTGTTGAAGAAAAACTAATAAATAAAATAAATAAAAATACACAAGAAAGACAAAAAACACGCAAAATTAAGCAAACAATTGCTGTTGTCAACAAGAATATAAACACCACAAAATATTCCGAAACAGAAATATGGTCAACAAACAAAGAAAAAACAAAGAAAAAAGTACTAAGTGAACAAAAAAAACACAGATGATGACAACACAAAAATATTGAAACCAAAATAATTCAGCACAACAGTTGAAACGAGACAAAAACACGACAAAACGAAAAGACAAAAAAATACAATAGCTTTACCAAAAATTTATTTTATTTATTAGTTTTTCTTCAACAGAAAAAGTTCTTAGCAATGGCGTATGTCCAAAAACTTACATCAAGTCTTGAAATTGCGAACCTAGAAATTATATTAAGAAAATACACAGATTGCAATTTTACAACTAAAATTTAGAATTTTAGCGATAAGTTCACCGCGATAACTATGCCAAAAATTTAAAAAAACACTTTTTTTTCTACTTTACGATTAATCAGACAGAATATAGGATCACTTATTTTAATTATTACAGATATAACAGTGCACAGTAGAGAAATCAAAGTAGTGCTGGGTCTCCCATTATGTATCTCTTTTGATCCTAATAGCTTTTTTTTCTTTTCTAACTTTTAATATTCCTAAAACAGTACATTTCCTTTCTACGCCATGTTCCTAACCTACGAGAATCATCCCGACACTTTCCTCATAATTAGTAAGACGTCAAACTTTTAAAACTCGACACATCGCCAAAATAAATTACATTTACAATAATATATGCGATATTTATAATAATCACGAGTGAATCTACTTTTAACAATGAGAGGAGGGAAAATGATAATGTGTGTTAATAATCCTTGTAGCCATTTTCACTTTTCTAAAATACAGTATAAAAACGAAAAAAAGTAATCATATATACTCATTCGACCTTAGCGTATTCTCAAATGGTTTCCGTAAGCAGACACCACTCTGATATCTTGAGCAGTTTTCAAATCGCGTGGCCGCCAATCACAAGAAAATTGTGGCGCAGGCATACTTTATTGCAGCATAACGAGCGCTCTGATTACTCCGCGAAAACAATACATGGCCCTTATTCAGTTTTCGACGTTTCCCACCGGGCCAAGTCTCTCACAGGGATAGGCTAGTGGTGCGAATGGTAACCACCAGGTGTGAGCATGGGCCTAGATCCCAAGGAGGAGGGAACAGGGTCCCGAGCGCCTGGTATCAAAATTTCCCCTTTCTGACGACTTGCTAAATAGTAAATGTGAAATTGAAATGATTAATACTATCCCTAGGGACTGGAAAAATTCGCGGTTTCAATGACCACTAAGGATAGACTCCACGATTCTCTATGTACTCGGGCAACTATCACCTGGTCATTGGCTACCGACTCGGGACACCTGTTTACTGCGATTCTTATGATTAGAGACTGGAAAAATTCGTGCTTTCGATGACCTCTAGGATAGACTCCACAACCCTCAGGCAAATGCCACTTGCTCTTTGGCTATTGACTCGTGACACTTGTCAACTGGGACTCTTGCGATTCGATACTTTTTTGGTTGAAGGTTTCCCATTGACTAAAAGTCCTTCAGATAAACTGTAAGCCAATCACAGAAGCAATACAAATGTACAGTTGTTTGGATTCTAGCATATTTTGAAATGAATCCGCGAATTTTTCCGGTTTTCTACATATGATTCGATACTTCTTTTGTGGTGTGTTTGCTCAGAGTCCTTCAGGTAAATTGCGGTCCAATCACTGACGCAGCATTAAGCTAAACGAGTTTGGGTTCCAGCCTGTCTCGAAAGGAATCCGCGAATTTTTCCGGTCTCTGTGACTATCCCGTGGGCTGGGATTCCTACAGATTATCGTCCATGTGCGTGAGTAATGCCGACACGTGTTGTTTCGGGAGCGGTAAAAACCGCGCTCGTAAAGCTGGGTCGGTTCGGGAAATACGCGGTCGGACCGCGATAAATGTCAAGGTGTGCCACTGGTGACTCAGCAAAAATGCCCGGTTATGGAGGAGGGGGAGGGGTCGCCGCTTCGTCACGTCCCGGGTTCAGGCATCCCACACGGTCTCTCATTCCACCACAGACTTTGTTGACGCTGGGCCTTCCCGAAAATCTCCGGTAACGTACTTGAACTTCTAACAGATTGCCGTTATTAATAAGTTATGACAATTAATGGGAAGAACCAGGGTAGTTAGAGAAGATGAGTGATGCAATGAGAATAACTCACTGACGGAATGGATGGGACCGGGGGGAAAAGGAGTACCCCGAGAAAACACAGCGACTAACGGTAACTTCCACCACGTTTACCAACTGTGAAACGGTCTAGGTTCGACCTTCCCTTCCGAGTGATCTGAGTTCTCGACCACGTTTTACTTATAGTTGGTGTTTTGCGATATGTTTTACAGACAAGTAGGTTTACAAATTCCCATTGCAAATCAATACATGCTACAATTTCAGTAGATTTATATATTTGTGGATAATTTTAATTACATTTATTAAAAAATTAATAGCTTTTTAACAACGAAATTAATCACAATACAAAACCATAAGTTGTAGGTTCAAATTTTTACTCACATCACGCCATGTACCTCGCCCAATGCTAGAGGCAGTCACTTCCGGTGAGTAGACGTTTCGGGTACGCGGGTGTGCCAGGCGCCGCTGCGGGTAGACGGGTGTACCATGCGAAACTGCGGGTACGCGGGTGTACCGGGCGAAACTGCGGGTACGCGGGTGTACCAGGCGCCGCAGCCCGGCGCGACTTGGAAGAGGAGGAGGAGTAACCTGCACCTAAGGCAAGGTCGTTCCCTTGGCTGCAGAGTCGGTGAGAACACAGATGTACAGCGACTGCAATCCTACTTCCGAACTGTCTCCAGAAAACACCAAGATGGTTCCTCGCTACAGACTCCTTTCTAAATATATTAAATATTTTGCATCAATATTTTTTTTTTATGAATTTCAAATTTTCATACAAAAACCATTATTTTTTATATAAAAGAATGTTGTTAATTTAAAAAGTGTCAAAATATTGGTATTTATATTTCCAGTTTAATTTGACCTTAAATATGAACTAATAGCTGGTTATCATGTGCATACTGTTTTTAAATTGACCTTTCGTAAAAGCCTTTGTTGTAAAACTATTTTTTTTAACTTTTAAATAAATCATATAATAAGTTACCTAAATAAAAGCATGCTGAGATTGTTATGGTGTTCTAAATACTAGATTTTTATTGAGTTGTGTATGACATAGCACAAAAGAATCTTTTTTTCGAAAATCAAAGCTGTACTGGTCCTTGCAAGAAGCCATGGCTGTATGATGTTCTGGCCAATCAGGAATCTGCTGAGTGGAATCTCAGTTCATATAGTCATCTGGAATACTGAATCCAGCAACTATCATCTCCCCATTTAGAAATTCAAATGTTGATTGTAGACCTTACTAGCCAAATTATTGACTACTTCTTGGAGTTTGGTTTTTGTACGTTAATACCACGTCCGATGAAATAATTATGTTCCCGACGTTTAGGTCAAATATAAATATTTTCCAGGAGAAAAGGCATTTAGCTATTAATCGTCATTGAGAATGGCTGCAATATGGCCAGCCGAAATGTCGAAAGCATTAAATCAATAAGCATTTGCACCAGAAATTTTAGCTAGTTAATTTTTTATGAGGAAATCATATTTTTGGCTCCACAAATCGGCGGAATTCATTGTTTTGTGATACGTCTTAACGATGTGTGTTAAAACATGAAAATTTTGTCTAATATAATACTAATCAACAGGAATAGTTTTCGTTGGCACATTTCATTATTCCCTCAAATGGCTGCGAGTATAATAGTAGGTAAGTGGCAACTGCATGTAGTTTAAATCGTTGGCGTGTTCGTATGATTTTTGAATTGTTTTTGATGCATTTAGCGTTGGTGTCACTGAACCCATTCTGAAAATTTAAAACCTATAGGATGCTTTAAGTGAAATGGTATTACGTCCATTTTATAGCACATTTCTACAAGTTATATCACACTGATCATTAATTACCAGCAATAATTATTTTTGTCCTAAATTAGGTACTGTAAAAAAATCATCTTTGATATTAATTAAACTGAATATTATGTTCGAGTCCCGTGATTAAGCTATAATTCAAACGCACCGTACAATTAAGAATTTCGTAAGCAAGAAGAAAAGAAGAAAAAATAAGCTGTAAATAATTATTACGCAGTTGATTACCGCCCTCTGTAAATTACGTGTAAAAAGAGGATGTGCTCTTTAATCATTACAGATTTGTAGCCAGCAAAGCGAGCGTGGAGGTTAATATGGAAATAATTTGAGGAGCGCCAGTTGGTAATGCGATCCCGCGCTGCGCCGCTTCCACGCAGGAAGGCCTAACGCGTTCTTCATTAGGGGCGGCGGCTGCAGTCGGCGGCGACGTTGGGTCCAGAAGGCCCGCGGCCAGAGAAGCAGGACGTCACGTCGTTCGGGCTGTAATTAAAAAACACCCCCCTGCGACCCCGCCCAACAGAAATTACATTAACGCCGACCCCGGCTGGCGAGATCCAACTTCGAGTGAATCCTACTTTTTTTTTTTTTGTATTTCTTTTACTTCTCCTTTCAGCTCACTTCCAGCTGCTGGTGTGAGAAAATTTCTCGACCGTTGGGAAAAGGAAGGGGAGGAGAGCGGGCAAACACTCTTACTTATTCATTTTCCTTTCTTGGTCTCTCGAACGCCCCCTTTTCTTTCCCCCCATCACTATATACTTACGTCTCACGCGCACCGGAACAAATTGGTATCATTCAGGTCTTTCTTCCCCGACGTAGGAACTGGTTGTTAAATAATCGAACTCATAGATGAGTTCAAGTCAAATCCTAATACTGGTTATAATGGGACTTCTGGCGTGAAGAGAAGGAAGTCAAAGTGAAACTCATTCCTTTAATTCTTAAAATTAAAAATAAAATCCAGCCTCCCATCTATAAACAGTTACAAAGCGAAAGCAGTGAACGATTACTAATGTTGAACTCGAAATAAAAAATATCTCACATTTCAATAAACTTATTTTTGATTTTGTTTGAGCGTTTGAGAAGCTTTCTGAAAGATTCGAATATAATTTTTTTTTTCTTTTTCGATTCATATATGAAGCAAATATTTTGTGTGTAACTGAAAAGTTTCCAACGTCCTGCGTTTGATGCGTGATGCTGACGTCACACTAGCCTGGCGGGCACGATGCGACTGACGCGAAACGAATTAAATTAATTAAATAGAATTGATTAAAATCACATTTGATATATTGTGACGCCCCAAGGCATAATTCGCGGGGTTTACAAACCTTCGGATTAGAAAGATATTCCATTTACAACGCGTTCTGCGACGGTACGTTAGTTTATATATATATATATATATATATTTATATATATATATATATATATATATATATATATATATATATATATATATTCTATTTGAAATTGTGGCTGGACGAAGTAAAAGTGCACATCACCTCTAGGTGGAAACTTAATTTCAGTGTGGACCAGTGTACTTGAAGTCTGCTCAATGTGCGAAGAAAGAAGCTAACATGGCACCACGAAGCTTTCACCATCTGGGCAATGTCTTTAAAGTTATATAAGCTTTTCAATGCTTTTAAAATTTCACATTGTTTATAAATATACTTTTTTTTTTTAAGAAAAAAATAACATTTCGAGGTTCATAAAAATGTTGCTCGTTAAGAAATAAAAAATATTAATGAGATGATCGAAAACTGAACAAATGTAAGTAACGATTTCTTATCGCCTGTATAGATTCTAAAGGACAATACTTAATTATGTATTAGAGGTAGTCACAAACGCCGATAATGTGAATGCGAATCAGCAAATCCAGAAGAAATATGATGGCATAAATAAGATTTATGGTGTTTTCAGTTTCAAGTAGGTAATTTAATGTCCTTCGCTTTTTATCAAGTTATTTGCATGTTTAAAAGATGACTCTTACGGCTGAGACACTTTCATTACAACGAATTGACGTAAGCAGAACAGACACTTCACTTAACGTGCACTCTAGTAAACGTCTGCTATCAAGCGTTTGTAACGTGGCACTTATTTATACGACACCGTGACGCAAACTTAACTGTCGTTCTGTCTTCCGCCAGCGAGCGTTTTAAGATAAACGATTTAGGGAACATAATTTATGGAAGGAGGAAGTGATAAAAGGTTCTCAAGTCTACATCAATTTGCGTTAGCAAGGGAAACATTCAGTGTCGCAGAGTTCGTGTTTTAGGACTCTGGATAAAAGAGATTAGAAGCTGTTTAACTACGCAACGTCAGAAATAACTACAGAGAAGTCTGAATAAGGAACGTGGCCCGCCTACTAGGGGAGTATTTTGTTAGTGAGGCGGGATGATAAGTGCGACGCTCACCAGCGATTCCAGCGTGGTATCGCCTCTAAGCGCAAGGCTGAGAACTGGCACGCAGTCTTCTCGTTTTGCATAGAAACTGTGAGATGTTAGCTGTTGCCGTAACATTATTTGAAAAAGCAATGAAAATAAAGGCGTAGGTACTTTAAAGAATCTGTACCGGGTAATTCATGCTGAAAAGTCTTTTTTTTTACATTTTCACTCTTCTAAAAAATACAGTTTAAAAATCAAATTCGGAAACAGGACTACTCATACACCGTCAGCGTATTCTTAAATGCTTTTCGAAAACAGACACCACTCGTATATCTTGAGCGATGATTTTTGAATCACGTGGTTTTATCTGAAGCTCTAAACACTGTATGTGTGTCCAGGTAGGCGGGACCCTTAAACTAAAAGTAACGATGACGAAGAAAATATTTTTAGGGCGTCTACTCCAGAAAAAAAAACTTATGATCAAAAAATCATCAAATATTATTCTACAATCAAGTATGGGAGAATTGTTTGTACTGAAGTAGACTTTGTAACTCCTACAGTGTTTTGCAACCTTGGGAAAACGTAAACATCGAAGCATAAGTTTTACTTATCCATAGACATGAAGAAAGGTTTAAAAAAAATAGGGGGAGGGTAATGAAGAGTAGTTTAAAAAATAAAAAAAATTCAACGCGTGTACTAAAAAAAATATTGCATTACTATTGGCATCAACAGATTGGCACAGAAACAAGAACCTACTAAAGTAGCCTTAGGTTACACGGCTTCTCACACAGTTGAAATTACAGGTGTAACATCTGACATCTCACCTTGCCTCGCCCTAAATAACACTATGCCTTCACTGATACGTTGCCAACATTTTTCTCAACTTCGCGGGTAAGAGGAAGGTATAGATAGCTCCACCTCGCTTAGTCCGCCTCTGTACTCTTCAACGGTTCCAGATGACCCGGGTTCGAATCTCTGCCCATCCGTCCTGATTTTGGCCTTCCGCGGTTCACTGAAATCACTCCAAGCTTACGCAGGTTTGGTTTCTAATCAACGAATGGTTCATAGCCAATTGATTACCCCACATTCAACTGCATTGTGTAAGTTTTTTTTTTTTTGCGTACGTCTTTGATGAGCCCTTTGTCGACTAGATGTTTACCTAAATAAATAAATAACATACGAAGTACGTTCTTTGAATTGATTTGCAATGACGAATCTTGATTGAAAACATTATTTTTGTAATTATACGCTATTAATATATACCAATTATAAATACACAGACACACAGAAAAACTATTACAATGGGCTGACAACGAGGAGACAGTTACAACAAGAAGAGTAAATAAAACCTTGGACAACAGCGACAAGCAAAATATCCCGACGATGATCATTACAAACAGATAACCTGGGCAACACAACGAACCATACACAGAGACACAAGGGTTAACCCAGCGATGAAATTAAATGTTCATTCCGGCAACACAACGACAACAGCACGAAGAAAACAATGTCATTTCTAAGAAAGAAAGAAAAAACGTTTACGACGTTTTAGGGACTGAGATCTGTTCCCATCATCAGGCACAAACGGACAGGGAGAAGTGTCTGTAGGCATGAAGTAAGACTCTTATTTTCATTGGTTATACCTTGTGGCCGATGTGTTGGGTTCAGGCCTGGGTGTTGGTTCTGTCCCTTCGCCTACATGCTGCGGGAGGTGGTATGCAGGTGGAGGTGGTCTTCTCGCTAGTCTGCCGCAATCACTCAGCTCCCGTGGCAATGACCCGTTGTCCGAACCATGGAGGTGAGAAGTCAAGGAAATGGGTGCGTTTTCTATTTGACATGTAAATAATTGAATTCAAGATGAGATCGACACATCTACACCCAATTTAAAATTAGGTTGGCAAAATCACTTTAGGTATATTTCAAGGAAATACTACCTATTGCAGCCATTACCACGGTGCGACTTTCGGATTATATATATATATATATACACACACACACATATATATCGTTTATCGTGGTCCGTAGACCCCCAAAACCAAAGTTAACTCAAAAGTTTATATCTGTTTATATGTATAATATATAAAAATATCACAATTTTGTGGACACAACTGTCGCAATTTTTCACAAATCACTTCCAACCTAATACGTGAAATGTAGCAGTGAAAAATCTCGGTCGAGTATGTTAATGGACAATATTCGGCCAAAGGTATAGAAATGAGGAATGATTTTTGAAAAACAGAAAAAATAGCTAACTTCCATAATATGAAAACTATCACTTCTATTTGAATGTATTATAACTAATAGGAGTAATACCAAAGTATTTTGTCTTAAAAAATTTTTGGTACGACCAACCATAACTGCAACGGGTTAAAGAAACAGTGTTGGAGGAAAAAAAAGTCATTAACTCCCTTCGCAAGCACACAATCAAATTCTTTCAAATTCTTTGTATATATTATAATTTTTATCTGAAACTTTTGTCTGAAAAATTTTTCGTTTAGACGAAATATGGTTGCAAGGGGTTGAAAAAGCGAGGGGTAAAAATTTAAAAAATTCATAACTCCCTCAGTAGTTATACATTCAAATCCGTTCAAATTGTTCGTAAATTTAATCATTTTTAACGAAATATTGTGTCTGAAACAAATTTTGATAATACACACCATTACTGCAAGGGGGTGAAAAACCATGGGCTTGAAATAAGAAAATAAATTAAACTTCCCTACCATGTAGATAATTAATGTTTATTTTTGTTTAAATTTTAAATATTGTTGAAAACTTTTATTTGAAGTAAATTTTATTTAACAAATAATTACTGCAAGGGGTAGAAATAACAAGGGAAAAATGACAAAAAAAGTCATTACTTTATTTAATAGATGAATTATCAAAGCCATTTAAATTATTGTAAAGCTCCTAAACTTTAGCTGAATCTTTTGGCTCAAACTATTTTTGATGAAACGAACTATCACCGTAAAAAAAAGGGGTTGAATATTAAAAAAAAAACCTCCTTAGCATAAAATTCGTCAGAATTTATTAATAACTATCTTAATATTACCTTGAACTTATGTCCAAAAAAAATTTTACGTCCATATGTTAATTAGTGCAAGGGATAAAAAATAGTGTTTGGATGACAAAAATAATTGCATAACTATCTTAGTAGGAATAATACGCAATTCGTTAAGACATTCAATGCTGGATGCATTGAGTTAAAAACATTGAAAAAAATTTCGCTGAATGGAATATGAGAAAATGCTAAATATATATATATATATATATATATATATATATATATTTTTTTTTTTTTTTTGGAAATTTGCGAACACATAGTTTGTAACGTACATTAAGTTTTTAAATTGTTCCAGGAGTTTACAGAAGTTTCCAAAACATTTCCGGGAGAAAAATAAGGTACTTCGAAATCTACCTACGCCTGTAGGCTGTGCCGAAAGGCATTTGTTATTTTGTTGTGGTTGCAAATGAAGTTATACGCTGATTCCTCGCTGAGGTGGTTTTTCAAACATCTTTGTTTAAGCATGCGTTCTTTGCAACGGGGAAGATGTATATGACGTAACAGTGAAACCAGCAATCGAGTATGGCTAAATAATAATATTTTTTTAATTTTATTTATTTCTTTTTTATAATTATTTCAGTGCCTACCAACAGTCAGAGCCTTTAACAGGTGGGCACTTAACAAATATTACAAAAAAATAACAATAACATACACAAAAAACAATAATAACTAAACAATAAAATGGGACAACACAAACATAAACACATGACAAAAGACACTTAAAAAAATATATAATAACAAAATTTGTCAATTTAAATTAATTTATTATCAATGAAATAACAATAATACATTATTTACATCAGAAATTATCTTATCTGCAAGAAAATTAAGAATTCTAAATGTCTTTCATTGAGATTTTTTCCCTTTTGAATAATAATAATAATAATTATAATCTTAAATAAATATACATTTTTTTTATTCCCAGCGAGTTCCTCTCACGATACTGAACAAACTTGCAGCATTTGTGTTCATTAAACTTGGTTGGAAGGGAGGGGGGAGGTTTCCCGCCAGGCAGAGCGCCACCTGCTCCAAGCAGGTCCACGGGTCGATGGAACCCGTGGTCTGTCCGGGGCGTGCGTCACGTGGCGAGCAGCGGCCGGGAGACGTCGAGCGAGACGGGTCGTTACCACGACGCCGAAATACCACAACGCCGAACGTACGATAACGCCGAATACCATAACGCCGAATGCCAAAATTGAAAGCGCAACGCCGACAGCTAGAAAACTGCTGTGTACCACAACGCCAAAATACAGTAACGACGAAAAATGTTGCTGGGATGAGGGGGGGGGGGGGGGGGGGGCCCACAGGAGCAAAATGAAAAACAACGGAATGAATTTGTGTGTGTTTCTTAAATGTATATTAACACCGAAATACCACAACCTAACCTAACCTAGGCTAGCCTATCCTAACATAACCTTAACTAAACCTAACCTTTGTGGCAGTCCTGCAATGACATTTTTCGGCGTTAATGTATTTCGGCGTTGTGGTAATTCGGCGTTGTGGTACACAGCAGTTTTCTAGCTGTCGGCGTTGTAGTCAATTTGGCAATTCGGCTTTAAGGTTTTCGGCGTTATTGTACGTTCGGTGTTGTGGTATTTCGGCGTCGGCGTTGTAGTCAATTTGGCATTGGGCTTTAAGGTTTTCGGCGTTATTGTACGTTCGGCGTTGTGGTATTTCGGCGTTGTGGTATTTCGGCGTTGTGGTGCGTCCCCGAGCGAGACTCGGCTGGTGTTTCCGCGCGCAGACCGCGGACCCCGGGAGCGGGATGAATGGGAGGGATGATGGGGGGGGGGGGGAGAGGTGTGCTCGCCCACCGCGCGGGGTGGTTGACCACGACCCCGCCCCCACGCTACGCCCGCGCGTAACGGGCCGTGCGGAGATGCGCCGGCGCAGTTATCCTCCGCTTCAACCGACACCACCGAGACTCGAGGCCTTACAACATGTCCGTGACGTCACAGGCAGGAGGCGGTAGCCTCGTGGCGCGCGGACTTTGCTTTCTTCACGTGACCGCGTTTCTCCGGCCTTGCGTTCCGCCGCTACTCTTATGTCACTCTTGACGAAACTTTATTAAGCACGACTGTTATGATAATTGCTAACGAAATTTAACCGCATTCACTTAAACCAGCAGAGGATATTATAGATTATTGCACACATTGCAGTAGTTGTCTCGGTGGTGTTGGCTGGACGCGCCATCTTACAAACGAATAAAGGGAGGTGGAACGAACCATCGCGCGTTTATAGCCTGTGTCGCGTTAACTTGCCTCAAAATTTAACAGTTGACCGAAAGTCGTGTCTTTCTGTTGCTTTTTGTTCTGCCAACAGTGATTTAACAACAACTTCATGTGGTTGCTTGTGTTCACAAACAAACAAGTGGACAGTTGTGAAAATAGTACCTACTACCTCGAAAAAACTTGAATACTTCAAATAATTTTAAAAAATGTCAAAATATGCTAAAAAGTCCCCTAATAGAGATCCAAACAACTACATAAAAAGTAGCATCTTCATTGGTTTTGCCATCTTTCATAGACTGTCGCTAGTTGTCTGAATATTAAACACTCTTTATCAAAAACGCAGAGTGTTTAAATGCGAATTGTGCAAGTTAAAACATATAGTATTTCTTCAATTAACCATTACGTTAACATGAACAAATTTAAAATAAAATGTTTTGTTGTATTTATGTTTGGCCACGTAAATATTTGTACCGAATTCGACACATAGGCAATCCTGATATTGAAAAACGCGTCAACGTTCGTTGGATGGTGTTGATTCCATATATATATATATATATATATATATATATATATATATATATATATATATTTTACACTGGACTGTCCTGGGAATTTGAAGAAGTTATGAAGTTGTTCACTACCACCCCTTCTCACTCATTTCACCCTCAGGTGTGGTTGTTAGAACTTACACGGCATCATAAAACGCTTAAGGGGCCCGCCTCGTCAGGGGTGTATGTGTGTTAGTGAGGCGGGGTTATAAGCGCGACGCTCGCTGGTGCTTCCAGCGCGGTATCGCCTCTAAGCGCAAGTCTCTGAACTGGCGCGCATTCGTCTCGTCGTCACAGGATAACTGTGAAATTTGAGCGGTGACCGTAACATTATATGGCGGAGAAATGAAGATAAAGGTGTTATGCAAGCCCATAAGTGCTTTCAAGAATCTGTACTGACTGTTTTATGCCTAAAAATTACTCTGAAAACACGCGTTTTAGGCATTTTAACGCTTCTAAAAATACAGTTTAAAAACATGATCCAAAATTAAAAGTACTTTTCGGGCCTCAGCTAACTCTTAAATGTTTTTCGTAAACATACCCCACTCGGATATCTTGAGTAGTTTTGAAATCGCGTTGTTTTTCCTGAAGATCTGCACACCGTATGTGTGCCCAGGTAGGCGGGGGCCTTAACCTCACATTTGTTGAACAATTTGAAATCACCCCAAATTTTTTTCTTACGCAGCTACTACTGAAAATATCATTACATTAACCTCGTCAAACAAATGTACGGCATTTTTTAACTAAAAAAAAATTACGATCGAGTCTGTCAGCACTCCCCAGTGATGTGTAAACATCTAGCCTCGGTAACGAGCAGACTCATGTGTTCTCATGTTGTTCATGTTGCAAATACACATATAATACAAAACACGGGCGTGAAATCTAAATATAATTCTTTAAAATAATGTCGAACGTGATAAATAATCTGATAAATAAAATAGTCGCTCTTCAAATACCATAATTTCTGGAAGCGAATCTCTCACATACTTTCTGCACCCGCACGCTAGAATTCGCTGCTGGAATCGTAAACGTTGCTTGCCACCATCAAACGCAGATATGGATAAGCGGCCCGAAAAAACCGGTAATTTTATACTATTATAAACGGCTACGACAAAACTCCAGGTTTGGAAATGTTTTTCGACAAGGAATTTCATTAAAATACTCACTCGCTTATTAAAATTCACTAAACAATTAATACTATAAATTTTCCGCACGCTTTAGAAATTCTACTTCTGTGCCTATACTACATAAAATATTAACCTGAAATATTTGAAAACATTTATTCTAACACTACGTATATGTTCGTATATTCGTTTTTGCTTAAACGACTGAAATAAGTATGTAAATAAATACTTCCTACAAACAAACATTAACCTTACTGACCTTTTTCAACATTTTTATTATTATCATATTAAAATGTTAGTAAAAATATTTTGCGCTCGCTCTACCACTGTGTTAATTCGTCTTTATGGAATTTAAAAGGAGCATTTGTATTATAAACATTGTAATGACAATTTCATTAAGTATTTTAAAGCTTGTGATTACTTTTTATTGTGACTATTTTAGTTTTCAAATATATTCCAGGGATATTTCACTATCTAAAGTTTCATTTAGCACACCAATACAATTGGTATGTCCCCTAATGTTTGCGAAAGTGACAAAACACGGGATTATCTTGCTGCACGTGGGTCCGCCATCATTGTAACACTATTCCTTTCATAGTATCATAAATTGTGTGTTACTGAATAATAATATTCTAGAAATATCTAATAAATAAATTTATACTGTTATTTTTTATTAATATTTACTAAATAGAATGAAATTCTCGCATATGAGCTGGGTAAAAATAAATTTTCGTTACCAATGTTAAGTCTTAAGGTACAATACTCTCACTCTTACTTGGCAACACTGTGACTTCATAGGAATTTTGTTTAGTGGTGTAAGCTATAACAATGAATTTGTAGCCACCGTCTAACGTTTTCCTCATTGTTGATGGTTATTCCTGCCAAATGGACGTACACAGAGAGCTAAGATGTTTAAACAGTTAAAAAAAAAAAAATTTGGTTGTCTGTAAAGTCGGTTTACGGACGATAGTTTAACGTGACAACGTCATAACAAAACATTGATGAAATGATTGCATACTTTAATGAATAAAATTAAATCATTTTTATTGAATTATCACTATTTTGTATGGATACAAAGAAGGAGTGAAATGAAATCTACAATTTAATTGATAAATTTACTTTTATTTGCACTCATTAATTCAAATATGTTTTATTACTTTAACGAAGAGAATATTTTAACTATAACTTTTATACATGTTTGCTATTTAACTTCTTCCAATCTGTGTTATTCTGTTAAGGATAGGACGATGATAGGAAAATTAGGAAACGAATGGAAGTGTTTCAAGTTTAATGTGCCTCGAAAAAGTCAAATCGATGGTTGTTCCAATCGAGTGGAAGAGAGATAGATGCGGCGCAAGCGTACAATGGGCGTAACGAGACACAGCGTAACGGGACAATGTTCGTAACGGGACACTTATTCGTGCGTGCAGCCGGCGTTCATCGATTTATTAGACGTTGAACTACGCGTCTTCACGCTCGTGGGTGGTGCAGCTACGCAGTAGTCACGCATTCACGGCTACCACTCACGCTGCAATCCCCGAGACCTGGCAGACCACTCAAGAGAGTGCCGGTCGTAACTCTGCTGCGACGGGACGGCCGTCCAGGCGTTGTACGCGCGGAGAGTTGGCAGTCGATCCTTTTAAGGAACCAGCAGCTCCAACTTCGCCCTCTGCTTCCAGTGCAATCGACCGTTAAGGGGCCCGCCTCGTCAGGCCCAGGGTGTCCACAGTTAGTACTTTCCTACTAGATCTAGTACTTTTATAAGTTTTTTAGTGGTCTAGTACATTTATGCTCAGATCTATTACTTTTTTTTTAATATAATAATATTACAGTAACTCCAATATGTTTTATTACTAAGCGTAATTTTTTTTTTAATCAATGGAATGTATGTGTGTGTGGTGTGATATTTAAGTTAGAGCATTGCAATTTCATTATAACTTCATAAACTGTTAAAACCATAACAAATTATAATTTAGTACATTTTTTTCAAGTCTAGTACTTTTTTCTCGCCTAAGTTGGTACGAAATATTTTTTTTTCCTTGTGGACTCCCTGGTCAGGAGAGTATGTGTGTTGGTGAGGCGGGATGATAAGAGCGACGCTCGCTAGTATTTCTAGCGCGGTATCGCCTCTAAGCGCAAGGCTCTGAACTGGCGCGCAGTCTTCTCGTCGTCACAGGATAGCTGTGAAATTTGAGCGGTGACCGAAACATTATATGGCGGAGAAATGAAGATAAAGATGTAATGCAAGTCCCTTAAGTACTCTCAAGTATCTGTACCGGTTGTTTAACGCCTAAAAATTACTCTGGAAACACGCCTTTTAGCCATTTTAACTATTCTAAAAATACAGTTTAAAAACTTAATCCAAAATCAAAAGTACTTTTCGGCCCTCAGCGAACTCTTAAATACTTTTCGTAAGCAGGCCCCACTCGGATATCTCGAGTAGTTATCAAATGGCGTTGTTTTTCCCGAAGCTCTGCTCACCGCGTGTGTGCCCGGGTGGGCGGGGGCCTTAATGCTTCCCGGCCGAACCCCAAGGACCACTTCCTGGAGGATTCCTTACATCGAAAGTTTTAACATGATGGATTCGGAGAACAATGCTGCAGAAACGTTTAGTTGGTTTTTGAAGTTAAAACTACTGGAGGAAGGTTTCGATAGGGAGTAAATTCATGTAAGACGTCATCGACACGGTCACGGGACGTGTTAACGATAAAACTATATCTGTTCCTATTAGTGTTCAAATTGTGTTTTTGTTCAATTTCTATTTTAAATCTTAAGTATACGATTATTGTGCAGTAAAAAGTGAGTATGAAATATATTAATATTCTCACATAGGTATATAGTTTGAATAACGAAGAAAACGGAGTCTTTGTAGCAATATATACTAAAAATTAAGAACATCATTATTTATTTTTTAATACCTACAATTACTATGAAATGCGTATTTTATAGTAATTTATGAGTTATTTTACTAGCATGATAAAACATATTTGTTGTGTGATAATATTTTTTTGTAAAAATTGCGAAAAATCTCTGATTTTTATCAAAAAATATTTTCTTATGTTACACAGTTATATTTTACAAAGTTAGTATTTCTTATTTCAAGTTATAATTGTATTTTTTAATTCTATTAATAATAATAATAATAAGTTACTTTTATTTACAAGTTTTAATTTAAGATCAAACAATTAAGTTGTATATCCAAAAATAACAACTGTTTGTTTATAGTTTTCAGTTTTCACTTCAGTCGGCAGTCCTCATGACTGCTTTGAATTTTTTTTTCCCCTCTCTCTTTCTTTCTGTTTTGATCTTGCCTGTTTAAAATGCTGCAAACTAGCACCTATGTTTTCCTTTCGCAACGTAACTTCTTTAACTACGGGCTGTCCCATCAACGACGCACATTTTGACAGATTCGCGTAAACCTTTAAGCTATCGCACACCCGAATTACTAGAGACAGGAAAAATTCGCGGGTTCAATGACCTCCAGGATAGACTCCAATATCCTCTACACACTCGGGCAAATGCCAACTGTTCATTGGCTGCTCAATTGTGAGTCGTCTCGACTGGGTAACCTGTGTTTCGACACTTCTATGAGTGAGGGTCTCTAATTGGCCCTTAGTCCTCCAGATTAACAGTGAACCAGCAGCACTAAGGTATAATAATTTTAATTTTACCATAACACGAAATGAACCCGGGAATTTTTCATGTCTCTACGAATTACTCTATAAAATTAAGTACTTTGTTTTCTAATGGACAATGCGAAACAACCATTCACTGCCATTTCTCTCATAAAGGACGTAAAAACATTCAGCAGTCAAATTTAAAATGTACGCTTCTATGTGGAACACACAGCAGAACGATACTCCGTTGAAAAGGTCCATACAGGGGTCTGAAATCACACGTACCCTCCGTGGGTTTTTTTGCAGCAAACTCAATCACAGAGAGGGTGAAAACGATGCTAACTACAATATTTCCGTAGTTTCTGAACCTCTTGTCCCTCACCAACTTTATTCTTATAGCCGATTCGGGTTAGCATTTTGCAACCAGAAACCTCACAACATTCTTTACTCAGTTACAGGGGGAAAAAAATCTGTGCTTTTACAAAAGATTCCTTTACACAAGTTGCCAATAATAGTTTGTAACTTTATACATCACATGGATAATTTATTTTTACATATATAAAATAAGGTTTTCGAGACTATACTGAGTATTTATTACGAAAATTAGCGCATAATTTTATATTTTAATTAATGTTTCATTCAAGCATAATGTTTGAAAACTATGGGAAATATAATCGAATATTCAATAATTGGTCTTTATTTTGTTTTATTATGCTTATTAATATGCGCAGTTAATAATTGGAAAGATATTCAGGGAACAGTTTACAAACAACATTAACTCTTGAAGGTATTGGGTCAACACAAAGCATAAATTTCCTGGTAACAATCTGAACCCAGGATTACTGTGAACACTATTTTGTAGGGATAAAGTTGTTTTCATGTAAATGTAGAAATGTACAAAAAAATCTGTAATTTTACAACAAAAAAAACTCTGTGCATTGAAAATTCTCCTTCAAACCACCCAAATGTCAAAGATCAATTGCTAAAGTTACAGCGTAACAGATAACAACCTGTGTGAACCAGTTACAAAGAAGAAGTGGCGCTCAGTGAAAGCGACTAGGGTCTACCTTGCAGTAATTGTTACTGGTGTAAGGCCATGTGGAATCCCCACCAGCATTCAAGTTACAAGAACGTGATTTCATTACTTCAGTAACGCCAGTGATACTCATAATTTCAAAAAAATACCAAAACTGTTTCAATTTATACTTGACGTGTTTTAAGGAAATGGCTCGGTGAGTTTTATCAGAAAATATTAGCATCATTTCCTTTTTAAATTCACATCTGTGTGGACTTTGCGATTGTTTGTCATAGGATTTTCATATTGTCCAATTGTTCATTCTGACTTTCCTCCACTGCCAATATCATTTAAGCCATGCAATTATGTTTGAAATAACGTAGTTAATAGTATTAATGTTACGTATCGACGAATATATTTTTTTTTAAAAGTTCAGCCCAGACATATACTCACTGTTTTCTTCAGGAACCACTGGCTTTACTGACGAAGGAGTGCCTCCTTACCTGCAACAGATCAGAACGAGAGTTTATAAACAAACAACATCCACATGCAATGCACGTCACATTCACAACGATTGCAGGTATCAGGTTTGAATCCCTATCCATCCTGGCTTCGAGCAATTATTCAAGGCAAACGCTAGGATGATGCCTTATATAGAGTGTATCACTTTTGGTTTGCAGTACACATTAAATAGCGGCCACTGTTTCCACATTGATACTACCTGGCTTGTTAACATTAAAAATGTTATTTTGTCCACCATCGTTAATTATAAGTTTGTTTTCTTTAAATTACTATTCGTTGATTTTCCTAACACCATAAAATAATGTCTATTGGCAGTATAATTAGGTACAGTTCTAGTCAGTGTGAAAGAAAAAAATAATGAAATGCCTAACATCAAATGTGATTTCATTTTTTTTGTAGCATTTGATCACTATTAATAAAAGTAAATTTCGTTAAATTAAGTGATATTCTCAAACAGAGTAAAAATTCTTAATATTAAATTATATAAAATGATGTTTTTCACTTATGTCCAAACACAAGTAACAAATTGATTATTGTCAGGTGATGCTCTTGATGAAATACAAAATGATATTGTATTTCCAAAACTCCTACCCGAAATTTTATCTCTACAAAATACAATGTTTCAGATTCATTTGAAAAAATAAAAATGTTTCACACATTATAAATTTGTGCTATATTACGTAGGGGAGACCGGGGTAAGTTGGCGAACGGGGTAAGATGACGAATCGTATGTAACTAATCCAGAAACACAGATAGATGGTTGGCGCCCCTGTGACCTTGAGTGTCACCATCTGCACCTACTAGGCAGGTGCAGCGGAATTTTCCAGTCAGTTTGAATGTGGCAGCTTTGAGAGGCTAACTGTTTCGTGAGCCATTGTTGTAATATTGAAGGTACGTATGTTAAGCTATTACAAGAAAAGTGTCCATTTATATAAAATGTTTATACATGTAAAATGAAACGCTGACTTTTGGGAGTATTTTAATGTATAGATTGTTGAAGAAATGTTTTTAATGTTGTTAGTGATTTTGGTAAAGCAAAAAAAGGGCTGCTGGGGCAAGTTGACGGGGGCAAGATGACGAATTCGTCATCTTACCCCTGCAATCGTCAACTTGCCATAGGTAATGACAATGTGAGCTTTATTTTGTATTAAATGTGTTATTTAAACCAATGATATACAGATATGAATAACATTTATGTAAAAGCAAAATAATAAAGAAATTATATAATATTATAAATATATCCTGTGTTACCTAATAGTCGTAACGCTTTGTTTGATTTTTTTTTGTAGATGCCCAGGCATTACGGAAAGGAGAACGGAAAGGAGTTGGAGTGACGTAGAGATGACTGCTGCTGTGAATTTTTGTCGTGATAATGGTATTGTGATGGTCGGATTGCCACCACATACTTCGCATAGGTTGCAGCCATTGGATGTTTCGTTTTTCGGCCCTTTGAAGACATTCTACTCACAAGCCTGTGACAATTATTTGGTGTCACATCCTGGACAACAAATAACTGATCGTAATGTGGGAAATCTCTTCGCTGCACCTTATTCAAAAACAGTAACTGTAGGCAATGCCATCAAAGGGTTTGAGGCTACTGGGATAGAGCATTACAACCCTCAGATATTCAAAGAATGTGATTTTGCTGCTGCGGCTACATTGGAAAGAAAACTTCCCCGAAGTGAAGAACCAATGTCCACTTAAATACCAATTTCATCTGACCATGCATCAAACGACGTGTAGCTAAATTATATGCCTAATGCTTCAGGAGCTGATTCATTAGCCCAGCCAGAAAAAATAGTGATCTTATCGATAAAGCAGGGCCTTCTTTTGGGAAGGCCAATGCAAGTTCTTGTAGTAAAAATGCATTGTTTTTAGATTTAAAACCATTGCCAGTAGCCCACAGGACAACCGCGACAAGGAAAATAAGTACAGGATCAGCTTCAGTAAAAACAAGCTCGCCAATCAAGACCATGTTGTTTCAAATAGATAGAGAGAAGAAGCAGAAAGAAGAGAATAAAAATGAAAGAAAAACTAAGAAAACTGAAAAACGAAGCACTGATCATTCTGTAGCAAAACCATCAAGCCAAAATAGTGTTTCTTGCCCTGCATGTGAAGAAGTTTACGTGGAACCTCCAAATGATTCAATGTTCCACATGTTCTGAGTGGTGGCACGAAAACTGTTCCAATTATGTGTGTGACTATTGTTAATGACATTATTCAAAGAAAAAACTTGCAGTTTTTCGTTACTATGTGGCAAGGAATTTTATCAAAGTCGTTCAAATATGTTACAATATATCTTCTTTACAGCCTGCATGTTGTTTAGTGTAGGATATCTATAAAACTATTGTGTACTTTGTCTATAAATATATATTTTTTTGTTTCGTCATCTTACCCCAATAGGTTCGTCAACTTACCCCACTCCTGGGGCAAGATGACGAATGTGCTAACTAATTGGTTTCTTGTCAATAACTTCAGAACTACACACATTAATACAACCTTGTTACATTTTTAGGTAGAAAATAGTATATACTTCGTATTGGTACCAAATTAGATATAATAAATGCTTATTTA
The DNA here is from genome assembly GCF_032445375.1 of Bacillus rossius redtenbacheri. Lineage (NCBI taxonomy): Eukaryota > Metazoa > Arthropoda > Insecta > Phasmatodea > Bacillidae > Bacillus > Bacillus rossius. The sequence goes on along the minus strand of NC_086332.1, from coordinate 10,603,591 downwards.
TCTGTTAAAGGCCATTTCAAAGCTTAATACCGTCAACTTACCCCGGTCTCCCCTATATCTTGCAACAGAGCACACCGAGACAAGATCACCGCCGATGGCGGAAATCGAGCTTCGGAAAGAGAGAGTAAATGCCCGTTTAAATGCACACTGTATACTAACTATAAGACACTACAGCAGTCAATGGCCGATTACCAATCGCAACATTACTGCTCTGTGTCTTTGTGAGTTGCCGTCTTCTAATGACGTAATTTTCTACGAGACGAAAATTAATGTTCTACATCAACTATGGAGTGGGTTCCTGTTCTAAACTGAAGTCACTCTGGTTTTATAACAAACGCTATGTCTTCGAAAAAGTAAACTACTGATCACGAATAAATTGATTCCGTGCTGGCTATCAATTTTTTTGTATTTTAATAATTATACTTAGAATTTCAACGGCAAATGTTTATAAACATTTTAAATAGTAGTGAACCCTTTAAAAGTTGGAGGGCTACGTAACAACTACTGGTAGGCCTACGCATTTATTAGTCAGCTGTAAATTTTAAAATCAATTAAAATTTAAACAGTCTGCAATTTTTCATCAATGTTTTCTTATGACGTTATCGCGTAAAATTATCGTCCGTAAACCGACTTTACAGACAACCCCCTATTTTTTAATACATTCTGTACGTGTTTACGTTCCTTTAGGATAATATTTTCGTCGTGAAATGAAGCAAGGCGATGCCTGCCGCGAGCAACGGTAAACTAATTTCACCCCTGCTTTGGGAACGAGGACTCTCTCTCACTCTCTCTCTCTGTGAACCTCGCGGTAGGAAACTCGCATGACCTCGGCCCAAATACGCCCCGCGTCTGTATTAGGTCGTGTGCGTACAGCTCGCGCACGACGCCACTCATCAGACTGCGCTTTGAAGCGAGGTTTCCACGACCTGATCTCATTAGCCCTCGTTATGTGGCGTTTTGGTCTAACGCCGCGTGCTTTGGTTGCTTCTCCTGAAAGTTGACGTTCGGAAAAGAAATATGCATAGTTAGGGACCGGAAAAATTCGCGGGCTCAATGACTTCTAGGATGAACTCCATAGTTCTACGTACACTCGGTCAAATACCACCCACTCATTGGTAGAGACCTGCAAAATTCGCGGATTCATTCGGTAATAGGCTAGAATTCAAACACATATAACTCTTAGATAGTTTTGTTATTGGCTTACTGTTCATATGGACGAATCTCAACCAATTATAAACGCTCAACCAAAGAAGGATCGAATCACAGACAAACCAGCTGAGACGACTTACAAGTCGGCAGCTAATGAACTTGCGTTATTTTCCCGAGTGTACAGGGGTATGTGCAGTCTATCCTGAAAGCTATCGAAACCGCGAATTTTTGCAGGTCTCTACTCATTGGCTGCTGTCTTGTGAGACGTCCCAACGTAGCAGCTTGTGATTCTTATAAAGCTTTGGTTGGGTTTTTCTCATTGGCCCAGAGTCATCCAGGTGAGCTGTGAGCCAATAGCAGAGGCATCACTGAGGTATAACTATTTGAATTTTAGCCTGTCGCGAAATGAATTCGCGAATTTTTCCGGTCTCTATGCATAGTATTAGTACTGACGTACGAGAAAGGAACCGATGATTAACTGCTGGTCTAATTCATTGTAGCACAACGTTGGAAAAGACATCGACCGAACAAGAAATTTCGTTCAGTGCACTGTATACTTTATTTTGTATGTGAGACAGATATATCCATGTAGGATTACAGATATTTGTACATTTACATGAAAACAACTCTATTACTAACATTTCCATGGTTTAAAACCAATATGCTTGAATGAATAAAACATAAAATTATGCGCCAGATTCTTAAGAAATATACTCATTGTTATCTCGAGAAAAGTATTTAATATATGTTAAAATCATATAGTAGTGTTTTGTGTCAGTGTATAATATCGCTTTTGTAGTGTTGTAGATCTCTTTCTTGGGAAATTTTTTCCAAAAGATCTCTTGTAAAACCACAGAAAAGTTTTTCTGTCGGGGACAATATAAAGTAAACAAAGGTTTCGAACAATTAAACTACCTTCAAACACAGGCTGAGTAAAAAAAACATTTTGTAACACCTACTTAAAATGATCACTTCATGGATTACCCAGTGCATAAATCCGTGAGTAAATGTGTGTGATCCAAATCCCTTTTTTTGCATCTTAAATTGGCAAAGTGTAATATTTTATTTCAATTTAATTGCAGGTATAGTAACACTGTACTTAAATTAGAGAAATAAGTAAATTAGATTGTTTTGTTAGACTTTTCAATGTTTATTTTCCGGTTTGGAATATTTTTAATAGATAATGCAATGGTAATGAACTTACAAATCTGTTTAAGAGTATAAGAAGCTGAATCGCCCTAAATTCAAAACCTACAAAGACTTCAAACATATAATATAAATATATATATATAATTGGACGTGGTGTGTGCCTATATTCCACTCTGCAGCCAAAACCACGCATTGCAGACGAATGGTGTTTGTGTGTGGTAGTAGCCCCAAGTCTCCCATCATGCACTATGGTGGTTGTGCGTCGATAGTTGTAAGGGTGTCCAAAGCCACATATTGGATTTGGCATAAAGTGAATATTATCAAGATGAGCAGGAAGAGAATTATGATAAAACGGATGCGAAAAGAGGTATAGTAGGTGTGGCGAACAAAAGAGCCGGTCTTACAGGTGGGTTCAGGGTCTAATGTCTGGTGTAATAAAGCATATGTAGAAGTACGTGCTGCTCGGTAACTGCTCCAATCCATTCCCCACTTTTTTTTAAAGTTGGGACATGTGTAAAGACCTATGATAGAAATGACGTTGGTTAATTGTCCTTCCTGCGATGCTATCTTAGCTAGTTTGTCAACAGTTTCATTTCCAGGAATACCTATGTGTAGGGACCGGAAAAATTCGCGGGTTCAATGACCTGTTGGATGAACTCCATAGTTCTACGTACACTCGGTCAAATGCCACCCACTCATTGGCTGCTGTCTTGTGAGACGTCCCAACGTAGCAGCCTGTGATTCGAAACAGCTGATTTGTGAGCCAATAGCAGAGGCAGCAATGATGTATAACTATTTGTATTTTAGCCTATCGCGAAATGAATTCTGCGAATTTTTCCTGTCTCTACCTATGTGATCTGGGATCCAAACAACGTCTGAACACCCGCCCCCAAGTTATACTGTTGCAGACGAACATTTTTGAATCTCCCAATCATTTCGCGCGAAACTGCCGCACGTGCCGGTTGTGCGGTTGGCAAGGATGGAGGGGGGTGGTATCAGGGCTGCCAACGCTCCGGCGACAGAAATGGCGCAACTCGAGAGCGCGTGGCAGGAAGCAGGCTGCTGCGCACACGAGCTCTCAGACGTCATCGGTCCCCCTACCCCCCCCCCCTTTCCCATCATTCTCCCCTTCACACACGAGCTACAAACCAACTAACCCCCACCCCCCATCCTTCTTCGCAATCTCCTTCCATCAAAGAATAACCAGGCGCGCCGGCAGCAAATCCGCTTAAACCTGCCGCTAAAGTCGGCCATTAGCAGGCTTCCTACCTCGCCGGCCTCACTTTCTGTCCCCCCCCCCCCCCGGGGGGGGGGGCCAATATCCCCGCGGAACAAAGCACTTATTTAATATTTATCACGCAAGTAGGGTAAAGTATAACCGGTATCTGCTTTACCCAGACATTTGCGCTATTGGATTTTCTTGCCTTTATTTTCCATCTAGGACAACATCCTCGGATGTTCCAGCTGCATTATGCACTGCATTTTGCGTTCCGTCGCTGAATTTTGGCACCAGTTCATGTACTTACTTCTCATATGCTATTTGCAAAATGTCAGGAAACTATCAATTAATAGGGACACCTGTATTTCGCGAATACATTTCGTGTCTAGGTACATCGCAAAACACCGTTTTTTTTCTTGTAGTTATTGGCTGTGGTCGGCGAGAGGTGTTTTCCCGCACTTAACGGGGCCAATGGGAACGTGGATACCGTACTGCTGCACGCACACGATTCGCCATTACTCTAAGAAAAAGCTACAGTGTTTTGTGACATACCTTGACACGAAATGTATTCGCGAAATACAGGTGTCTCTATCAATTAAACACTAAAAATGTTGCCTGCTTGACAGCGTTGTGGTCGAAAACAAGGAATGGCGTAGGTCCATGAAAATCTTTTAAATCAAATAATTCATAGTTTCATAAATTTGACTTGGAAAAGGTAGGTCTCAAAGTATCGTTGCTAGATACGTGCCAAACTCGCGTTATCTTCTAGCGTCAGGTTGGACATAACAAAAGTGTGCACAATAAAATCGACCTCGTGTGTCCAATGGCTAGAGGCCTGCAAAATTCGCGGTTTCGATGGCCTTCAGGATAGACTGCACATACCCCTGTACACTCGGGCAAATAACGCAAGTTCATTGGCTGCCGACTTGTAAGTCGTCTCAGCTGGTTTGTCTGTGCTTCGATCCGTCTTTGGTTGAGGGTTTATAACTGGTTGAGATGAACAGTAAGCCAATAGCAAAATTATCTAAGAGGTATATGTGTTTGAATTCTAGCTTATCACCGAATGAATCCGCGAATATTTCAGGTCTCTACCAATGGCTGGCCCCACATTTCACCTTCTTCTCGGGTCGCACAAGATTAGGTCAGATGTTCTCATGCGGGTTTTTTTTTTTAATTGGCATCCAGCCCTGATGCCAAAGTCATAAAGCTAAGTGACGTAGTTTTCGCTAAAATATTTCGATACTAGCTGTGTGTCAGATCATGGAAGCATCGTCTGTGTGTTTCGTGATCGGTTGAGTTTCTCTCAGGTGCGTGGCTACTGTCGGCACATGAATCGCAGCAGTTTTGTTTTCTGACAGACGGCCGTCAATCGTAACTAAGAAACGTTCGGCGCGGGTATACCTAATTGCAGTCTAACGAGCGCTCTGATTGTTTCGGAACGGGTTGGGGGAATACATGCATAAAGACCAGAAAAAATCTCGTATTCATTTCACGATATGCAAAAATTCCAATAAATATACCTTTAAGATGCTTTTGCTATTGGCCGACTAGTTATTTGGGTGCTTCTGGGCCAATGAAAAAACCCACAACCAAAGGAGTATCGAATCACAGGCAAACCAGCTGCGACTACTCACGAGTCAGCAGCCAATGAACTGGCGTTATTTGCCCGAGTGTACAGAGGGCTGTGTAGTCCATCCCGAAGGTCATCTCAACCGCGAATTTTTTTTTCCGGAACGTTCAAGTGCACAAACGTTTGCACTCTAGACTGCCGCCAAACAATAAGAAGAGACCGGAAATATTCGCGGATTCATTTCGCGATGCGCTAAAATTGGAATACATATACCTTAAAGCTGTTTTTGTTTTTGGTTCACTGTTCATCTGGACGACTCTGGGCCAATGGGAAATGCTCAACCAAAGAAGTATCGTATCACAAGCAAACTAGTTGAGACGTCTCACAAGACAGCAGCCAATGAGTGGGTGGCATTTGACCGAGTGTACGTAGAACTATGGAGTTCATCCTAGAGGTCATTGAACCCGCGAATTTTTCCGGTCTCTAAATATTGTATGTCTGTACAGGCGGGGACAACTTGTTTGGTCTGCGTTTGGCGGCGAAGAAAGTGACTGCCAGCCTCAAAGCGACGAGGCGTGGCCTAGAATAACGTCTCCGGTGGAGGAGGAAGGGGGGGGGCAGACGATCCCAGCCGCGGTGACGGACGGATGCAGCCGCGGTGACGGACGGATGCAGCCGCGGTGACGGACAGATGCAGCCGCGGTGACGGACGGATTCAGCCGCGGTGACGGACGGATGAGCACGAACAGACGGTCCGAAACCCCGCCCGCGCACCCACGAACAACAGCCGGTGCTTTTGGGTTCGTGCGGCGGCAACGCAGCGAGAAGATTTGTCTTTTCCTTCCCCCAATTCATGTCGCGGGGTTCGACGATTTCCGCTCCGCTCCGCTCGTGGCGCCGCCGCTTGTGACGGCGGTGAGCGCTGGAACCACAGCTTCGTGGACTATGTTGTCGACATACACCTCACCCACCATCTTGCAATACAAAACAGGGGAGAACAAGTTTGCATAAGAATAATTTTAAAAAAAAGGGGGGGGGGGGTAGGTTGTCTGTAAAGTCGGTTTACGGACGATAATTTTACACGATAACATTATAAGAAAATATTGATAAAAAATTGCATACTTTTTAATTTTCAAATATTTTTTACGGTTTTTGCAAATTTAATTTAAGTAATTTGTTTAAATATAATCACGAACAATTAGTTAAAAAGTCCGCCTTAACCTGTTTGATATTATAGAAGATTTTCTCGCACGGTGGTAGGCCGGTTCTTGCACGCTCGGCTAAGGGCGGAACGTGACAACTTTTCGTGCGTGCAGCCGGCGTTCATCGATTTATAAGTCTTGTAGGTGTTAGTATCAGATTATTATATCATGTGGTTTAAATTTTTTAATGTGTCAGTGAGGGGGGATGATAAGTGCTACGCTCGCTGGTGCTTCTAGCGCGGTGTCGCCTCTATGAACTGGCGCGCAGTCTTCTCGTCGTGCGAAGGGCAACTATGAATTCTGAACCGTAACACCTAAATTGTGCATAAATGTGAGATAAAAGTTCCTCAAGTGCTTTCAAGAATCCCTACCGGTATTTTCACGTCACTAAAACTATTCCGAAAACACGCGTTTTAGCCCTTTTCACTCTTCTAAAAATAGAGTTTAAAAACAAAATACGGGAACACAATTGTCATTCATCCTCAGCACATTATTTTTTTTTCTTTTCGTAATCAGATGCCACTCTGATATTTTGAGCAGTTTTCAAATCGCCAAATCTTTCCTCATAATGGAACATCCGTAGCAAAAAAAAAAAAATTAAAAAAAAAAATCTTTCGGCTGAGAAAAATATGCTCGGAGCACAAAATAAGTGAAGGATCGATACGTATCGTTCGCTTGGCAACGATAGGTCGCTGGAGGCACGGCTTGTGCTCCGAGGTCGGGGAGAGGATGACGCGAAGACTGCGAAATGAGACGCAGGATTGACGAGAAAGAGAGAATGCGCATGGAAGCGAAAGTTGTTTGTTTGAGTTTTTCTTACGTGTAACATCTTTATCTCTCGGTATACGGTATTTGTTAGGAGTAATTTCGTGAATGGAACGGAAGTCGCATGGAACGGAAATGTGTAACCAGGGTGCTGCCATCTGTGATAGATGGCGCAATCCAAAATGGTATATTAACTTCCCAGTGAATTTTAACAAGATGGGCAGTATATTAATAAATTTCCTTGTCGAAAATCAGGTCCAAAGACGGAGTTTGATTTAATTTTTTTAAGCCTGTTTCGATTTCATCGGAGCCGTTTCATATTTTAGTCTGCAAATCGAAAGATTCGGTAGTGGACGTAGATGTTCCGGCTACGAACTCTAACGGCAGGTGCGGAAAAATAACGTGTGATTCGCTTCAAGAAATTAAGTGGTAAACATCACGCTCGCGACATTATTTTAAACAATTCTATGTTTACTTTCGTGTCCGAGTTTCGTATTTATAAGAGTATTTGCAACATGAGAACTCGTGAATTTCCTCGTTACAGAGGTTGGATTTTACACATCTCTGGCGAGAGCTAAAAGACTCGCTCACGTGGTTTTTGACGTGACGTCTAATAAATCGATGAACGCCGGCTGCACGCACGAAAAAGTACCCCGTTTCGCACATTTTTCCGTTACGCTGTGTCCCGTTACGCTCATTGTACGCTTTCGCCGCACCGACAGAAGTGAAAACTTAAAACTTTGTTTATAAATGTGTAATATGAAATAATTTATACGTCAAATGTACGTAAGTAAATGAATTTGATTTCTAGTATAATTTAAAGTATTTATTATTTTATTATTAAAAAAAGTATCATCTGTCGGCGAGTGCAGTAATGATAGGTTATGTTACAATTGACTAAATAATTATAGGGGTTCATATAATTGATGATAGATATATGATTACAGTTTATTTATATGAAAACTTGTTCATAATTATATTTAAACTTTGTAGCTAACCGCCAGTTTTTAAAATTAATTACAAGTCATCTTCACGTGAACTGTTTCATCGACTGTTTATAAAGTGAAGTGAAAAGTTAATGTGGTTTTCATTGCTTATTACAACAACAATTTCGGGAATAAAGGTTAATTTTTCTTGCATTTTAAAAATCTGATTACTAGTATAATTTCAAGTATTTATTATTTTATTATTAAAACAAATTGATTGATTCAATTTTATTCATAAAAGTATGCAATCATTTCATCAATGTTTTGTTATGACGTTGTCACGTTTAAACTATCGTCCGTAAACCGACTTTACAGACAACCGATTTTTTTTTTATCCGAGAGGTGTTTGTTGAAGACGCGTCGTCGAAGCGCTGATCCTCCTAGGGATGGGGGAGGGGGGTAGAGAGAGAGAGAGAGAGAGAGAGAGAGAGAGAGAGAGCACGCCAGCGGGAAGCGGCCGACCTCGAAATCGCTGAGGCGCGAACTAAAACCTCCCGCGGGTCAAGACCGCGCGAGAGGAGAAACAAACAGAAGTCCGCCGGGAATGGGTTGCATGAGGAGGGATATAAGGGGGGGGGGGGAGACAAGTGCTCCTTGTGGAGGTGCAGTGTATTGTCTGAGGCCGGACCATTGTCCGCCGGACACAACAACGGGAGGGACTCGATCGAATGCAGCGATCGACGGGCTCGAAAACGTCATGGCCGCTGCGATCTGTGCCACCGGCTAAAGTGGAATGAGTAGAGACCAGAAAAATTCGCGAATTAATTTCGCGATAGGCTAAAATACAAATAGTTATACCTCAGTGATGCCTCTGCCATTGGCTCACAACTCACCTGGATGACTCTGGGCCGATGAGAAACACCCAACCATAGCTTTGTCGAATCACAGGCTGCTACGTTGTAACGTTTCAAAACACAGCAGCCAATGAGTGGATGACATTTGACCGAGTGTACGTAGAACTATGGAGTTCATCCTACAGTCATTGAACCCGCGAATTTTTCCGGTCTCTAGGAATGAGTGTAGATCTGCCACGACAGAATGCTCACAGTAAAAAAAAAAAAACTTGCTTTTCAAATCTGATTGGTCGATCCTAAATAACATACACAATATAAGTATTATAGTTTAATAAATGTAAATGGTTGCTGTTATGACTTGCATATTATACCAGCGACCATGAGTAGGTATATAGGCAGGGGCCAGTGGCAGGTTTCTCAGTTTGTTACTGACTACGGAAATGCGAGGATCATCTACTTTAACTTGATTGACGTGTAAGTCCAGTGACTGGCTATTATTGTGAACTTGATGGTATTTTAACCATCATTAACGTCGACCTTTGTTGACCGTGTGTAAGCTCACGAGACACTCAAGACATTCTGTTATTATGATCGGTACACTAAAAATGATAAATAAGTATAATTAACCATACCTTAGAATTAGTATCGAATTCGTCACTGTGGAAAGGCGTTTCCAACTATTGGTAGTGTTCACCGACATTGGACGAAAGAATGTCCTGAGTATCCACCGAGTATGAAATTTAGCTGCGAGAAATGGCGTAAGCAGTTTGCGAGAAACGATAATTTGAAAAGACACTTGAAGAAGTGCAAAGAAAGTGGTCTCCTACCAAGCCACGGAGGTTGTCTGTGTAAGGATACGTCGGCGAAAGCAAACAATAGACATCCTTGTAACGTTTGTGGACATACATTTTGTATTCTCTCGAGGCGCACGAAGAAATAAGAAGAGAGAATGAGCGAAGAACCCATATAGCTTGGCATTTCGCTGTGATAAGTACCATATGTGGTTTATTTGTGTTGACAATTTGAGAAGACTTATAGAAAACTGATATTTCGAGGTTCGTTGGCCTACTGTGGACCAGCTAGTTCTGCATTCTGGCCCGCAAGTTTAGCTTGAGATTCGTACGCGCAATGACTCTAACAGTAAAACGACTCCGTAGTGCGCAGCTTGAACTTCGTCTCAAAGTGTAAGCACCGCGACATGAAACTGTTCTTAGTGAGTTGAGACCGAATTAAACTGTATTTTCATAGCATTCTAGACGATGAACACTGCCGTTTACCTGAGCAACAACGCTGAAGAGTCTACTAACTACGGCATTGAAAAATTCTGACCGGAAGAGGAAACAAGCCAGAGAAAAAGTAGCGGATGAAAACAACCATATGCATTGACTGCAAATGAGATCAAACAGATTCTACGCACTGATTGAACAACGTGTATTTTTTGCTCGTGTGTGTGTGTGTGTATTTGTACAAGAGAATAATTTACGTAATAAAAAGTTTACTTATGAAACATATGTTGTTTCATTTCTTGTAATGTCGTGTAAAATGTTTTTAAGAGACAATTTAAATAACTATGTATTTTTTTTGGTAAAGTTTAAATATCTTCATGTTGATGGTGGGATTACTGATGAAAAGACCCTCATTTTGAGTAAAATGGCCTCTCTCTGAGAAAAATGGACCTTCTCTGAAGAAAACGGACACTCCAGAATTTTGGAGTGAAAAAAACAAATTGTAAATTTTTCCTTCGGAACAGAAATTATACCCTATAAAAAAGTAAAGTTTTGCCTCTTTCGAAGTATTTTTATGTCGTTTTTTGAAGACTTTTGTGGAGATGTTTCCTCGAAATCCAATATGGCGGCCGCAGCGCCAGGCACTGCACGCGACGCAGGGAAGGATGCCCCTGGGGCATCACCTTCGCGCCCGCGGTGATCCCCGCGGGGACCAGCACTTGCAGCACTCCCGCGCCTCGCCCCGTCCGTGTTGCAACGCCCTGCCTCTCCCCTGGCCGAGGGAAGACAATCTCACGGGGATCGCGCAGCCTTCACACACATCGGGCCCGGAGGCGCGGAAGGCTGCGGGAAACCCCTTCAAGGAGGCCCGCGGCGCAACAGGACACTCTTTCATGTGTGTGTGTGTGGATGGAACAGTAATATTGACGTATAACTAGACACCGGAAAAATTCGCGAATTCATTTCGCGGTAGGCTAGAATACAAATAGTTATACCCCAGTGCTGCCTCGGCCATTGCTCACAACTCATCTGGATGCCTTTCGGCCAACGACAAACACCTGACCAAAGCTGTGTCGAATCACAGGCTGCTACGTTGGATCGTCTCACAAGACAGCAGCCAATTAGTGGGTGGCATTTGACCGAGTGTACGTAGAACTATGGAGTTCATCCTGCAGGTCAGTGAACCCGCGAATTTTTCCGGTCTCTACGTATAACTAACTACAGGTATTTGAACGTTTTTGTACGTTTACATGAAAACAACTGTATCACTACAAAATAGTGTTCTCAGTAATACTGGGTTCGGGATTCTTACCCGGGAATTTATGCTTTGTGTTTTCCCAGTACATCCAACAATTAAAGTTTTTTTTTGTAAACCGTTCCCTGAAAAGCTTTCCAGCATTAAATGCGCGCATAAATAAGCATAAAAAAATAAAGTCGTATTATTTAAGAGCCCATTATCTTTTCAAGGGTTTAAAAAAATTGTGTTTGGATGAAACATTAATTGAAATATAAAATTAATCGCCAATTTAGAAACATTCAGAATTATCTGTAAAACTGTATGCAAAAATATACAAATATAACCATAGCCATGTGTAGAGACCGAAAAAATTCGCGGATTCCTTTCGAGACAGGCTGGAATCCAAACTCGTTTAGCTTAATGCTGCGTCAGTGATTGGACCGCAATTTACCTGAAGGACTCTGAGCCAATGGCAAACACTCAACAAAAAGAAGTATCGAATCATAAGAATCGCAGTAAACAGGTGTCCCGAGTCGGTAGCCAATGACCAGGTGATAGTTGCCCGAGTACATAGAGAATCGTGGAGTCTATCCTAGTGGTCATTGAACCCGCGAATTTTTCCAGTCCCTAGCCATGTGTTTTACAAAGTAACGATATCTTTCTTGTAGTATTACAAAAAAACTATTCCTTGGAAACTGGTTTTCAGGGGAATCTTTTGTAAAAGTACAGAAGCGCAGCACACCTGACGCATTTCGGGGATCATCCTCATTCGGACTGCCCAACACGCGCTACGAGTCCATATGTGTTTCTGGTCTCCACTCCAGTCCTGTGGAGGGGTTAGTCTACGGAGGGGGAGTCTTGTGACAAAGTTGAAGGTCACTGTGGTTAGCAACTAGTAGAGACCTGTAAAATTCGCTAATTCAAATCCCTAAAGGATAGACTCCAAGATCCTCTATGCACTCGTGCAAATTACATCTGCTGATTGGTTACCGACTCGTAACACCTTTTTACTGGAATGATCGTGCGTTTCTAGTGCGGTGTCATCACTACGCGCAAGGCTCTGAATTGGCACGCAGTCTTCTCGCTGTGCTTACGGAAACTATGAGATTTGAGGGAAGACCATATCTTGTATGGCGAAGATCGTCATTGGCCCAGAGTCCTTCAGATAAACTGTGGCCCAATCACTGAAGCAAAATAATGTCAAAGTATTTGTACTCTATCCTATCGCGAAATGAATCCGCGAATTTTACAGGTCTCTAGCAACTAGTTAGCAGAACGAACCGTAGCTGTATAAAAGTTTGATGCTCGAGGTTTGTCTGATATCTGGAAGGGAACTCACCAGGAAGAACTGTGAAGTGAGGATTGTTTAACAAAGACCTTAACAACACTTTAGCAAGGAATTAGAGTTAAACACTTAATTACAACAACCTAAAAAACGTTTTGCTATCAAGATGGTAAACAGGAATGGAGGTAGGGTTTGCTCTCGTTTTAACTCCAGTTATTAACATGCAAATTGTGCACACATCCACTCCCTAACTTCTTACCTCCATGCCCCCGACTCTATTTTTTTTTAACTAAGTGTGGTAAGATTTGCGCTAAGCCGAACTATTCAGATTTATATCAATCTTAAGCTTTAATTTAATGAGATTTTTTGACATACGCCATTGCAGTTTTGCACTGTTTGTCACGGAAAATTTCCAAAAAAAATATAAAGATAAAAAATTCACTAATTCTGTGAATGGCGTATGTCCAAAAAAGCTGCATTATATCAAAATTCCCCATTGCATGAAACATTTAAAGAACGAATCTTAAGCTTTTCCTTATACACATTTTAATATGTATAATAATTAGGCTATATCAATTAATTTTCACCATACTATAGTGGCCCCAATTTTTTTTATTCATTTTGCGTAGGGTATTTTATTTTAATTCATATTAATAAAATTAATTAACACCCGGGCCCGTCGGGTATGCCAAGTACCTTCTTCGAGTTGTCCTATTCCATTTTATCACCTCGTTTTTATTAACTCGCTATCTTGTCTGTCTGTTTGTCTGTTTTTTTCGGTACAAATTTTGCAATCGATTTTAAACTAATTCCCCAATAAGCTAGAGAATGGAAACTTTGAACATAGCTCAGAATTGGATTACAATGCACACACAAGACTAAAAAACAAGATATAATTATTTACATGAAAACAATGTAGTATTCTACGTTTTTAAAGTATGAAATAATTTCTCCTAGGCCCATACAGATATATAACCTCATACAGATTCCTAACCCCATACAAATTCTCCTGAAAATTTATGAGTGTGAATTTTTTTAATCCTATGGAAAAAAACTTGTAAGATATAAAACAATAAACGTGGGCCGCATGCAATAGTTCTTAGTAAGGAGTATAGGGTGTAGCTGATGAGAAAACTCACTCAACAGTAAGTATCTGTCGTTTGCAGTACAATAAAATTGTTAGTGACTTAGATGAAATATTCATGCATCAATTAGTTTTTGCTTGCTCCCAAATGTTTTTCGTATTAAATCTTAAGAGTATTCTAATAGTTATTGAAAATTCACTATCACAAATTTTCAGGACAATCTGTATGGGGTTATAAATCTGTATGAGGGTAGGAGAAATTATTTTATACTTGTTGGTTTGTTTTAAAAACGTGATATATCAAAATATTTTTGACGTGACGTCTAATAAATCGATGAACGCCGACTACACGCACGAAAGTGTCCCGTTACGCACATTTTTCCGTTACGCTGTGTCCCGTTACGCTCATTGTTCCGTTACGCTGTGTCCCGTTACTCTCATTGTACGCTTGCGCCGCATCTATCTCTATTCCACTCGATTGGCCTATGCGTCCGAGGAAAGAAAGACAGCGGCAGCACACAACTTACATCTACACGTGAACTGTTTCGTCGACTGTTTATAAAGTGAAGTGAAAAGTTAATGTGGTTCTCATTGCTTATTACAACAACAATTTCAGAAATAAAGGTTAATTATTCTTCCATTTTAAAAATCTGATAACTAGTATAATTTCAAGTATTTATTCTTTTATTATTAAAACAAAAATGATTCAATTTTATTCATAAAAGTATGCAATCATTTCATCAATGTTTTGTTATGACTTTGTCACGTTAAACTATCGTCCGTAAACCGACTTTACAGACAACGAATTTTTATTTTAACACTATATATATAATATACATATAGGTATAGGTACATACATATAGTGTTCAAATAAAAACTAGCGTATTTTATATTTTGTATATAGAAAATATTACCTTTTACGTACACGTATTCACGTACAACACACGGCCGTCCATCACACATACACACCCAATTTTTTTTTTTATTTATTTTTTTTTTTTGCTGTAAATAATCATCCTACAGATGCCTGAATAGAGATTCCGGTTCGTGTACCAGTGTTACGGCACGCACGACAAAACTCGCGAGAGCCGACCTTGGGACCTCGACCCCAGGATACGCGCGCCACTTTCCATTATGCTAATGCCGGCGGCGGCGGTGAACAAGGAGTTGGCGCCGAGAAGGAGTTGGGGGGGGGGGGGGGGTTAGCACCAGAGGAGTTTCCGATATCACTATCATCTTCATCGCCGCCGCATCGCTCATTGTTCCTGAGAGGGGAACAGTTTTCTGGCTCTTGAACTATGCCCCTATCCGACTCCCATCTAGCCATCTTTCTTTGTGTCGTTTCGATCGGATGATTACAATGGAACAGTGAAATCCCTCAACAGTGTTTCCGAAACGACAAAAGGAAAAAAAAATCCCTGTTTTCTAGTTTATTTTTTTAAGTCAAAACGGAAATAAAATACTACGTTTTTCCTCATTGACTCATTACATATATGCGTTGAGTCTGTATCCTAAAGGGCCTTTTACTTTGTCTTTATATACCTGTGAAAAACGTTTACACATAATAAGCTTATTTTAGAAAATTCTTTCGCTATAAATAGAGACTGGAAAAATTCGCGCTTTCGATGACCTCTGGGATGGACTCCACAACCCTCTACATACTCAGGCAAATGCCACTTGCTCATTGGTTATTGACTCGTGACACCTGTCAACTGGGACGCTTGCGATTCGATATTTTTTTGGTTGAAGGTTTCCCATTGGCTAAAAGTCCTTCAGATAATCTGTAAGCCAATCACAGAAGCAATATAAATGTACAGTTGTTTGAATTCTAGCATATCGTGAAATGAATCCGCGAATTTTTCCGGTCTCTAGCTATAAATCTTCTTCAGTTAACAGTGACTTACAATACATTAGCGGTGTAAAGGAAAAAAGGTTCTCATCCACTTAAATAATACCTCATTTTTTTAAATTATTTTATTCATGTAGATTAGTTAGTCGAGATGGCCACCTCTTTCTGGAATCCAAACACAGAAGCTAAACTGTGAGTTTATCTGGGATTACTTCCATTGCTTGCGGTTCCATTCTGCCTCAAAAGATCTGTTTCTCGGGCAAGTCAACCTCGTTTTAGATTATTTTAATTGTTCCTTCAGACGTGAATTGTATCAGAATTACAGGTAAGAAAATATGAACTAAAACATCACCTCAGAATTAAACTAGAGATTTTCTTTTATCGACGGCCAGGAATACCAACAGCATACTTCCTCCAAAGACAATCTAACAGGGGTTGCTATTGTTTCTCAATCCTCGATGCCATACATACTATGTTTAATTCCACTGTAAGGTTTTAGAAACGTTTTGGCAATCCCTTTAAATTTTATTGCATTCGCTTTTAGAATCTTCTGTAACGCTATAAAAATACGATATTTTCAACTTTCTGCATATACGCAAGTGAACGAAGATATTGTTTTTATTATTTTTAAAAGGTTTTTTTTTTGTTATTTCAGTGTGCAACGGAGCCAAGGTGAGTCCCCACTGTTCATACGGTCCAGCGCTTCACAGCACCGATTAATGTGTAGAGACCGGAAAAATTCGCGGATTCATTTCACGATATGCTAGAATCCAAACAACTGTACATTTATATCGCTTCTGTGATTGGCTTACAGTTTATCTGAAGGACTTTTAGCCAATGGCGAAACCTTCAACCAAAAAAAAGTATCGAATCGCAAGCGTCCCAGTTGACAAGGTGTGACGAGTAAATAGCCAATGAGCAAGTGGCATTTGCCTGAGTATGTAGAGGGTTGTGGAGTCTATCCTGGAGGTCATCGAAAGCGCGAATTTTTCCAGTCTGTATATTAATGTGATCGAAGAGCCTCCTTTGAGGGTAGGTTAACCCTCCCCCCGCCCCTTCATTTTCATCGACCAACTCGTCCACGTCGCACGTCCCACGCAGACTTCCGTCCCAACGGGGGCAGCAGCAGTCCCCTCACCCCACTGGGTTAATTAGACCACACCCCCCACCCCCAAGACGACCCACATCCCCGATCACGGCCTCCTAGTTCCGGCGGAAGCAAGGCGCTCCCTTTCGGACGTCATGTGACTTGCCGTCATGCGTTGACAAGTTGCGCGATTCTAACTTAATACAGTGAACTCCCCGTTATCCGCGCATGCTACGAAAAAATACAGCACATATGTAAATCTGTATTTTATTACAAGTTAGCAAATTTGAACTGTACTGACGAGTGTATTGTGTGCAGTATACAGTAAAACGCCACAGGCCTTCTCGGAACTCACTCGCAGTGGGCTGGCATGCGTTGCTGTTTTTGTCTCTGTCGCGCTTTGTTTCTAGTCGTATGGTTGAGCACTTTTATGTTTTCATTACTGAAATGTATTGTATGTTAATTACTCAGTAAAATACTAAAATTTTAGCAACATTTAAATATTTTTACTTTAACTGTAACATTTACTGTACATAAATGTTTAGATATTTAAGTTGAAATTAATGTTTCCATTTTTGTTCCCCATTTTCGACTCTTTTACTGATCATCCGCGATTTTCACTATCCGCGGTGGCCCTGCCACTTAATTTCGCGGATAATCGGGAGTGTACTGTAGTCGGATTACAAATAATGTTTATTCTACGTCGTTTCAGTACTAAGTTACGATTCCTTAAGTCACAATGTTTCTAACTTCTGATTTTCTAAGTCATGACGGTTCTAAGTTGTGTTTCTAAATTGTTTCAGCTTAAGTTACGATTGTCTAAGTTACTGTTTTTCAAAGTTGCGATTTTTCTAAGTCTTGTCAGTTCTAAGTTATGTGTTTTAAATAGTTTCAGTTATAAATTATTTCCTATAAGTTACTATGTTTCTCACTATTGTGATTTTCCAACAAATGCAGTCCTAAGTTTACTATTCATAAATTGTTTAGTTCTAAGTTATGATTCCTAAGTTTCAATTTTTCAACGTCGTGATTTTCTATGTTATGATAGTTCTTACCTGTGTTGCTAGGTCATAATACTCATAATCAATCTAACTTATGAAAGTTCTCAGTTATTTGGGCCTTTTCCGATCATTCTAAAGCCATGGCTGATTTAAAATGAAACAGTACAATATATGTGCATATCCCACGTAAGACAGGAATGCTGGATGTGACCGTTCGTGTTTATCCGGGCTGGTTATATTGTGCCGCCCTACGTCTTTGCACTCATTAATTCAAATATGTTTATTACTTTAACGAAGAGATTATTTTAACTATAACTTTTATACATGTTTGCTATTTAACTTCTTCTAATCTGTGTTATTCTGTTAAGGATAGGACGATGACAGGAAAAGTAGGAAACGAATGGGAGTGTTTCAAGGATGATGTGAAGGAAAATGGCTTACCCAACACCAAGATGCAGTCAAAAATAATATATTTGCGCCACGGACTCTGCAGCAATGCTAGGAGGAACGGGTTAACAAAGAGCAATGAAAATGTTACATTGAAATGCATGAAAACAGAATTACGCCACGGACTCGGTCGCAATGCTAGGAGGTTCAGGTTAGCAAAGAGAAATATAAAATGAGCGTAACAGGACACAGCGAAACGGGACAATGTGTGTACCGGGACACTTGTTCGTGCGTGCATCCAGCGTTCATCGTTTTATTAGTCGTTGTCACGTCAAAAATATAACTTAGTCTTCACTGGCAGTATTATGCGTCGACGGCACATTATAATTTGAGAGTATCTTCTTATGAATACTAAATCTATACTAACTAAATGGCTGAAGAAACTCTAAACAATGTATTCTTCTTGGCTAAGAGACATTCGTGGTTTATATATCATCAGCTAGAAAACATGAACTAAATCCAATTATATTTATAATATAGTTTTTTTTTAATTTTATGAATATTAAAATTATAATTGTTACTTGTGCAGGTTAGTCAAACATTCAATTTTATGCAATTTAAATTTAAAAATCATAAATTTATGATTACTAATTGGTATACTTACTAGGTTTTCAAGTAAAATTAGTGGCGGGAATTGCTAACCTTGATGGTATTGTTACGATTGGGGAAAAAGATTCATAAAGAATAGCCAAATTAATTAAACAGTTTTATTTGTTATTTATTTGTAATCGCTGCATCAAACAACGAACAAAGCATTAATAAACTATTGTGAAAAAGTTTCGTTTCCTGGTAATTTTACAAGTTTCAGCGCGAGAGTACAGCCGAAA
This sequence comes from Bacillus rossius redtenbacheri, assembly GCF_032445375.1. Classification (NCBI taxonomy): domain Eukaryota; kingdom Metazoa; phylum Arthropoda; class Insecta; order Phasmatodea; family Bacillidae; genus Bacillus; species Bacillus rossius. The sequence continues at coordinate 10,584,714 of NC_086332.1, read as the reverse complement.
GTGAAAATGTATAGACTGTTAAAAGTTACACTGTTGAATGCAATTTCCGCTGAAACTTTGAACCGTGGCAACGGTGGCGAACGTCAGAAGCATCAGAGTTCCCGCCTCGTTAACCAAGTTCGTAATCGAAATGGTGCCTCGCTAACGGAATTTAAACTTTCTGAAAGATTTCCCAAACCTCTTAATTGGTTTCTCAGGCGATAAAAATAAATGTTTACGTTTGCGAAACGTGCTTTTATTTCCACACTTGCTAGGTTAAGACCAATTTCACGTTTTCGTTATTAAAAGCATAGTGTCACTCGCTTAGTTGAATATTTGCTTTTTTTTCATTTAAAAATTGCTGATTCCTGATCTAATGAAGTTTCGAAAAATTGGTTTAAAGACGAGAAAACGCAGATAATAAACGTCTAGTCAGTTAGCACGAACGAAAAGTTTGCAATATGAATAGGTAGATACTATAAACGAATGTTTACTATCAGTGTCATAAAAGAAGTATTTCGTGTAATAAACATTTTTTGCCATTTTACTTAGGCTACTTAGTGGATTTAGAGAAAACAATCGGAATATACACATAACTTATACTGTAATATCACAACTTAGAATTCTTGAGAAAAATCCAAAAAAGTTGGACTTTCATAAATTAGAATGATCATTACTTATAAACATACGGGTTAGGATTATCATAACTTAGAAAATCGTAAATTAAAAACATCGCAACATATTAAGCTATTTTTTTCTTAGTCGTGACACACAGGTTATAATAATTGTTATAAGTAAAAAAAACACGTCAATTAGAACTACCGCAAGTTACATATAGCTTAAAAATAGATAAACCTTGAGTGTTTCTAATTTAAATGTTCTTAATTTGTGTGTTTGTAAGCTATGATGTTGCCCCGTAACAGGCAACATTGAAAAACCTACATAGAACATAATCTATTCCGAGGTGTCTCTAGTGTATCCAAACATATTTTAGAAGTGAAACTTTTGGGCGTGCTGAGAGTAAAATTTCAAGGCCGAATTTTAATGCAATGTTTTTCTGAAACATTTATGTGAAACGTCACTGGCACGACAATGACAGAGAATGTGTACTTGGCCAAATATATATTAAGAGAGCACTATGCTATATACGTTGCTGGATCGTTTTCATTCACCTCTTTGTGCGATGATTCGTCCCCCGTCCATAAAAAAAAATAGAACCAAGAGAGATAGATGAACGAAATAATCAGACAGAGAGTGTGCGCGCCATGCGATTGTTTCAGAAAATAGATAAAGGTATCCTATGCAGTCAGCTGTGAATGCCTTGAATTTTATATTTGCTACCGGCGCACGTGCGTTCCTCCGTGTTCAACCAGCAGCGTAGAGAGCGGTGTTGAGACAGCCCCTGCATTTTTCCGCGTATGTAACGCTACTTGTTATGAATTTTAAATTTCGTTCAGAGATTTGGCTTGTTCCGAATGGCAGGATTGTTTCAAGAAACGGTAACAGGCGCAGTTTGAATCGCCAAAGAAGTTTCACTACTATCATGCGTACTGAGTTAAGGGGCCCGCCTCGTCAGGGGTGTATGTGTGTTAGTAAAGCGGGATGATAAGCGCTACGCTCGCTGGTATTTCTAGCGCGGTGTAGCCTCTAAGCGCAAGGCTCTGAACTGGCGCGCAGTCTTCTCGTCGTCACATGTTAACTGTGAAATTTGAGCGGTGGCCGTAACATTATATGGCGGAGAAATGATGATAAAGTGGTAATGCAAGTACCTTAAGTGCTTTCAAGAATCTGTACTGGTTGTTGTACGTCTAAAAATTACTCTGAAAACATGCGTTTTAGCCATGTTAACACTTCTGAAAATACAGCTTAAAAACTTAATCCGAAATCGAAAGTACTTTTCGGCCTTCGGCGAACTCTTAAATGCTTTTCGTAAACATACCCCACTCGGATATCTCGAGTAGTTTTGAAATCGCGTTGTTTTTCCTGAAGCTCTGCGCACTGTATGTGTGCCCGGGTAGGCGGGGCGCTCATTTTTGTTCGCTGCCGCGCCGCGCGGAGGAGCGACAGCAGCGCGACTGGCGGCAAGAGCTCGCACCTCCTTCCCCCAGTACCATTTCCCGTCCATTCTCCACGTGGTCGTCGCCGCGCGCGGAGACAGCGGACACGCGGGTGATCGATCCCGGCCGCGATCCAGTGAGCCTGGCGCGCGGGCGGCCGTAATGGATTACCTGCAGGCTGGGTCGGCGTGGATGGAGCGGAACTAAGCCATCGCCCTCCATGTTGGATTTTTTTTTGACGTGACAACATCTAATAAATCGATGAACGCCGGCTGCACGCACGAGAAAGGATGACTCATTGTCCCGTTACGCACATTGTCCCGTTGCGCTTTGTCCCGTTACGCACATTGTCCCAATACGCACAATGTCCCGTTGCGCTTTGTCCCGTTAAGCGCATTGTACGCATGCGCCGGATCTATCTCTCTTCCACTCGATTGGAACAACCATCGATTTGACTTTTTCGAGGCACATTAAACTTGAAACAGTCCCATTCGTTTCCTACTTTTCCTATCATCGTCCTATCCTTAACAGAATAACACAGATTGGAAGAAGTTAAATAGCAAACACGTATAAAAGTTATAGTTAAAATAATCTCTTCGTTAAAGTAATAAACATGTTTGAGTTAATAAGTGTAAATAAAAGTAAATTTATCAATTAAATTGAAGATTTTATTTCACTCCTTCTTTGTATCCATACAAAATAGTGATAATTCAATAAAATTGATTCAATTTTATTCATAAAAGTATGCAGAGGTAGATTTTATCATACAAAAGATAGAAAAATTTAAAAAAAAATTTTTTCCTCAAAGAATATAATATTTTTAATGCCTAAATGGTTTGGTTGCAAAAACCTTTTACGTCTCAGTCTCAGGCCGAATATGATATCTCATTTTCATCTGGATCAATCATTTCATCAATGTTTTGTTATGACGTCACGTTAAACTATCGTCCGTAAACCGACTTTACAGACAAACAATTTTTTTTTTTTGCGGATACCAGGATCATAACGGCCCCGCCTATCTGGTTACACACACACGGTGTGCAGATACTCGGGATATACCATGATATTTGAAAACTACTCAAGATATCAGAGTGAAAAATACGCTGAGAACAATGGGCAGTTCTTTATCAAAATTTCCTTTTTTTAACTGTATTTTTGGGTGAGTGTAAATAGCTAAAAGGCATGTTTTTAGAATAATTTTTATGCTTGAAACACCAGAAACGGATTTTTGAAAGCTTTTAAGAGACTTGCATTACACCCATGGCTTTATTTATCTGCTACATAATGTTGTGGTTACCACTTCTATTTTATAGCTGCTCTATGCACGACGAGAAGACCGCGCGCCTTACGCTTAGAGGCGATACCGCACTAGAAGCACCAAAGTGCGTCGCACGTAACACAAATTCCGTCTCACTAACACAAATACACCCGTAAATAGGATGGCCACTTAATAACAAATCTTATAGGAATATAAAAACCACCTAACTGTGGAACACCGAAGATGAACTTCTATTGAGTAATCGAGAAAAATTTAGTTCAGAAAAAAATAGTAGTTGTAAATGTGTTTTAACAAATAGCAGATATAGGTCATATTTAGACATCTGATACAAAATAATATCTGCAAAAATTAATCTGCATTGATTACAAAGCAAAAAAATCCATGCAAAATGCAATGCAACAAACATTACGAATGGAAAATGAAACATCACCAACAAAGAGGATGAAGCCAATAATCATACAATTAAAAAATTATGGCGTCGAAACATTATCGAATTAGGGTAGGCTTTGAACTACATTTTTTTGCGCTTGCACAAATCAAGTAACGTTGAAAAATGTTGCGCTTGAAATTAATCATGTTTGGCATCGAAAAGAGCGTTACACAGAGTAGTCGCCTCCCGCTGGATAAACAAATTAGGCAGGAAAAATATATTCTGGTTTAAAAAACGTTGCACCAGAGTTTCTTTAAATTGGAGAAATCACCTCAAATACAAGTGTTTCAATTCATATTTTATGGAAACATTTTTGGCCAGGAGTGGGGCTTGGTTATTTATTGTTTGTAAGAAATATTAAGGAATATATTTATATATAAACCTTATTTTGTTTGATTTGTTGCGTGACTAATTCATTTTTAGTAGAGAAATGCAAAATTCACGTTCCATGACGTTATTGAATATCTAAAATCCACTGTTTTTATGAGAAATTTTGGTATTGTAATGTTGTTAAATTGTTACTATTTGGCAAGAAACAATTTATTTACTCTGTGTGAAAACAGAGGTTTTTGGTAAATTCATTTACATGCCATCTAATTTAAATATGCAAGTTTCAACTTTTTTTTTCCAATCCACCTGCATGAATTTTTTGATTAATATTGTTACTTTTGTTTTTGATAATATTATTTAGTTGTGGTGTGAAACTGGTTGGTTAAAGCTTAAAATATGGTTAGTATATTTTTGCGCTTTGATAATTCAGGTATTATATTTTGGAGTTATTAATTTGATGTAGGCTACCTACCTGATGTTTTTGTTTGCATATTTTAATAAAAATAATTTTTGAACTGTGCATAATTTACCATTTTATATTCGTGTGAGAATATTTTTTTTGTTTCACGTAATATCTATTTGAAGACGTAGCAACATTTTGCTCAGCATATTTGACTTTTGCAATTTAAGAAATGTTTTAAAAATTATAAAATATTTTGGTATCGTTGTTTTGCCATCTACCAGTGGGGTGCTTTAGTGAATGTGCTTCCTAGGAGTTTTTGAGGCACCGCGAAATGTGTAACATCTCCCTTTTAAAATGTATTCAAATGGTAACGCAAACTTTGGAGGCCTCTATCACAGAAAAAAAATTGTACTTTTACAAAAGATTCTTTTGTAAACCAGTTGCCAAGAAACATTTTTAATACTAAAGGAAATTTTTTGTAACTTTTTACAACACATGACTATGGTGAATTTTGCGTATACGTATGAAATATGTTTTACGAGATATTACAGAGTATTTATAATGGGACGTAATATTATATTTCAATTGATGTTTCGTTTAAGCAAATTTAAAAAAAAAAACTTCAAAAAGAAGATAATCGAATACTCAATAAATGGACAATTACTGCAAACGCTATTTTTTTGTATTGATACAGTTGTTTTCGTGTGAATGTAAAAAAAATTACAAATATCTGTAATTTTACATGAACATTTATGTTCTTTATACAAAAAAAAATGGTTGTCTGTAAAGTCGGTTTACGGACGATAGTTTAACGTGACAACGTCATAACAAAACATTGATGAAATGATTGCAAAATTTATGAATAAAATTGAATCATTTTTATTTAAATAATAAAAAATAAATACTTGAAATTATACTAGTAATCAGATTTTTAAAATGCAAGAATAATTTATTAAACTTTATTGCCGAAATTGTTGTTGTAATAAGCAATGAAAACCACATTAACTTTTCACTTCACTTTATAAACAGTCGAGTGGAAGAGAGATAGATGCGGCGCAAGCGTACAATGAGCGTAACGGGACACAGCGTAACGGAACAATGTGCGTAACGGGACCCTTTTTCGTGCGTGCAGCCGGCGTTTATCAATTTATTAGACGTCACGTCAAAAAAATTCAGGTAGTTATAAGTTGAAATTGTGGCATGTGACAGTCGTGTGGTACAGTTGAACTCGTGCGGTCTTCGTGCGAGTGTGCAACTGACGGAAAAGAGGGCGACGAAGGGGAAGAGGAGTCCGGGGTGGATTCGAACCGGCGACCGCCCGGCGGGAGGGACAGAGAGGTCCGTAACTGCCCGTCCAATTACGCGATTAAAAGTCCGGCGTCGAGGCGCGCTGCGCCATAAATCGGGCTAAGCCCAGGGATCCAGGGGGGACGCCGGAGTTAATTAATTGCTCCCATTCTCTCCCCCTTAAACACCCCCCCCCCCCCCATGAGAGCTCCAGACAGCCACACACCCCCCCCCCCCCCCCACTCCTCTTCAGCCAACAAAGACCATCACCCTCTGCGCCTGTAGCAGTTTCTTTCACACACACGCACCAAAAAATATAAAAAACGCTCGTGAACATCAAGGCTTTTCTGTTATCTGTGGTCTGCATGGTTTCAAAATGATGAGAGTATCATTTCAGAAATTACTAAACATATATTTTTTAAGTGAAACTTATTTACTCAATCATAACAATCACGCACATGCACCTACACTGGTACCATGACATCACGGGTAAAACAAATCTTTCACGACGTACGCGTACAGAAATTATCCATCCGTCGTGGGCTCAACCAATTTTTACGCATTATTAGTCTCGTAGTTATTAGCGATTTAAATCTGACGGTATTTTGTCACACAAGACAAATATCGACCGAATACCGCTGTAACAAGCGAATGGACGTTTTTACGTCAAAATAAAGTTCCATCTGGTTGCAGTGATGAGTAAAGTCGAGCTCACCAGCACGGCAGACTTGACCTTGTTAATAGTTAACTAGTCAGTCTTTAGGGTCGTCTCTGCGTGTGCGTTCTCCTGATTTGGAACCTACTGTAAACAAGAGTCCTTGGCTTTTCGGATGTACTAATTCGCATTTTTAGAATATTAGTAGCACGTTTTATTTTAAAATAACAATATAAGTATGTTTTATATAGTTACTAGTATTGTAGGAATATTATTTAAATTACGAAACAACAATTAAAACCTAAAATTAAACGCTTCAACAGCATGGAAATTTCTGGAAAAAAAAAATAATGAATAATCAGGGAAGTAGATATATGTTAGGTCAAGTAAATAGACAAAGGCTCATCCTGTTTTGGGCTCAGCGTTTGTTTGTTTGTTGCAATGCTGGTGTGTCAAGTTTTTTTTAAGGCAGAGTTTTAATTTTTTTTTCCGTGATGCTGAATTCTATCTGTGATAGTGCCTGTAAGGGAGGTGTAAGAAACATCACTTTCCTTACAGTTTCCAAGATTTTTCTTACTGTGTAAACAGTTTTAACGTGACAGCAGGATCCGTAAACAGCTAAAAATAACAGTAAATTGACGGACTTTTCAGTGAAGAATTGACATCAAATAAACTGAGAGTTCTTCGTTATTTCAGATAGTTGAATCTTAGTAGAAACTGCGGCGCAATTCGACATCCGATTTATGTTTTCCGGTATAAACTGCAGAGCTAACACACGTGTGGAAGACATAAGAGTTAATTATTTCAAGATTTTTTTTTTTTAATTTTATGTAGGTATGCACAAAGCTTATTTTTGTGGATTCATGTTCACAATAAGTGAATAAGTAGATCCCTGAATAATTTGTAACCAAAGTTTTTTCTTTAATTTAGGTAAAAAAGTTTTTACTGTGCGTTTTGTGACTATGGCAGTGGTAGAAAGCATGGGCAATTTATATTAGTTGTTTTCTTTGGAAATATGACACATTTTTTTGGTAAATGAAACATTATAAAATCTGGAGAAGTCAGGGAATTTCGGTTGCAGTTTTTACTGGACATCCTGTTGAAACAGATTTTTGCAACTGTAGAGCGTATTGAAATGGTCGTTAACAAAGTAAAGAAACAACGACGTTGTGAATAAAACTAAATGGACAGGGGGTGAGAATTGAATATAGGCTACACTCTATTGGCTAAATTTAATTCTTCCTTCGCCCTCAACCGAACCAATTGTTGCGTTCAGGGTTTCTAACCTGGTAATAACTACGGCGAATGCAAAAAAATATATTGCTGCCGTGAAGAATCTTCGAAAACGAGGCAGACAAGAAAATGATAAAACGAACCAACCAAACGGTTGAAAGGAAAGAATTGGACGCAGCAAAAAAGCGTGACGTGTTTTGTCACACTTCGTAAGTGGCTATTGTGAACCATTAAAAAAAAAAACAGACAACGAACACTTGTACAGTCGGAAAAAGTATGTTGTACCGTCTGTTGCAAAAGGCTCAAACGGTGTGGAAGAACCGGAGCCTAACTGCCGATGGCCTTCCCTTTCAAGTGTCAGTGTTTGTTTGGATCTCGTTACGTTAGTCTTCTATTGTACACTTTAAAAAATTCTCACGTGAAAGTTATGAAGAAAACTGGTTACAAACTGTCCAGGTATATTAGTGAATTAACATAGACCTACGTGAAATTTGCGGAACTGAGTTAAGGGGATTAGGCCTCTCCCATCTTGCAATTTCAAATATTTTGTTACCGCCTGCAATAAAGATTTCATGCTACACTTTTTGGTTTGATTATCATGATATTTGCAGTCGCCCGCTTGACGGATAAGTAGGGACACCTGTATTTCGCGATTTCATTTCATGTCAAGGTATTTCACAAAACACTGTAGCTTTTTCTAAGAGTCATGGCAAATTGTGAGGGTGCAGCAGTACGGTGACCACATTCTCATTGGGCCCGTCAAGAGCGGGACGACACCTCTCACCGACCTCAGCCAATAACCACAGGAGAAAAGCTACAGTATTTTGTGAAATACCTTGACACGAAATGCGTATTCGCGAAATACAGGTGTCCCTACGGGATAAGTAGGGACCGGAAAAATTCGCGGATTCAATGAACTCTAGGATAGCCTCCATTATCCTCTGCACTTCACAAGAAAACGCGCGTGCTTATTGGTTACTAAATTTTGAGTCGTCTCCACTAGGTAGCTTGTGATTCGACGTTTCTTTGGTCGATAGTCTCTCATTGGCCCAGAGAGCTCCAGTTAAACAGAGAGCCAATAGCAGAACCAGCAGAATTATACACATGTTTGAATTTCAGCCTATCACGAAATGAATCCGCGAATTTTTCCGGTCTCTAAGGATAAGGCATTTCCTCTCGACACTTACAGACTACAGCCTGTTAGTGAAAGCGGTTGCAACAAGGTATAAGGTGGTCTGGGTGATATGATTCATGCCTTGACATGCCAAAAATTGGGATAAATAGTTTAAAATTATAATACTAGCTAAACGATAGAAAAATCAAATATGGCAGGGCCTTATCCCCCTTAACTTTACTTTCAACACGAATTCACAAGAATAATCTTGAAGTACTAATAAAACCTTCAAAACCTTTTTAAGTTCACAACAAAACTACCCTTCTTCCTTCTCCGGACGTGTTTGCCCTGCTTACATCGAAACTCAGTACTAGCTCTATGGAGAACATTTCTTTTATTTCAGGTAAATTATTCGTTCATCAATCCGTAAATTTACTGAAATTTGTAATAGTACACAATTAGCCACCATTTAGAATTTTTTTATTTACAGTGAAAAAAAAAACCATCATATATATATATAAATATATATATATATATATATATAAATTTAATGACTTCAATTTTCCATCAAGTAGCTATACTCAAAAATCACATACTTTAACTAGTGATTAAGTTATACTTATGTGCACAACTTTAATATATAAATAACTGTTCCGATATTTTGCTTTTTTTTAATGAAAGAAGGGAAAAACTTGCGATATTTTAATGATAAATGTAGGTATAATATAGCTCTTTCGCATGTTTCAGCTGTGTTGCTTGCAAGCTCCAAAACCCTGGCTTATCTCCGCATTCACGGGCTGTACACAAAAATCTGTGGCATGTAGCGATAGAGCGACAATATACAAAGAACTGTTCACTGAAAATTTAATTAAAATATACTGTACGGGTGTGGAGAGGGTTTAACAACAGATCCTTATAAATATGCGTGAGGTATCGAAACGGGTCGATACAGAAAATCTGCATTTGATAGCGAATATTCTACGCTGCTTCCGTCGACGCTGCTTTCCATTTATATTCATATCCCTTACATGGTTTGGGGCGTCCAATTTGTGGAGACCTGAAAAATTCGTGGGGCCATTTCGTGTTATGCTAAAATTCAAATAATTATACCTTAGTGCTGCTTCTGTCATTGGTTCACTGTTAATCTGGAGGACTGAGGGCCAATTAGAGACCCTCACTCATAGAAGTGTCGAATCACAGGCCACCCAGCACCCACAAGTCAGCAGCCAATGAACAGTTGGCATTTGCCCGAGTGTGAAGAGGATGGATATTGGAGTCTATCCTGGAGGTCATTGAACCCGCGAATTTTTCCGGTCTCTACCAATTTGGTATTAGGATACGTGAAAATGTTTCTTAAGGATTTCTGATCATTGACGAGTCATCGATGCAAATTATTAAATTGTAATGGGTATTTTGTCAATAATTATATTTTTTTAAATCTTAGTTTGTATACTGGAAACCAAGTCTGCATGGAAGAAAAACAAACTTAAGTACATTTTAAAATCATTATCTTAAATAATGCCATAATATCTAAAGTAAGGAAAACGTTATTCCTACTGTAAATAATGTGTGGAATTGAAAAAAGTTTGAAAATTAAATTCATTAGTTGCAATTTAATTAGCTTTTAAATAATTTGATAACAAATTATGCTTAAATAACAAAACTGCATCGTGGCACGCGTATTTGACAACTCAATCTACCATTCCGCGGCATGAGTTACAATCAGGCTGCCCTTCAAACACTTGTGCTTATCCTCCTGAATGGACCACTGTTATTCTGATAAGCCCTAAAAGATTTGACTTCTAGAAAATGGTTAACATTCAACTCTCGGATGTGCAAATTCTTTCTCGAGTATGAATAGTACTGCGGGGGTTAATCCTGGTAATCAAATATTCCTCGCAATAATAGGGTCCGTACCAGACATCAAATAAGCCGTTCAATTTCGTACTCAAAAAAAATGACTGCAATGTTTATTTATGCGGTCTACGCCTAGAGGCACGATTATTTCGTGTGTTGTTTTCTCAACAGGCTAGACTCGAATATCATATACGTTCTGGAGCCACTTAAGTGTGTTTATTGGCCGACATCGAGGCCAAAGGTTTCTAATCTTTTGGCCTGGATTCTGTATGATTACTTCCCTGTCCATTACTGGCCAAGGAGTTCTTTAGGGTGTGTATAAATAACTGGGAACGAATCATCAAAGAAAAGCATATAAAAGCCTACATGTGTTTCACGCCTATTTTGCCACCGATATACTCGGCGAAAAACCTGGTGCATTTATCTATACCTAGGCCCATGCATATTTCGCGAGAATATTCCAAGACTAGCTGAAAGTAAAAACACTGGAAGCATCGTCGGTGTTTCGTGTTTGGTTGTATTTATATCAGGTACATGTCGATTGTAACAACATTAGTCATAGTAATTCAGTGCGAAAGCAAACGTGTCTCGCAGACGGCCGCCAATCACACGGAAGAAACTGCTGGTGCGGTTATACCTGTTGCAGTCTTATAGACATTGCCCATATCCATAACTTGTCGTTGGTCTATGTTCGGAGCACGCGGTGGCCGCAAGGGGAAAGAGAGAGAGAGAGTTGACTAGCAGAGAGAGTTCGACGTGGAAAGAAGACTAGAAACAAATTGATGACTCAGGGAGGAGACATTGTGTTTCGAGCCCTGATTGGTAACGACCGGAAAAATTCGCGTGTTCATTGACCTCCAGGATAGACTCCACAGTACCTTACATACTCGGGAAAACGACCACGTTTCATCGGAGGCTGTCTCGTGAGACCGTAATTCGCCACTTTCTTGGTTTAAGGTTTCCTATTGGCTCACAGTTCACCAGATAAAAAATGTGGGCCAATTTCAGAAGTGGTACGAAGGTATGCTTATTTTGATGTTAGCCTATCACGAAATGAATCAGCGGAATTTTTTTCCGGACTCTATCGATTGGTCCGTTGAAAGCCCGTGATGTAACATAACTAGAGACCGGAAAAATTCGCGGGTTCATTTTGTGATATGCTAAAATTCAAATAATTATACCGTTGTGCTTTTCTGCTATTGGTTTAATGTTAATATCTAGGACTCATGGCCAATTAGAGACCATCAGTCAAAGAAGTATCCAATCAAAAGTTACCCACTTGAGACGCCTCAAAATTCTGCACCCAATGAACAGGCGCCTTTTGCCCAAGTAGGCAGAGGATAGTGAAGTCTATCCTGAAGGTCATTGAACTCGCGAATTTTTCCAGTCTCTAAACATAACTCGTCCGGTGACAACCCACGGTCAGAAAAACTCCTCCGACGATAACAGGACCGCGCCCAAGCGCAGCTTGGCAAACTGCCCGCCGACATGCCGTGGTCGTTTATTCAGACCTTGGTTATGTACTCATGTTGCAGCTGGCGCGCTCTTTCTGGAACCGCGCTTCGGCCAACTTCAGGGAGCGCAGTATTTTGCATCACTGCTAGAAAACGGAGAAAAAAATTTCGTGATTCCAATGACCTGTGGGATAGACTCCATGATCCTCTACGCACTAGGGAAAATAACATCTGCTCGTTGGCTACTGACTCGTGACACGTGTTCACTGGGATGCTAGTTATCCTATACTTTTTTTTTGTTGAAGGATTTTCATTGGCCCAGAGTACTTCAGACAAACTGTGTCCCAATCACTGAAGAAGCAAAAAATAAAAGGCAAAATTATTTGAATTCTAGCCTACTGAGAAATTAATCCGCTGAATTTTTCAGGTCTCTCATCATTGCTGATAATTTTCATACTCAAGCCACAGGGGTTAGAAAACACGTTGGGCATAAAAATTTATTACTTCACGTGTAATTGGAGGATTGCCTAATTTCATGTTAATATTTTGAAAGCAGGCTAGAATGTATAACCTTATACGTTTGTTTAAATGGCATTTTTATTGGTTGGTCTGACACTTCCCAGAAATACAAGAACCAATAGCTACTTAAATACCACAATTCACATGCTTCAAAAAGTAAAATGCCATACAAGCCAAGAGCAATATGTTTGTGTACAAGTGTGTGGAATCTAGTCTGACACCAGGAAATAACGGGGGTCGTCAGATCTCTACTTATTTGAGAGGGTACCACTTTTGGTCAACCAGCGAAGGCACTAAATTTGACGACCTAAAACAAGGCAATTCTTAAAAATCGGGAGAGGAATCGGCCTTTGAATTTTGGTAAAAGGACCCATGGGGGAAACCGCAATCAGAATGGACTGATATGGAATGCGAAACTGGTTCCTATAGTACGCGAGTTTAGTGTTTAACCATTGCGCCTCTTCACCTAGTGGTCGTGTGAATAAGTAATCTGAACTGTATTTTAATCTCGGACAGGACCTAATCCATTATTCCGCAATCTGATATTGGAGAATTGTTTCCATATCGACTTAATGTAAATGAGTTATCAGGAAGATTGTGCATGTATGAGAATGGAAATACTGAAACGTAACTACTCTGGCCAATGTAAAATGTTCATTTAAAAATATTTAACTAATAATAATGTAATTATTGTCTATTTTAAATAGATCCTGCACGCTCAAAATAAACATTCAAACACTTGCCGAGGACTTCATGAGTAAGCTACACTTTGTTACGTATTTGTTGTTGTATAAAATATGCCACAACTGTTCTGAAAATAATAAGACTTTTGCTCTCATTTGAGTAACAAGACCATGGTTCGTATTCCAAACAATCCAGTCTGTGGTTTTTCTGCTTAAGCACACCAAGCAAATTCTTGGATGGTTCCTTTCCATAGTGAATGCCATTAACTTTCCCAATTTCCCTGAATTATCCTGTATGCATTTGGACATTCATTTACTTTGTTGCTGACAATACACAAATTAATCCAGAACAAATAATAGAAATGTGGTTTCAAACAGTAGCTTAAAGTTTTTGGTATTACTTAATTTGGTAGGATACATCTACTTTTCCTTACCGCATGTCACATATAGTTCAATCCAACTTCTCTAAATACTTCAATCTTTGCTGAGATTTTTCTTCCTGTCAACAAGACTTAAAGTTTTAAACAATAATATCAACATGCTGAAGCAATAATTAAGTTGCAACAAGTCAATACCGTATGATCTCAATTAAATTATGAATGGCAAAGGTTTGTTTGTCAACAGATTTTAAGCCACTGCAGATACAACAAAAAATATATATTTTAGTCTGTGCTAAAAAAAAAAGGAGCTATAAAGGGGATCCATATATATTTTAGAGAGTTAAATTTTAAAACAGTCAACATAATTTAGAAATGCACCTAACGTAGAACGTTAGACGAACGATCACAACTGAGTAAAAACATAACTCAGAATATCGTAACTTAGAGCTCTCACAAAATCAAAACACACAATTTAGGTATGTCATAGCCGAGAATCATATAACATGTAAGCATCGAAGACTATAACCACGTAACTTAGAACTGACTAATTATTAAGGACACCTGTATTTCGCGAATACATCTTGTGTCAGGCTATTTCACACATTTAACTGTAGCTTTTTTTCTTAGAGGTTTGGCGAATTGCGGGCGTGCAGCAGTACGGTAACTACGTCCTCATTGGCCCCGTCAAGTGCGGGAAAACAGCCTTCACCGACCACAGCCAATAATTACAAGAAAAATCTACAGTGTTTTGTAAAATACCTTGGCACGAAATGTATTCGCGAAATACAGGTGTCCCTACATTATATGTAGTGCGCTTCTAAGTTGTGTGTTTAAAAGTGATGGCAGCACTCCGCCTGCGGGAGACGGGTGACCCTCTGAGGTCGACTGTCCGGAGCAGCCCCCGGCGCCTCTCTCGGGCTGGGTAGCCGTCGAACACAGGGCGGGGTGGAAGAAAGAGCAGACACTCGAAAACATTTTTACGATCGGGGTCGAGGCCATTGCGTAGGGGGCGGGAGGGAGGAAGAAGGGTTCTTCCGACGCCGGGAACAGGTTAGAGCCCTTATTTCACTTTCCACGGGCGTAACTGCAGCAGAGAACCAACCCCTGCTAACCTTCCACCCCTCCCCCCAACCTTCCCCCGGGCCCAAGGAGCGTTTCATGGCGTCGATCAGCGCACGCGTGGTAGTTTTTTTTCTCTCCTAACCTAACTAAAACAAAGTGTATTTTCTTTTGGGAGGGATCTAGGTTAGGTAAGACTCTAGGTGCATCCCAGGCGGAATACCTTCACGCATAATCATGATGGGTTTCAGCCATGCAGGAAAGGTAGCATGCATCGTGTGCTTTGTTCGTTTTTTGGCCAGCCACGGCAGCAATTGATGCCATGACCAACTTCCCTTCTAGGCTATAACTAGAGACTGGAAATACTCGCGCTTTCGATGACCTCCAGGATAGACTCCAGAACCCACTACACACTCAGGCATATGCCACTTGCTCATTGGCTATTGACTCGTGACACCCGTCAACTGGGACGCTTGCGATTCGATACTTTTTTGGTTGATGGTTTTCCATTGGCTCAAAGTCCTTCAAAGAAACTGTAAGCCAATCACTAGAGACATGTAAAATTCGCGATTTCAAATCCCTAAAGGATAGACTCCATGATCCTATATGCACTCGTGCAAATTACATCTGCTGATTGGTTACCGACTCGTAACATCTGTTGACTGGAATGATCGTGATTAGCTAATTCTTCTGTTAAAGATTTTTCATTGGCCCAGAGTCCTTCAGATAAACTGTGGCCCAATCACTGAAGCAAAATAATGTCAAAAGTATTTGGACTCTATCCTATCGCGAAATGAATCCGCGAATTTTACAGGTCTCTACCAATCACAGAAGCAATATAAAGGTACGGTTGTTTGGATTCTAGCATATCGTGAAATGAATCCGCGAAATTTTCAGGTCTCTAGCAATAAATAGTTATTTTGGGCCCAGGTAAAACGTGCACAGACACAGGAGATAAACACCCGGGGCACATTCATGCGGGGTTGAATCATTGCAAGCATCGAGCAGGCGGGTCCGGCAAAGGAGGAGAAGGATGGTCCTGGAGGAAGAGCTGGTCAGGGACGGAGAAGTTTCAACCGTGCTGGTGTCGGGAGCTCCTCTGCGGGAGATTCAACAGCGACGAGCTCAGGCGATGCACGCGACATGGCTCTTCCCCTCGCATACCTGCGGGCCCAGCTCACACACTGACCCGGTAGACGGCGCGGTGCAAGCTAAGTCAAAGGAATGGTCACGACAACGTCGCTATCGCCGATCTCGGAAGGCGATCCGGTAATGTTTTCCTGTCGCGAGGGAGGATTTGTTTTTTTTTCAAAACAACCGGGTGGCTCAGAATTTTCCGAGTTCATAATTCAGCACTTAATTGCCTATCAGTTTTCTTCCCCACCGTTAAGGTCACCGGAGTACTGCCTCGAAAGAAATATCTTATGAACCTGGGAACGCCATTATGGCCGGCGTTGAGTTAGGCCGTCTGTCCGTGTGTTGTGCTTATAAACGGCGTACCTGTGAGAATTATGGCATACGACGGCTTGGAAACATGTAGGTTCATGTAATACGTAAATTGAAGCTATATTTTTTTAATCTTGATAATTTTTGTGATAACAAAAGCAAGCGTTAACGTTTCCCCCTCAAGTACCGCTGTTTATATACTTCAGTATATAACTAGGAAAAAACCTAGAATCCCAAAAGCGATAAATAACATTTGTGAGTGTGTAAATGTGTGCGTACAATAAACGTCGTTCGGGAACATAACATTAATAAAGTCTATAAAAAATATATATTTTTGGACTATCACTTACCTCAAGAGAACCGAAGACAAGAATTATTGATAAATGAAAATAAATTTTAGGTTTTGTAAGTCGCTAACAATTAGTTTAAAAATCTGACCGATAAAACTTGTTATAAAACACTACTTTATGGCATTCGAAGATGCAATGCATATCTACGCTTTAACGCACTCAGGAATATTTATTTAGGTGTTTATTCAGTATTCTGATGTTATGGCTTTTGTATGAGATTCCTTGTTGGGATATTTCCAAGACCGTTTCCAGGTTGGCTTTTTGTAAAGATATCTTGGCATTCCAGACAGAGCATCGTCGTGGTGATAGTATATGCCAACATTACACATTTTCCCTTTAAAGAGGAATTTTCAGGGCTGATTTAGTTGACTCACAACCTTGAAGATTACTGCTGCGATACAGAGCTGAACACCAGTGATCACTAGAGCCACGGAATTTTCGCGCATTTATTTAGTCAAAAGCTAGAATGCAAACCTCCACACTGTCGCACTGTGTTCATGATTGGACCGCAGTTATCTGGACACGCCCCTCTACGACCGTGAGCCAACGATGTCCAGCTAGTAGAGAAGTAAGCGAATCAGGGAGTGCCAAATAACAAGGATAAAAATGTTCTCGCTAAGAAATCAACCAATGGAAAAGTAAACATGGGTCGAGCACACCTATAACTTTGAATCCTATCCTGAGGCCAGAGGAATCCGCGAAATTTCCGGGACTCTAGTGATCACTATTGAAACAATAATTAGTTGGAGCTGGCAAAATTCGAGGAGTCAAATCACTTTCGGGATAGACTCCACGAACATCTGCATACTCTGCAAAAGACTCCTGTTCATTGGCTGACGACTTGTGAGGCGTCTCAACTTGGTAGCCTGTGATTCGACACTTCTATGATTTCAGGTCACTTATTGGCCAAGAATCTCCCAGGTGAATAGTGAAAAAATAGTATAAGCTGCACACAGGTGCACACATTTCAATTTTAGCGTATCACGAAACGAAACCGCGAATTTAACCGGTCTCGAGCTGTACAGTATGTCCTGTAACTCAACGTCAAGCCGAGAATAGCTGACATGCCAGTAAATTACGGTTTTAAATAAAAACAAATTCAAAACGTTTCATAGTTTACGAGATATAGGTAGGGATAGGAAAAATTCGCGGGTTCATTTCGCGACAGGCTAAAATACAAATAGTTACACCTCGGTGCTGCCTCTGCTATTGGCTCACAACTCACCTGGATGACTCTGGGCCAATTAGAAACGCCCAACCAAAGCTTTATCGTATCACAGCCTGCTACGTTGGGACGTCTCACAAGACGGCAGCCAATGGGTGGGTGGCATTTGACCGAGTGTACGTAGAACAATGGAGTTCATCCTGCAGGTCATTGAACCCGCGAATTTTTCCTATCCCTAGATATAGGCATGTTTTGAAAAGTTTTCCGGTCTCTAACTCACGTCATAAGTCATTGTAAGAATTCTTTTCCCTACCCAAAATTATAACAAGTTTCTTTATGGTATGCTTATGTTATGCATGATAGCGAAGAAAAATTTTTCTGTCACGCTATCTAATAATTTAGCGCAGTTTGGGGATTTTGTAACTTTTGAAAAAAAAAATGCCTATAACTAGGGGCAGGCATTTTTCGCGAATAAATCTAAACGCCTATTAGACTGCAAAAAGGTGTACGCGCACCAGCGGTTTCTTCCTTGTGATTGGCGGCCGTCTGGCGAGAGATGTCGTTGCCTTGTTTGACCGAGCCACTCAGACGCGTTTGCTACCACACTGAATCACTGTGATTGGAGTTGTAAAAAAAATCGTCGTGTACCTGAAAGAAACACACACAATCACGAAACACTGACGATGTTACAGTGTTTCATCTTTCAGCTAATAGAGGAATCTTTTCGCGAAATATGCATACCCCTACCTATATCTAGAGACCCGGAAAATTCGCGGGTTCATTTGGGTTATGTTAAAATTCAAATAATTACCTATACCTTAGTGCTGCTTCTGTCATTGGTTCACTGTTAATCTGGAGGACTGAGGGCCAATTAGAGACCCTCACTCATAGAAGTGTCGAATCACAGGCCACCCAGTCGGGACGACTCACAAGTCAGCAGCCAATGAACAGTTGGCATTTGCCTGAGTGTGTAGAGGATATTGGAGTCTATCCTGGAGGTCATTGAACCCGCGAATTTTCCGGGTCTCTACCTATAACTGGAGACAGGAAAAATTCGCGTGTTCATTGTCCTCTAGGATAGACTCCACAGTTATTTACATACTCGGGAAAATGACACGTTTTGCATTGACTACAAGACGGCACTTTCTTAGTTTCGTCTCGGAGGGCGGGACGCGGGGAGTGGAAGCGCCGCCGACGGAACTCGGAAGCGACCGAGGCGGGCGTGAAGACGGGATGTTGACGGCCGCCGCGCCGCCCGCGGGAACTCGGAAGCGACCGAGGCGGGCGTGAAGACGGGATGTTGACGGCCGCCGCGCCGCCCGCGGGAACTCGGAAGCGACCGAGGCGGGCGTGAAGACGGGATGTTGACGGCCGCCGCGCCGCCCGCGGGAACTCGGAAGCGACCGAGGCGGGCGTGAAGACGGGATGTTGACGGCCGCCGCGCCGCCCGCGGGAACTCGGAAGCGACCGAGGCGGGCGTGAAGACGGGATGTTGACGGCCGCCGCCCGCGGGAACTCGGAAGCGACCGAGGCGGGCGTGAAGACGGGATGTTGACGGCCGCCGCGCCGCCCGCGGGAACTCGGAAGCGACCGAGGCGGGCGTGAAGACGGGATGTTGACGGCCGCCGCGCCGCCCGCGGGAACTCGGAAGCGACCGAGGCGGGCGTGAAGACGGGATGTTGACGGCCGCCGCGCCGCCCGCGGGAACTCGGAAGCGACCGAGGCGGGCGTGAAGACGGGATGTTGACGGCCGCCGCGCCGCCCGCGGGAACTCGGAAGCGACCGAGGCGGGCGTGAAGACGGGATGTTGACGGCCGCCGCCCGCGGGAACTCGGAAGCGACCGAGGCGGGCGTGAAGACGGGATGTTGACGGCCGCCGCGCCGCCCGCGGGAACTCGGAAGCGACCGAGGCGGGCGTGAAGACGGGATGTTGACGGCCGCCGCGCCGCCCGCGGGAACTCGGAAGCGACCGAGGCGGGCGTGAAGACGGGATGTTGACGGCCGCCGCGCCGCCCGCGGGAACTCGGAAGCGACCGAGGCGGGCGTGAAGACGGGATGTTGACGGCCGCCGCCCGCGGGAACTCGGAAGCCAGAGCGCCGGCGTCGCGGTCCGCGGTCCTCACGCTTGCGCAACGAGCCGAGGTTTGGACGCCACACCCCCCTCTCCCCCTTGTCTTCCCGTCCGTGAAGGCCGGACGTCCCATACTTCCTCCTGCCCTTCTTCCTGAGTGCGACGCAACCGCTCCCTCCTCCTGATTAATAGGAAGACACCGGAAAAATTCGAGATTTCAATGACCTGTAGCATATACTCCATGATCCTCTATGCATAGGGACCGGAAAAATTCGCGGATTCATATCACGATATGCTAGAATCCAAATAACTGTACATTTATATTGCTTCTGTGATTGGCTTACAATTTATCTGAAGGACTTTTAGCCAATGGGAAACCTTCAACCAAAAAAGTATTGAATCGCAAGCGTCCCAGTTGACAAGTGTCACGAGTCAATAGCCAATGAGTAAGTGGCATTTGCCTGAATATGTAGAGGGTTGTGGAGTCTATCCTAGAGGTCATCGAAAGCGCGAATTTTTCCAGTCTCTATCTATGCACGCGGGAAAATTACGTCTGCGCATTGGCTACTGACTCGTGACACCTGTTAACTGGGACGTTAGTGATTCGTAGGGACCGGGAAAAAATTCGCGGTTTCGATTACCTTCAGGATAGACTGCACATACCCCTGTACCCTCGGGCAAATAACGCAAGTTCATTGGCTGCCGACTTGTAAGTCGTCTCAGCTGGTTTGTCTGTGATTCGATCCTTTATTTGGTTGAGGGTTTATAACTGGTTGAGATTCGTCCAGATGAACAGTAAGCCAATAGCAAAAATATCCAAGAGGTATATGTGTTTGAATTCTAGCCTATCACCGAATGAATCCGGGAATTTTGCAGGTCTCTAGTAGTACGTAGGATACTTAGGGACTGGAAAAATTCGCGGTTTCAGTGACCATTAGGTTAGACTCCACGATTCTCTATGTACTCGGGGAACTATAACCTGGTTTTTGGCTACCGACTCGGGACACCTGTTTACTGCGATTCTTATGATTCGATACTTCTTTTGTTTGAGTGTTTGCCATTGGCTCAGAGTCCTTCAGGTAAATGGCGGTCCAATCACTGACGCAGCATTAAGCTAAACGAGCTTGGATTCCAGCCTGTCTCGAAAGGAATCCGCGAATTTTTCCTGTCTCTACGAATACTGAATGAGCGCACATTTTTAAAGCTATCCGGCACGGAAGAGAAAAATACACATTTCAGGTAACTCCTGAATTAGTAGAAGAATTTCATACGAACACATGCATAGTTGCTTCCTCCATTTTGATTTTTTAAAAAAACGCCCATACCTGCGAGCAGTAAACCCATGCCATTACTCTTTCGTGAACAAACGCGTGGGGTTACGGAACGGCTTTTCTTTTTTAGAGCACGTGCGGGCTTGTGCATTCGTGTGGGTAACGGATCACGGGCCCGGCTAACTAGACCGCCGAGGAAAACAATGCGACGCCGACGTAACAACTTTCCCGACATTCCTGCGCATAGTCGGACCGACGAGGATGGTAAGTCGAGGAGCGCTGCTCAAGAACATCTGCACAGACTTGGTCGCTAATAGCTAGAGACCTGTAAAATTCGCGATTTCAAATCCCTAAAGGATAGACTCCATGATCCTCTACGCACTCGTACAAATTACATCTGCTGATTGGTTACCGACTCGTAACACCTGTTGACGGAATGATCGTGATTCGCTAATTCTTCTGTTAAAGATATTTCATTGGCCCAGAGTTCTTCGGATAAACTGTGGCGCAATCACTGAAGCAAAATAATGTCAAAAGTATTTGGACTCTATCCCATCGCGAAATAAATCCGTGAATTTTACAGGTCTCTACTAATAGCTAGGGACCGGAAAAATTCGCGGGTTCAATGACCTCTAGGATGAACTTTATAGTTCTACGTACACTCGGTCAAATGTCACCCTCTTATTGGCTGCTGTCTTGCGAAGGTGTCCCAATGTAGCAGCCTGTGATTCGACACAGCTTCGGTTGAGTGTTTCTCACTGGCCCGGAGTCATCCAGGTGAGTTGCGAGCCAATAGCAGAGGCAGCACTGAGGTATAACTGTATGAATTTTAGGCTGTCGTGAAATGAATCCGCGAATTATTCCGGTCTCTACTAATAGCTCTTCCCGCCTTCATAATCAAGTTACATTACCACTTCATACTGGAGCGTATGTACTTCTAAACTGAGATGTTAGACAACGCGGAAGTTTACTCAGTAGTTTTTAAGTATCCAAACGTTATTACCAGTGGTATAGCTTTAACTGAAAACCTTGTATTCTAACGTAAAATGAATGATGTCACCACAAAAAAAATAATGTTATGTGTGTTGTCAACAGAGATATGGCACGGAAGACCTTACGATGAAAGCACGTTGTTAATGTACTAACAATAAAAAAGTAATTAAAAGATTAAATAATGTTATGCTACTAACGCCTAAGTTTTAATTTTTATTAATGACATATTTTTAGTCAAATGATTTAAAAAAACTATCAATTATATACATTAAATTTAACAAATATAATTTTAAAAAATATTTATATATGATCAAACCTGTAAATTTATAAATAAAATATTGTCAGTCAAAAGTAAAAAAAATGCAACATTGAATTTTAATAAATTCGTGTAAAATTCGTAATAGTTTAGTTTTAGCTATGTATTAAGTGTTGGTTTTGGTTAACACTGTATATTCAATGAATAATTTAAAGAGCAATTGAAAAAATTGTGACTGGATACATCTTTAGCGTATTATTAGAGACCGGAAAAATTCGCGGATTCATTCTGCGATAGGCTAGAAGTCAAATACAATATATTTTAGATGATTTTGCTATTGGCTTACTGTTCATCTGTACGAATCTCAACCAGTTATAAACCCTTAAAAAAAGAAGGATCCAATCACAGACAAACCAGCTGAGACGACTCACAAGTCAGCAGCCAATGAACAGGCGTTATTTTCCCAAGTGTACAGAGGAATGTGCGGTCTATCCTGAAGGCTATTGAAACCGCGAATTATTTATACTACGTATTATTTTCTTTTTATTTCAAGCGAATAAAAACCTTTGGAAACAACCATTTCGTTCCTGTATTTTTTTTAATGTCCATCGTGTTTCAAGAACGTTTTCTGTTATGCTTAGAGGCTCAAGCGCTTCGCTCATGTTGGAATGACTTGAAGGCTTCTTTTATCACCCATTATAAACGTCTTCAACATTGATTTTTTAAAAGCCGTTGGAAATTGGTGGCTGGAGCTGTTTAAGGTCGCTTTGAAACCACTCTGCCCTAGTAGGTTTACCGCCCGCGCTAGGGATTTATTTCAAAGAAAACCGGTGCTATAGAACTAAAATTTGTTTTTCTGTAGTGTAAATGAGTAAGTAGAAAACGGGCTACAAAAATTTCAGTTACAATAGAACAAAGTTTTTAAATTGAAGTAGGTCATTAGCATATTTTAATGCGACATTTAGTCTTTAGCATTATTTTGTTAAACAAATGTAATCTAATTCTAAAATAAAATTTCTCAATACTGCTAACATTATAAAATTTACTTTTTTTCTGTTACCTTTTTGTAGTTTTTTTATGTTGGAAGTAAAAGTATTTACAGTCACTACCACACCAAAATATGCTGGTGTTACGCTGATAATAACTCAAAAATTCTAGCAGTGTTTGTAATAGTGGTACAAAATTATCGCTAGTAATAACATATCATATAGATGGCTCTCTAAACTGGAATTCTGTGAAGTCTTGAAACAGATATTTTAAACTTGAATATTTAAATATTCTTTATCACAAAAGTTATTCAGTAAATGAATGAAATCACCCCAAAGAATTATTTTTTTTTTTAATTTTTAATAGTGTACTTCAAAAGTATTTATTTTGAATACAATTTTAAGAAGTAGTTTTGTGAGAGGGCAGAAATGTACTGCTCACTTGTGTAGTGCATGGCTTATGTATGCATTAATAGTTATTAATAAACAAATAGTATAAGAGATATGAAATATACCTACGTGCAGCCACTTAAAAATACGTTATAGAAAATTTTATATACTACAATATTAGAAACTAAATATGAGTTAAACTGTCATCCATATGTTTGAATTCATACATCTTTGAGCTGATTGAGGGTGAAATTTCCAATTTGCAACGTAAATTTAATAGGCTGAAGTCCAGTGTGCATGTACGTTTTGTCCAGTTGTGTTCAAACGCAGGATATTCAACAAGGGTTCGTTGTTGATTTGCAAACGAATGAAATGTAATTAATATAACAAACATATTGCAAAATCATGATCATGTATAAATTTTATATTGAAATAATAGCTGCAACTACTAGTATTAGTGGTAAATATTTTAATTGTTCGCTGGTGAATCAGTGAAAAAGTCTCTGTAATGTGTTGGAATATACATGACATCAATGATAATTACCACTACCTCATGGTTTTGATGAAAAATGTATGCTTATGTTTGTTTAAAAAATAAATATTGCGATCAAAAGGTTACGCGAATGTGCTACCTCTTGATCGTGATTAGTAATAATAAATGTTCATTTTATATATTTCGGTTTATATGTTTTATTGCCACGAAAGTAAAAAGTCAATACAACACAAAGTATTTTCGCATAGCTTTAAAGATAATTTAGAGTTGCGTTATTAATTATTCTGATATGATTTAATTAATGTATTTTACCAGTTAACAACTGAAAGAAGGAAATTACCAAATATCTTCAGTATGTTTGTGATTAGCATGAGCTTTCATACAACTGTAAAACCTCAAAAATAAAAATAATGTGAAAAAAATATTTTCGTGATGAAATTTTTATTTTTAAAATTTAAAGGTCCAAACAGTTCAATAATGTTAAGATTTTAAATCATGCCAAAGACGTACAACTTTTAAAGTGCCTACATAAGTAAACTCAAACCATTTTTTTTTAAATATTAACCACATATTGAAGTACAGATTTGTTACTTCACTTACTGGCATTTGAAGCAACATTCTTGCCCATACTGTAAGAAGAGTTTGCTAAAATTCCTTACCATGAAATGCAAGTTATTGTTCATACAATTGTAATGCCTACAGGCATAAGGACGGGGTGGGACGCCATAGCATGGCAAGGATTGCGAACGGGTATTTGTAACACAACAACAATTTTTAAACAATAATAAAGGTTTAATAAAACTTAACAAAAATAAATAACAAGGTGATCATTACGTAACAAGAGTTTAACACACACAGCAAAAGTGAACGAGCCATTATCAAGGCTACAAAAAAGGTTAGATTTTACGCCGGCGCAATGTGGTACAACACATGCGCGGTCCCATTAAGGGGCCTCGAAAGAGGGCGTCACAAGGTAGACGCATTGAAACTGCCAAATTACAATACACCATTTAAATATGGTTCATTGCCTTTGCATCTGTAGTTTTCCTTAACAAATTGAGAATAAATTTAATATTTTATTGGCAATTACCCCATACAATGGTAAAAGTTGATGACTAATGGCTTCTTTTTCTTTTTAAGTAAAGTTGAAAAAAAAATTGAAACATCTTTTGTAGTTTCCGCGTGAAATTAATATAATTAATCCACTTAATCATGTATGTTTCTAAGCGCACAAAGACTATAAGATATTGGACTGCATATTTAACAGTTTAAATTAAAATTCAATAATTCGAAAACCGATTAGAGAAATAATAAAATACTAAACTAAATGTAATATGAATTTTTAATATTTAATTAGTTTTGTAAAGTTCTGAACACAGAATTTATTATTCCTTGACCAAAACATTCCGCAGTTATGATTTTTAGCAAATATTTAGGCCGAGTGCTGCAAATGTTCAGTGTGTGTTTAACAAACCTCAATAACATAATAACTACGTAAAAACATGCACATGATGGTTTTAATAATCTAGTTACATCTCACGATGTGACACAGATGGAGATGATAGAGGTATCGTTATCTTTATTTAACAGTGTGACAGTATTAATCTACTGAAACCAACATGCAATATTAAGAGTAATTTTGTAGATTTTATAAGGCTTCAGAATCAACAAGAATTATTAATTCATTAATAATACTTAATTTTGTAGTTATGACACAGAAACATTACTACTATCTTCGTCTCATATCATCACCACGAAGAATTTCGATTTATCGTTAAAATATTCCTACGTTTGAGTTAAGCAGATTTATTCTAGACACTCGCGAAATTTCCGAGTTCATGGAAGAAAGCTATTCATTACTTAATTATGATAGGGAAGGTAAGGAGGTAAAATTTAGATCGCAATTTTCGCTGTTTTGATTAATTTTTGCAGTGAAATTAAAGTTAATTCTGCACTTTGGCGTAATGAATTTCGGAACAAATACGCACAATTTTCTTCTCTTTTCCCACTCGCTGTGCCGAATCACTCGCAGCGAGTTCACTTCCTACGTGAACAGAGAAACTCGCGAAAGATAAATGGGAAATGAAAACAGACCCTCCACTTTGCCAGTTTGTATTTCGCTGAAAGAACCAGAGAGTGGCCTAAAAATACAAACGTAAAAAAATATATATGTATATATTTCAACCTTTTAGTGTCAATTTATCTTAACATCGTTTCTAATTTTTACTTATTTTTTTTATTTTGTAAACGAAACACTACTGTTAGTATAGTTACAGCATACATTCAAGTTCAGAACACCCTCATAATGGCGCGATGTTTTGACATTTCTGAATTTATTTAATCTTTTTTTTTCTGAAGGCTGGTTTCCGTGATCCTGCGGGCTACTTTCTACAACACAAAACGTGCATCACACATCCGGACGTAGCTTATTTTATTTTTAACATTCCCTTTGAAGGTGCGTGAAAACACCTGTCATTGACAGAACCGGAACACAGGAAAAAGAGTCAGCATCAAAAGCTTTACGTTGTTCTTAGTTTAGTCAAAATTTTATTTAAAAGAAAAAAAATAAAATCCATCCCGTCCTCGCGCATAGAAGGCGCGCCTGAAAACAAAATGCTTCAACGGCCACGCCACTTACACGCCGTCGTTTATTTGCCGGCGAAATGAAGATGAAATAAAGTCTTGGAGGAAGAGGGACTGTAGTTCGGAGCAGGACAAGGAGAAAGAAGTGGAGAGTGCCGAGAAGAAGAAAAATAAGAGTGCAGAATGAGAAGCGTAGACAAGAGGGATGGAGATGGAACTGCGATATTTCAAGCGGAGGAGGATGAGAAGAGAGTTGCAAACCTTTCACTCTATCCTTCTCCTCTCCCCCGCTTAATTCACTACCCAAAAGCTGGATGTCGAGATAGCGCCCCTTTCGTAGAATGGGAGAGGGGAAAGGGGGAATACGTGCTTCCAAAGCCTACATGCAATCATCGCCTTTGTCATCCTTAAGTAATGGCCCACACGTGTAGCGCACTCTGCACATTGCGGGGCGAGGTAGACGGGGAGCTACCGTAATGGCGTAAGAAGAGCGCGTGGAAGATACGACCTCGGAGCCGTTGGCATCAATCGTACACGCGCCGCTGTAAGAGCGGGGCAACGGCACACTGATGAATAGGGACCCGAAAAATTCGCGGGTTCAATGACCTATAGGATGAACTCCATAGTTCTACGTACACTCGGTCAAATGTCACCCAATCATTGGCTGCTGTCTTGTGAGACGTCCCAACGTAGCAGCCTGTGATTCGGTAAAGATTTGGTTGGGTGTTTCTCATTGACCCAGAGTCATCCAGGTGAGTTGTGAACCAATAGCAGAGGCAGCACTGAGGTATAACGATTTGTATGTTAGCCTATCGCGAAATGAATTCGCGAATTTTTCCGGTCCCTTCTGATGAGTCGTTACAACAGTCACTGGGTGTCATGAGCACAGGCAATCGTGATGACAGCCCTGACGTATCTACGGACGAGGCAGGATGATTCCGCAATGGTTTAAAATAGCCTTCCGCGGGTTGAAAGGTTGAAAGGCAAGTCACAAGCACCCAGTCCCGAACCCCGGGAGAAGGTAAGTATAAATAAATCCCCTCCCTGGACGGGACTCGAACCCGGGCCCCTCGGCCCACCAGCCAGACACCAAGTGGGCAGACAACGACGACAAAAATTTACAAAGCATTTTACCTCTGTTGGTGATAGTTTACACGCTACCAAGACATTTCTTAACTGCCTGCCAAAAAAAATGATTTATGATATAATATGTGCTAAAAAAAACTCTCGCTTCCTTCAAAATTAATCAAAACCAGCTAATCAAATTCTGTGTCACTAAAAGATGTCTTTATTCTTAAAATTGACCAAGCTTTTAGAAAGGAAAAATTTTCTCGTTACTTCTTCGGCGATAGCATGTTGTTGTTTCCCACGAATTGCAGACATTCCAGATTTTAATTTTTTTTTTAAATTTTTTTTAGCGTCACGTGCGAGTGAAAGAGCAGCAAATGAGATTTCGCGTGCTGTGAAAGGCTTTTACTATACGTTTTTTTTACAGTAATGAAAGTGTCGACGGGAGAGTTGCTACCAAACAAAATATAAAAAACTGAATGTAAAAATCTAAAATCCAGCTAAGCATTCGTAAGGGTACGACCCTAAACCCAGACAGCTGTTAATAAAGTAAATTATACTAAGTTTAAATAAAAACCTAAGCCAAATCTGAAGTTAACAGTCAAGTTATCCACGACACTTCGTCTCTGACAACTTCAATTCATTTAACAAATTACTTAGCAAATCTTATATATAGACATGATTATTTATTTGCTTGTCCCGTATGCGTTACTAAACCATTCATCCGATTTCGATAAAACTTTAGTGACTTGTGCGCACGCCCGCGAAGGTTTCTGAATCAGTACAACCATTTTGCAATAGGTAGAGACCGGAAATATTCGCGGATTCATTTCACGATATGCTAGAATCCAAACAACTGTACATTTATGTTGCTTCTGTGATTGACTTACAGTTTATCTGAAGGACTTTTAGCCAATGGGAAACCTTCAACCAAAAAAGTATCGAATCGCAAGCGTCCCAGTTGACTAGTGTCACGTGTCAATAGCCAATGAGCAATGGAATTTGCCTGAGTATGTAGAGGGTTGTGGAGTCTATCCTAGAGGTCATCGAAAGCGCGAATTTTTCCAGTCTCTAGCATAAGGTGGCGCGTGAGTCGTTTAAAAAAAAATGTGTGTATTTCACGTAGTTTAGCGGCAGTTGGTGTGTGTTTTCGGTGTATGGGTGAGCACGCATTGCAGAATAGAATTGAATTAGATACAAACAGCGACATTTCAGTTCGTGCGTGACAGAAACAATAAGTTTCGCGCCAGTCGTTTCAACAAATGTGTTGCGAAATCTATGCTTCTCACATGTACAACTGATGCGCGTGGCCTGCTCAACCGTCGGAGAACCTTCTGATTTGCGTGGAAGAACCAATGGCGGCTTCAGGATGACTTTTCGGGAGGGGCTAACGCACAAAGAAAGGTCGTAGTTGCAAAAAATGAAAGTGGTCAGATATTGGCCTTGGAATATTATTTACAAATTACAGGTTTCAAATACAGAACCTTAGTAGCTCCATGCAACTTTTGATGAGATAAAGTTTTAATATACGAAATTAAATATTTAAGTAAACATAAATATACACTAATCAATAAAATTGGTCTCGGGAGGGGCTATCACCCCCACCACCCCCCTTCTGGAGCCGCGCTTGGGAAGAATAAAATATATTGTGCATCCAAAAGCACTTCAATAAAAAGGATTAAAACATAAACACTTACTTTCCTTCAAGTAGCATTGCAACGCACGCTGGATAACAGGTAGTTGTTTAATAAAATAAAACTTTCTTGTGAAGCCACCCCTAAGTTGACTTTCCGCTGGACTATGGTTCTCAAAGTGTGCGCCAGAGTGCACTAGTGTTCCCTAGTATACAGGATGTCCACAAAAGAATGTCCAAGTTTCAATATTATATTACAACAGTTTAATTTAGAATACAACAAATCATAGATGAACTTGAAGGTAAACTAACATAGTTTTTTTTTTTTTTTTACAAATTTTCAATATTTTCACCTTTAGTTATACGTAGGGACCGAAAATATTCGCGGATTCAATGACCTGTAGGATGAACTCCATAGTTGTACGTAAACTCGGTCAAAAGTGACCCACTCATTGGCTGCTGTCTTGTGAGACGTCCCAACGTAGCAGCCTGTGATTCAATAAAGCCTTAGGTTGGGTATTTCTCATTGGCCCAGAGACATCCAGATGAGTTGTGAGCCAATAGCAGAGGCAGCACTGAGGTATAACTATTAGTATTTTAGACTATCGCGAAATGAATTAGCGAATTTTTCCGGTCTCCAGTTATACGGCATCAAATTCTCCTCACTCTTTGGTTAACACGTCCTGAGTAACAGAAGCAATAACCTATTCAATTCTATGTCTCAACTCTGGCAAATTAATATAGTTAGCGGCGTAACGTAGACACGATCTTATATAAAACCCCAAAGGAAAAAAATCGCATGACGTTATGACAGGTGAACGCGGAGGCCAGCTAAAAAGAGCTCTGTCGTATCAACCGTTACGACCAATCCAACGGTCAGAAACTTCATCGTTCAACCACTCTCGTACAAAGAGATTCCGATGGGGAGGGGCTTCATCCTGTTGCAATAAAAAAGTTTACATGTTCACCCTCTACTAATTGGGTAAAGAGCCATTCTTTTGTGCTGCCAGCAAGAAAACACCATAGCTGTATTCGCGCATGCGCTTATCTAAAACTGTTTGAGTTACTCTTTAATTGTGACTTTGATCCAACACTCTACAACGCCCTCAGTTGATACTATTTAATTTTATAATTATATGGACATGCTGTATTTCAAGATGCACCCTGTGGTATTCCAGAAAAAAAGTGTGTCCAGGTATAGCATTAAATATATTTACTCTATTATACCATTTAATTACGAATATACCGCTTTATTTATATCATTAATATGTGTTATTTGAACACCTCTACAGGTTTTGTTCAGTACAGCGCTGTAGTAGCTATTTACTGTTATTTACTGTTCGTAATCAAGTTTAGAGTTAGACATTAGTAAATATATGTAAGGCGTTAATTATTTTAAAAATAAATGCGATATTCAAGAAGTTTGAGAACCTCTACGCAAGAAAATTCAGTGAAGGATCTTAACAGATTATTACTCGTAAACTAACAAAAAAAACTAAAAAAAATTATACAGCTAAGAATTAAATGCGTCGTCCCAAGAATATTTGTATTACATGTGTGGCTTCGCGTTTTTTAAGAGATGCTGTAAGATCAACTACTGTTTAGACCAAACGTCTTTCGTATCGCTTGCGTTGAACGTCTTCGTCATAAGTGAACAAAAATATACTGAAAAAAAAATTGATTACCTGTAAAGTCGGTTTACGGACGATAGTTTAACGTGACGTCATAAAAAAAACATTGATGAAATGATTGCATACTTTTATGAATAAAATTGAATCATTTTTATTGAATTATCACTTATTTGTATAAATACAAAGAAGGAGTGAAATAAAATCTACAATTTAATTGATACATTAAGGATAGGACGATGATAGGAAAAGTAGGAAACGAATGGGAGTGTTTCAATTTTAATGTGCCTCGAAAAAGTCAAATCGATGGTTGTTCCAATCGAGTGGAAGAGAGATAGATGCGGCGCAAGCGTACAATGAGCGTAACGGGACACAGCGTAACAGGACAATGTGCGTAACGGGACACTTTTTAGTGCGTGCAGCCGGCGTTCATCGATTTATTACACGTTGTCACGTCAAATATTTAATAAAAATTTAATAAAAACCCACATAGCCCGGTCACGTGTTCCAGGAACCATACCGCGCGCGTCTGGACGTCGCTGCGATAAGCACTCCTGCGCGGACAGGAATCCCCCCCCCCCAACCCTCCTGCAGCCGCAACACCCGCGTGCGAGGCTAAATCACGATTGATTTACAGCGGGGACCTCGCCGGCGGTGCTCGGGCACACCAGATATATTACACTTTATTCTGGCGGCCAGCTGCCCGGCCCGACATCTGCTTATTGGCCTAAACGATACATCACTCTGGCCCATCCACCGCCTTCTTCCGCTGACCCTCCAATGCCGATTCATTATCCCCGCGCTAAATTAATGTCGTGAACTGAAAGCCCCTGTCCGTGGACGATTTTGTGATTTCACAGAGAATTAAATAAAAAAATTTCAAGAGACTTATCAGGGTGTACAACCTAATATATATTATTTTTAAGTACGAAAAAAAAAATCTCAACGCTTGTACTGAAAACCAACGAACAGCGAAATGACACGTTATTCATAAGGATGATTCCAATGATTATTTATTTCACAGTTGTTTCGCTCCAAGAAAATATTCTACTCAGCCTTGCAGGGATAACGAAAGCGTTAGCCCTGCCTCCATAGTCATAGTCTCGACAACCAGATAAAAACGATTGTGCAGATGAAGACGCATAATTTTATATCTTAACTAATATTTCATTCAAGCATAATTTTTAACCATGTAAATCATAATCATATACTCAACAATTAGACTTTAACATGCGCAGTTAATACTGGAAAGCTATTCAGGGAACGGCCTACTGGAACAACACAAAGCATAAATAAATGCTCGTGTAAGAATCCGAACCCAAAATACAATTTTATTCATGTGAATGTGCAAACTTACAAATATCTGTAAGTCTTTCACATTTACAAAAAAGTATATACAGTGAAAGTATTTCATGAGTGTTACGGCAAGTGTACGAATCCATAAAAAATGTGTGTGTGTATATATATATAATAAATATATACATATTCTATTTTTTTTTCAGTTGATTAGGGGGTTTAGGGAACATTAAATTAAAAACTAAGTACGTATTTTTTTTCCCCCGGGCGTTGCACCGTGGTAAATTCGAAATCTACCGCAAAGAAAGAGAGAGAGAAAGTTTTTTTTCC